>NW_026782699.1:0-393478 GCF_031769215.1 Ylistrum balloti | reverse complement strand
GTCTTGTGCCAGATGGTGTCTTAACAAAATATTCTTTTTGTTCAGCAACTGAAGTGATGGGTTCAGTTTCTGTTTCATGGTCAGTGATCATGGCATTCTCATTACCCGAATTTTCATCTGAACTTGAAGAGTCCTGTTCTGATGATGAAGTCACTTCTTCGTTGAGGGTACCGACTCAACTGGCCACCCTTGTTTACATTCTGAAACTATGTACTTTCAGGTTGAAAGGAGATAATTGAATTAGAGTTACCACATGAAAATATATCTTCTATTTACACCGACTACTGACCTTTGACATTGAAAAGTAATCCTATGCAAACACCTTCACTTAGTAACTTTTGTGTGAAGCCGAGGTTGGTCAACCCAAGGACACTCAAACTAGTACATGTGTTATATGTAATTTGTTTTGGTGACTAAAAACATACCAGTATGTCTCCACTTTCCAGCATTTTGACCTTTGACCTCAATATCAAGGTCAGTGACTTTTCGGTAGTGTTTTATACATCTCCCTCAGTGATAAAGACATCTTTTATGGTTTAGGAGTTAAGACCCAAACAACAGAGTATTCATGACCTTTGACCACAAGGTCAAGGTCACAGTAATGACCTTTCAGTAGTGCACTGCATATCTCCTTCAGGTGATGCAACTACAAACCAGTTTTATGAAGATATCTTTTACAGTTTAGGAGTTATGGCCTAGGCAAAATATACAAGTGTGTTCAAACATTGAGATTTTTTGAAAATATTTATAAAAATTATTCAAATCAAAGACAGATATTGTGAATTTTTGTTGATCCTACAAGAATTTGTTACCACTACAGTTAACCAATATTTCTCTCTGTATAAATTGTTGAACAAAGTTCACCTGACATAATAACACCAATGCATATACTTTTGTCCATTTGAGTTTAAACAGAAATTTCCCGTTTCCTGATAAAAAAATTTACAGCAACAGTCACTACGAGTTTGCTCCATATACCAGTCTTCAGTAACTCATTGAGATATTGATTTAATTTATTACTTACAAAATGAAAACAAAAACATGAGTTAATATCACATGATCTATCTGGTATAAAATACATATAATAACAAGATGCCGCAAACAGGTGTTGGTATGGAACCCAAATATGCTATATATAGCACTGTAATAATTTGAGACTTCACACACTTATGTATCAGTACTTTGCAGGTGAAGGTCTATTACAGTGAAAGCACTAGTAGAAAATAAACTCGCATCTCCTCAACTTCAACATTATAGATATACATATAGAGATATAATTGAAAAATATAGAATCAACTCAACAAATGTGTTTCAGTATCGTTTTCAGGCATAACAGCTATGTTCAGGCGATACAATTATTATAATGCCTTGGTAACCACAGCATGATGTTATAAACAGCATATGGCAGAAGGGGAGATAATAATTCCATTGCAGTATATCGACATTAATTTGTTAGACACATCGTACCAATCAAATATGTAACACTTTAAGAATTAAGTGGCATTTAACTGATATGTCAACTTATCTGACTATGTTTCCATGGAAACTGAGAAAAAAAAATATATAAAGTGAAATGACGGCAATAGCAAAAGGCACAAATAGGGCAACCACTTAATATGTGCAGAAAGTTTTGTGAAGTTGAGTGGAACAGTTTGGAAATTATAGCCCAGAAAAGCCCTCTTTTGGTGTTTTCCGATTATGTTTTCATGGTAACAAAAAAAAGATATAATAAGTGAAATGTCGACAATAGCAAACGGCACAACTAGGGCAATGACTTAATATATACAGAAAGTTTTGTGCAGCTGAATTTCGAAGTTATAGCCCGGAAAAGCTCTCTTTTGGTGTTTTCTATGTTTCCATGGTAACAGAAAAAATATAAAAAGTGAAATGTCGCCATTAGCAAAAGGCACAAATAGGGCATCAACTTACTATATATGCAGGAAGTTTTGTGAAGTTGAGATGAACGGTTTCGACCCAATTAAATAACCCCCGCAAACGTGTTTCGCGGGGGATAAAAGTAACATCAAATGTGTTTACAAACAAAAGGCCAACATTGTCATATGGTTTCTAATTGCTCACCTGCAATGCAGTGTAAAAAGGAAAAGCTGAAACAGTATATATATATATATATATATATACATTGGCTCAAATTTGATAGCATCCCAGTATGCCACAGACAAAAATATCATGGGTCTTCAGATTTTCAAAATGTGAAAATGTCAAAATGTTACTTGGAATTTAGACAATTTGACCTAAATCATCTAAAAAGCAATTGAAGGTCATTTCTTTGTGGTAACAAACATGAAATGACTCCATTACAGCATGTTATGTGCAAAAGTATCTGTGTTATTGGAGATGAATAAAGATCTCAAAACTGACACAGATGGATGCCACAGCACAGTATAGTTTCATTTGTCCTTCAGGAATCAGCCAAACTAAGTCACAAAATTAATGTAACTAGAATACTGAGGCAAGAACAAATTAAACAATAAATCAACATATTTTACAACTGTTCATGAACACTATTAATAATTCTGTTTTTAAGAAAACTCAATGTTCATTCTTTATCAAAAACGTCTTCAGAACATCCCACTATATCATATCACAAATCCGGGTTATGAAACAAGCCAAGATCAGATTTACTTCAGTCTATTTTTCTGTTGCTTTACGAGCTCAGATGTTGGGGGAGGTGGTACTGGAGCAATGGTCTTCGCATCCTGTCTGGGGTCCTTTGGTGCCATAGTTGGTCCTCCCTTCATCCCAACTCGATCCGCCAAATGGTTATCCACTACAGTTTTTACAAGTCCTTCAACATGAGTGTACGACTTCTATTCCTTGACGGCATGTACAGCCCGCCTGCCAGACTTTTTGTTGAAATTTCTCTTGTATCTGCGAACAGATTGTAATACCGTTGGTTGGTAATGTTAAATCCTGAAGTTCAGAGATGAACTGTATTTTTCTATTGTTCTAGTCCTTCAGTTTAAATGCATCTTCTATGACATAACCCAGTGAACATGTACATTTCTCTACACTGAGTTAAATACTTAGATATGTGTTACCCTGATAAGTGATCTTCACTTGTTCAAAAAATACAACTCTTTACCAAGAGAGCATTATCATATGTCACAATGTAATCTATTAAAGTGTATTTTATATTCTACATCAATTTCTTTTCCAGAAGTGCTGGTGCAATACTGATCTGAGTCCTTGCCGATTGCCAGATCTTATAGCATGTATAGCATTACAAGGCTCATTGTTCTAAATATTGTAAAATTTTGCTCAATTTCATCTGGCACAAAGTTCTACAGCTGCAAATCAAATCAGAAGATACCTTATTGTGCCGTCTTTATTTCTTTTTATGTCTTTGTCCACATTTTCATTATAGTCCAGAGCAGCCATAAGGATCCTGGCATGGTAGACAGGTGGCACATACGAGTATCGCTTGGCACAATACATCAAAACAAGCCGATACAAATTTCAAGCTCTGAAGTGAAAAAAAATTAGTGTGCAAATTGCAAACCATGACTTCAGGTCAAAATTTCTTACAATAGATGTACATAAACAAGAATTTCATAGAAAAGTGTGGTGTGCCTAGGACAAAAATCTATTTATACTAACATTGACCTTGACCTTTGTCATTGACCGTTGACCTTTGAACATTAAAAGCAATCCCAAGCAGGCACTTTTCGTGAGGAATCACTGTAAGGAGTTTGAAGTTGATCGGCCAAAGGGAACTCAAGTTATCGTGAAAAAACCTTAGTGCAGACGCCGACATCACCATACGTATATGTCGCCTTTTGCTAGCGCGAAAAAATATATTATTACAAATCTCATTTGAAGAGTGTGCTTCATAAATTGTGGATCTGCACTCTGATTTTTAGAGCAAGTGATTTATTGCTACTTAGTTTTTGCTATTTTGAAACACCACATAATGTTTTGAAGTGTAAACCTACCTGAAGTTCAAGTAGTAAGGCACCTGACGAAGAAACCTAGTATCCAATACAATGCGTCTGAGTGCATTGTGAGCTGCACTTCCCTTTTCTAACCATTCCTGGTCTCGGTCTGCTTCGGCTATTTGTCCGTGACTGCATGACCAAAGCCTGAATTTGCCATAAGCCAAAGCCCACTTATGTTTGTTAACACAATGGTGCAGAGTAGCTCCCCATATTTCCTGAAGAATGTGGCAAGTATTAGGCGTACACTATCAGTTATCAATTCGTGATTTTTTTTAGAAAAGGAGTTTCATAAATTTCTTTCTCAATTAAAGATATAGCTTAATAACAGTATATTTTGTTTTAATTTTCCCCTTAATGATAGCTTTCCACAAACTAATACACCTGCAATCAAATGGGAGACATAATTTATTAGTACTTAGATTGAATACTATAAAATTTCTCAGCAGGAACTTACCCATGTGAGGTAGACAGCAGATCCTTTTTGGGATTGAATTATTTCTACTGATTCTTTGCAATTTTTCATGTTGCATTTTACATCTATTTTGGTTTGAGCTAGTGCTGTAAGCCTATCCATATACATTATGCATGTAGAATCCTTTGTCAAATGGAAACAGGACTCCTAAACCAACACTCTCCATCATCAAATCATCATCATCGTCATCTCCGCTCTTTTCTGCTCCAAATTCTAGGTCTGCCAGTGACGCATTTCCCAGCTGTTCTGTGTTTTTAGGTCTGCTACAAAAAGATTATGGGATTACCAAGTAAGATCTCAGTAGACAGCAATGCCTACCTGTAACTCTTACCCAAATCTATTCTTATAGACATTTGTAATGTTTATGTCTTATTCAGAGCCAAGGTCTTTTGAAACTTTCATGGCGAAGGAAAGCCAGAGTGCTCAAAAAAATATACTGTACATTTCAACTGATTTCACTCAGTGCTCAAAAGGTTCATGTATCAAGACAAGAACTAGTGATTATGTCTCCCTTTCCAACAAAAATATATATCATTTGACCTTTGAGCTCAAGGTCAAGGTTATAGTAATTTTTTGGTAAAGCACTGCACATCTTATGATGAGGCAAGTACACATCAAGTTTGATATGAAGCTATTCTTTACAGTTTAGGAATCCTTTGGCAAAAACACAATATTCTTTATCTTCGAGGTCAGGGTCACTGTGTGGTTTTCGTAGTGCACTGTACATTTCCGTCTGGTGATGTAACTGTACATCAAGTTTTATGAAAAATTTCTTTTTACTTTTTAGGAGACAAATTATTATTTGAAGAACCAACATATCTCTATTTTGGTAAAAATGTACCTGACCGACCAGTTAGCTTCCAGTGACGTCGGCCTCTCGATGTCGCTGGACCTGCAATATACATGTCTGAGAAGTGTGAATATATTTGATTAATTCATAACAACATCGTCTTACCAAAGATGGGGGTAAAACCGGCCATAACCGAACGCCGCTATAGGAAAAAAATTGAATGCCTGTGATTTGCAGGCCGCCTACTGTTGAAAACAAAGCTCCGCTGCTTGTATCAACTTTAACACTGTTCGCAGGGAAAGAAAACACCATGTACAGAAAAAAGCTCAAATTCGGCGCAAACAAACACCATACCTTCTCTCGTCACAATCGAATTATGAACTCGGTCGATCTATCAGCCGAGTCGCACCGTATTCCACTCCTGTTTCACAACCCCTCAAAGCAAGAAAACCCTGCTAAGCCACATACAAAAACATTCTCACCCGATGAGTGTGTATGGAATAACGAGTTCTGCACTGAATGCGTGCCAACTGAAATTCCCACATGTTCGGAGAAATATCTGTATACGACTCTCGGACATTTACCTGCAGAAGGAACTTGCGATGTCGGAGAAGTACACAGTTTGAGCGCACCTGATGAAAAAACCAACTTCGTCCAGTCCTCCGATTGCTAGAGTTCCCAGTAGGGTCTGAATGTAGCCTTGTAAGAACTTCAATCCGACACACGATATAGACTTCATTCCTACAACAGATTTAGAACAGGGAACCTACGTACATCTATTTTGGTAAAAATGTACCTGACCGACCAGTTAGCTTCCAGTCATTCCTACAACAGGTTAAGAACAAAGAATAAACCACCAGTTTTGGTGAAGTTGGTGCTGCTCCACCACCATGGTGATTATTTCGACAAAATTTTTTTTAAAAAATCACACACAAAAGATTTTAGAAGATTTTTCAACAAAACATTCACACTATTTGACATTCATCGCGATAAAATTGAACACTTTTGTCAGGCCACCAATTATTCAATTAATCAAAACATACCTAAACACAGTACAAATATACCTCACTGCAACCTACAGCCATCTTCCTCCAATCCAGGGCAGCCATGCGAGGTTATCAGCTACAACAGCTCCAGTACAGCCATGCGAGGTCAGCTCATCCCAGGATTCAGCTGTAAAATATTATTCTGAGAGGATTTAATATTTTAGATTATCAACAAAAACACTGAATACCCACCAGTTTTGGTGAAATTGGTGATGCTCCACCACAATGGTGATTATTTCGACAAAAGATCTTAAAAAAAAATTACACACGAATGATTTTAGAAGATTTTTCAACAAAACATTCACACTATTGCACATTCATAGCGATAAATTTGAACACCTTTATCAGACCACCAATTACTCAATTTGTCAAAACATACCTACACTCGGTACAAATGTACCTCATTGCAACCTACAGCCACGTTACTCAAATCCAACCATTTCAGCCATGTAAGGTCTAGTACATCCACACTAGGATTCAAGGATCCATATGTAAAATATTTTTGAAATCAAAATTTTATAAAATGTTGAAAACAAAAATCTAGTAGTTAATTTTTACCTCTCCAGAGACCTTAGGGTCATGGTATTCACCCATATTCTCCTAGGTAAATGTCACATGGAGTATCTCCGATTTTTTTTCTCTTCAAATTATTTTTATCAAAACTACAGGCATCACATTTCAAATAAAATTCCACTTTCATTCAGTTGATGCCATCATTCCAGTTTGTCAGAAACAGGGCTGCAAAAAATTGGAAATCCAAATGCCAATTGAGCCTGTGTTCCTCATGCTGAAGCTGATTTAGTTTTTAAAAAAAAAGCAACTGATCGATGTTTTCTCTTTAACAAGAGGCCCCCCCCCCCCCCCCAAAAAAAAAACATTAGATAACCAATCTGTTTACAATGTTCAGTAATTACATAAGGTATTAGTAATATTTTCCATGTACATGTAAAACAATGAGACACATAGAAACACAGTCATACTTTCTGCATCATCCAAAGAAATAAACTGTTGTCATGTGTATACCAATACATATAATTGAGAATTAGAAGAAATCTCAAGGGTCACCGTCAAAAATGTATCAACCTGCTCTTGCCGAGTTAGAAATAATAGTCTGATATTATGATGTCATGGTAACGGCTGATGTCATCAGTACTACGACGTCATCAATTGCTTATGATGGCTTCACCAATGCACTGTGATGTCATAGTGAAGGCTAGAAATCCCACAAAAACTTCAAATTAGCATACGACGCATTTCTCGAAAGTAATTAACAGTGATATTACAATAGATATTCTTAAATGTCATGTGTATACATCACAAACAATGCTTACTGAAAACAGCGGAAATTCTCACCCACAAGGGCACCTAAATTACCTCCCTTTATCCACCAAATTATGCAATTAAAATAAAATTCAAAAACCTCATACTTTCAAACTTAGTTTCTATGGGGACCACACATTAAACTATTGGAATTGCTCTGAAATCCAGTCCAAATACATTCAAACCTTGTTATAACAGAAAGCAGTAATTATTCCGCCCATTAACCTATATATAGGACTGGGGACTATCCTTACCCCTTAGGACTGTAATTCTCTTGTTATAACAGAAAGCAGATATTATCCCGCCCATTAACCTTTATAGGACTGGGGGCTTCATACAGCTTATGACCAAAACGTTTCTTTGTTATACCAGAAAACAGTAATTTCCCTCCCAAATTATTTTCATGATTCTCACAATGTTTTAATTGAAACTACGACATGACTATGGCGAGACTCTCTTTAGCTGTAAGAGCTCACAAATGTTCTCTTATTCCCGTGAAAAGAATGAGATATCGACACTACAAGAGTACAGTAAGATTTGTATGGCCACACCGGGTCACACAAAGGGACAAACATGTAAAATTTCTCGTGCGTGTATACGCTACAGTCACAACATACATCTAAAAGGTATGTTTAAAACATAAAGGAATTCTTATTTCTTCAAGTTTTACACTTAGTACATAAATCTGTAGGAGAAAAGTGTCACTTACATGTCGCAGCAGGTGTTTTCTGAATGACCAGTCTCGTGCCCAACGCTAAAATTTTGTCGCAGCACTGAGCAGATTTCATAATAATCCAAGCTCATTGGTTGTCCCTTTTCTTTAATGTTTTCATTGGTCAATACGATCTTGAGACGCAAAATTCTTGCACGTGCCCGACGCACAGCTCAGGTGTACACTGTATTACTGAAACAATAAAGCGCCCCAGGAAACCTGGTTCTTAAATTTATCTAAAAAAAACACACATTGGACGAAAAGATGAAAATTTTAAGAGTTTGATGACGATTAAATTGATTTTTTGTTTTGTTTTGTAATTATTGGGATTAAGGTTGGGATGGGGGTGGGGGAGGGGGTGGGGGAGGGGGAGGGGTCGACTGTATCCCCGGCCCGCTTAATTACAATATATATATATATAGGCACACAGGAAATTAAGATATGTATCCACATCTTAATGTGTTAGCTTAAAAAAGGACAGAAGTTTCAAAAGATATTTCATATATCTACGGTACTCTGTATCTTCTATTCACACCAGAGACAGTATTCCAGCCTCATGTGTTCGTTGTATATTAAATGAAATTTGGCATATTGATGACACATTTATATAATAAATTGAACTTCAGTTATAAAATCAAGAACACCACAAACGGACGTGCGACATCCGTCTGACCAGGGACGTGTAACATATATGTCACTGATCTGACCCAGGCTGATTTTTTTCTCTTCGATTAGGCGGGTTCTGCTAGACAGAATTGTCTGAAATGTTGTTGTTGGGGTTTTTTCTTCCTCCAAACATTTCATTTCTCACGTCCTTAAATTTATGCTGTCTGATTGTACACGACATGATGATGATTGTACAATGGATGATGATGATGTTTATATATGAGATGATGATGATGATGATGATGATGATGATGATGATGATGATGAGAGATGATGATGATGATTGTACATGGGATGATGACGAGCAAGATGATGTTGTTGATTGTATAAGGGATGATGATGATGATGATGATGATGATGATGATGATGATGATGATGATGATGATGACTGTACAATGATAAGATGCATGAGGTGTACAATTCCTATGATGTGTGGGGTCTGCAAGGTTGTTTATCTGTATGTTTAAAATGCTTTGAAAAATAAAATATAAAAAAAAATATACGTCACACTTTATCAGATCCCTTAAATCTTAAACCTATTTATAGGAATGGGGGCTATCCTTACCCCTTAGGACTATAAGTCTCTTGTTATAACAGAAAGCAGTAATTATTCCGCCCATGAACCTATATATAGAACTGGGGACTATCCTTACCCCTTAGGACTATAAGTCTCTTGTTATAACAGAAAGCAGTAATTATTCCGCCCATGAACCTATATATAGAACTGGGGACTATCCTTACCCCTTAGGACTGTAATTCTCTTGTTATAACAGAAAGCAGATATTATCCCGCCCATTAACCTTTATAGGACTGGGGGCTTCATACAGCTTATGACCAAAACGTTTCTTTGTTATACCAGAAAACAGTAATTTCCCTCCCAAATTATTTTCATGATTCTCACAATGTTTTAATTGAAACTACGACATGACTATGGCGAGACTCTCTTTAGCTGTAAGAGCTCACAAATGTTCTCTTATTCCCGTGAAAAGAATGAGATATCGACACTACAAGAGTACAGTAAGATTTGTATGGCCACACCGGGTCACACAAAGGGACAAACATGTACAATTTCTCGTGCGTGTATACGCTACAGTCACAACATACATCTAAAAGGTATGTTTAAAACATAAAGGAATTCTTATTTCTTCAAGTTTTACACTTAGTACATAAATCTGTAGGAGAAAAGTGTCACTTACATGTCGCAGCAGGTGTTTTCTGAATGACCAGTCTCGTGCCCAACGCTAAAATTTTGTCGCAGCACTGAGCAGATTTCATAATAATCCAAGCTCATTGGTTGTCCCTTTTCTTTAATGTTTTCATTGGTCAATACGATCTTGAGACGCAAAATTCTTGCACGTGCCCGACGCACAGCTCAGGTGTACACTGTATTACTGAAACAATAAAGCGCCCCAGGAAACCTGGTTCTTAAATTTATCTAAAAAAAACACACATTGGACGAAAAGATGAAAATTTTAAGAGTTTGATGACGATTAAATTGATTTTTTGTTTTGTTTTGTAATTATTGGGATTAAGGTTGGGATGGGGGTGGGGGAGGGGGTGGGGGAGGGGGAGGGGTCGACTGTATCCCCGGCCCGCTTAATTACAATATATATATATATAGGCACACAGGAAATTAAGATATGTATCCACATCTTAATGTGTCAGCTTAAAAAAGGACAGAAGTTTCAAAAGATATTTCATATATCTACGGTACTCTGTATCTTCTATTCACACCAGAGACAGTATTCCAGCCTCATGTGTTCGTTGTATATTCAATGAAATTTGGCATATTGATGACACATTTATATAATAAATTGAACTTCAGTTATAAAATCAAGAACACCACAAACGGACGTACGACATCCGTCTGACCAGGGACGTGTAACATATATGTCACTGATCTGACCCAGGCTGATTTTTTTCTCTTCGATTAGGCGGGTTCTGCTAGACAGAATTGTCTGAAATGTTGTTGTTGGGGTTTTTTCTTCCTCCAAACATTTCATTTCTCACGTCCTTAAATTTATGCTGTCTGATTGTACACGACATGATGATGATTGTACAATGGATGATGATGATGTTTATATATGAGATGATGATGATGATGATGATGATGATGATGATGATGATGATGATGATTGTACATGGGATGATGACGAGCAAGATGATGTTGTTGATTGTATAAGGGATGATGATGATGATGATGATGATGATGATGATGATGATGATGATGACTGTACAATGATAAGATGCATGAGGTGTACAATTCCTATGATGTGTGGGGTCTGCAAGGTTGTTTATCTGTATGTTTAAAATGCTTTGAAAAATAAAATATAAAAAAAAATATACGTCACACTTTATCAGATCCCTTAAATCTTAAACCTATTTATAGGAATGGGGGCTATCCTTACCCCTTAGGACTATAAGTCTCTTGTTATAACAGAAAGCAGTAATTATTCCGCCCATGAACCTATATATAGAACTGGGGACTATCCTTACCCCTTAGGACTATAAGTCTCTTGTTATAACAGAAAGCAGTAATTATTCCGCCCATGAACCTATATATAGAACTGGGGACTATCCTTACCCCTTAGGACTGTAAGTCTCTTGTTATAACAGAAAGCAGATATTACCCCGCCCATTAACCTTAATAGGACTGGGGGCTTCATACAGCTTATGACCAAAACGTTTCTTTGTTATACCAGAAAACAGTAATTTCCCTCCCAAATTATTTTCATGATTCTCACAACGTTTTAATTTAAACTAAGACATGACTATGGCGAGACTCTCTTTAGCTGTAAGAGCTCACAAATGTTCTCTTATTCCCATGAAAAGAATGAGATATCGACACTACAAGAGTACAGTAAGATCTGAATGGCCACACCGGGTCACACAACGGGACAAACATGTACAATTTCTCGTGCGTGTATACGCTACAGTCACAACACATCTAAAAGGTATGTTTAAAACATAAAGGAATTCTAATTTCTTCAAGTTTTACACTTTGTACATAAATATATATGAGAAAAATGTCACTTGCATGTCATTTTCGCAGCAGGTGTTTTCTGAATGACCAGTCTCGTGCCCAACGCTAAAAAAATTGTCGCAGCACTGAGCAGATTTCATAATAGTCCAAAGCTCATTGGTGGTATGGTTAGACTTGTAAGATCTGTATCAAACATGGTTACACTCGTCTGTGTGGGGTGGTAGTTTGATGTTAGACCTGTATAAAACATGGTTAGACTTGTCTGTGTGGGGTGGTAGTTTGATGTTAGACCTGTATCAAACATGGTTAGACTTATCTGTGTGGGGTGGTAGTTTGATGTTAGACCTGCATCAAACATGGTTAGACTTATCTGTGTGGGCTGGTAGTTTGATGTTAGACCTGTATCAAACATGGTTAGACTTGTCTGTGTGGGATAGTAGTTTGAAGTTAGACCTGTATCAAACATGATTAGACTTATCTGTGTGGGGTGGTAGTTTGGTGTTAGACCTGCATCAAACATGGTTAGACTTATCTGTGTGTGGTGGTAGTTTGATGTTAGACCTGCATCAAACATGGTTAGACTTGTCTGTGTGGGGTGGTAGTTTGATGTTAGACCTGTATCAAACATGGTTAGACTTGTCTGTGTGGGGTGGTAGTTTGATGTTAGACATGTATAAAACATGGTTAGACTTGTCTGTGTGGGGTGGTAGTTTGGTGTTAGACCTGTATAAAACATGGTTAGACTTGTCTGTGTGGGGTGGTAGTTTGATGTTAGACCTGTATAAAACATGATTAGACTTGTCTGTGTGGGGTGGTAGTTTGGTGTTAGACCTGTATCAAACATGGTTAGACTTGTCTGTGTGGGGTGGTAGTTTGGTGTTAGACCTGTATCAAACATGGTTAGACTTGTCTGTGTGGGGTGGTAGTTTGATGTTAGACCTGTATAAAACATGGTTAGACTTGTCTGTGTGGGGTGGTAGTTTGGTGTTAGACCTGTATAAAACATGGTTAGACTTGTCTGTGTGGGGTGGTAGTTTGATGTTAGACCTGTATCAAACATGGTTAGACTTGTCTGTGTGGGGTGGTAGTTTGGTGTTAGACCTGCATCAAACATGGTTAGACTTGTCTGTGTGGGCTGGTAGTTTGATGTTAGACCTGTATAAAACATGGTTAGACTTGTCTGTGTGGGGTGGTAGTTTGATGTTAGACCTGTATCAAACATGGTTAGACTTGTCTGTGTGGGGTGGTAGTTTGATGTTAGACCTGCATCAAACATGATTAGACTTGTCTGTGTGGGGTGGTAGTTTGATGTTAGACCTGTATCAAACATGATTAGACTTATCTGTGTGGGGTGGTAGTTTGGTGTTAGACCTGTATCAAACATGATTAGACTTGTCTGTGTGGGGTGGTAGTTTGATGTTAGACCTGTATCAAACATGGTTAGACTTGTCTGTGTGGGGTGGTAGTTTGATGTTAGACCTGTATAAAACATGGTTAGACTTGTCTGTGTGGGGTGGTAGTTTGATGTTAGACCTGTATCAAACATGGTTAGACTTGTCTGTGTGGGGTGGTAGTTTGATGTTAGACCTGCATCAAACATGATTAGACTTGTCTGTGTGGGGTGGTAGTTTGATGTTAGACCTGTATCAAACATGATTAGACTTATCTGTGTGGGGTGGTAGTTTGGTGTTAGACCTGTATCAAACATGATTAGACTTGTCTGTGTGGGGTGGTAGTTTGGTGTTAGACCTGTATCAAACATGGTTAGACTTGTCTGTGTGGGGTGGTAGTTTGATGTTAGACCTGTATCAAACATGGTTAGACTTGTCTGTGTGGGGTGGTAGTTTGATGTTAGACCTGTATCAAACATGGTTAGACTTGTCTGTGTGGGGTGGTAGTTTGGTGTTAGACCTGTATCAAACATGATTAGACTTGTCTGTGTGGGGTGGTAGTTTGATGTTAGACCTGTATAAAACATGGTTAGACTTGTCTGTGTGGGGTGGTAGTTTGATGTTAGACCTGTATAAAACATGGTTAGACTTGTCTGTGTGGGGTGGTAGTTTGATGTTAGACCTGTATCAAACATGGTTAGACTTGTCTGTGTGGGGTGGTAGTTTGATGTTAGACCTGTATCAAACATGGTTAGACTTGTCTGTGTGGGGTGGTAGTTTGATGTTAGACCTGTATCAAACATGGTTAGACTTGTCTGTGTGGGGTGGTAGTTTGATGTTAGACCTGTATAAAACATGGTTAGACTTGTCTGTGTGGGGTGGTAGTTTGATGTTAGACCTGTATCAAACATGGTTAGACTTGTCTGTGTGGGGTGGTAGTTTGATGTTAGACCTGTATCAAACATGGTTAGACTTGTCTGTGTGGGGTGGTAGTTTGGTGTTAGACCTGTATCAAACATGGTTAGACTTGTCTGTGTGGGGTGGTAGTTTGATGTTAGACCTGTATCAAACATGGTTAGACTTGTCTGTGTGGGGTGGTAGTTTGATGTTAGACCTGTATCAAACATGGTTAGACTTGTCTGTGTGGGGTGGTAGTTTGATGTTAGACCTGTATCAAACATGGTTAGACTTGTCTGTGTGGGGTGGTAGTTTGATGTTAGACCTGTATCAAACATGGTTAGACTTGTCTGTGTGGGGTGGTAGTTTGATGTTAGACCTGTATCAAACATGGTTAGACTTGTCTGTGTGGGGTGGTAGTTTGATGTTAGACCTGTATCAAACATGGTTAGACTTGTCTGTGTGGGGTGGTAGTTTGATGTTAGACCTGTATCAAACATGGTTAGACTTGTCTGTGTGGGGTGGTAGTTTGATGTTAGACCTGTATCAAACATGGTTAGACTTGTCTGTGTGGGGTGGTAGTTTGATGTTAGACCTGTATCAAACATGTGTGTCTGTGTGGGGTGGTAGTTTGATGTTAGACCTGTATCAAACATGGTTAGACTTGTCTGTGTGGGGTGGTAGTTTGATGTTAGACCTGTATCAAACATGGTTAGACTTGTCTGTGTGGGGTGGTAGTTTGATGTTAGACCTATATCAAACATGGTTAGACTTGTCTGTGTGGGGTGGTAGTTTGGTGTTAGACCTGTATCAAACATGGTTAGACTTGTCTGTGTGGGGTGGTAGTTTGATGTTAGACCTGTATCAAACATGATTAGACTTATCTGTGTGGGGTGGTAGTTTGATGTTAGACCTGTATCAAACATGGTTAGACTTGTCTGTGTGGGGTGGTAGTTTGGTGTTAGACCTGTATCAAACATGGTTAGACTTGTCTGTGTGGGGTGGTAGTTTGATGGTAGTCCGATATGAAAGCTTGTTTGAGCCCCATGGAGGAGCGGGGCCAAAAGGGAGCCCGATGGAGGGGCGGGGCCAAAAGGGAGTCCTATATGAAAGCTTGTTTGAGCCCCATGGAGGAGCGGGGCCAAAAGGGAGTCCTGTATGAAAACTTGTTTGAGCCTTATGGAGGGGCGGGGACAGAGAGGTGCAAATGTACTTTTTTCAAAGAAAAACATCTTCAGAGGCAAATATCGTGACGTTAAATAATCTTCAGAAATGTAAGAGTATTCGCCAGAACTGTGAGTTGTATGGTCCCAGGAGCTTGTATTCCTTCTGAGCAAGTACATAACGAGTATTTAGTTTCTGCTGGTAGCTAACGTTTTGAGTATACTCAATTTCGAGTAGAATTACTGACAATGGATGGCAGGGTAATGTTATTCACATTTTACACCGATGGACTCTTGAGACTCAAAGGATCAAGAGATCAAATTAAGTAAGGCTTGGCAGTTCTCTCCAGTTCCATGGATACCCAGTCATCGTTCAGCTTATAAGACAATTCAGATGGTGTTTGATATGTATCGATATGTCCTCGCTGGAGAGTATTGTAGTTGTGGCCATTCTCAACAGCAATGTTACATTACATGTCACAACATGTAGCCTTAAGGCCACTGTGTCCCTTGTTTTGAGGAAATTTCACCGGATGATAACACTTTTGAACTCCAGTGTGATTGCGTGAAGTTGTATCGGTACATAAATAAAAAAAAATCAATAAATGTAAAAATAATTTAATTTATTTTCATATACAAATGAAAAGTAACCCGATAATACCAGTTACAGTCACATAAATTCAGGAACCAGCTGTATGTTACATTTGTATGAATAGAGGTCGCCACCGAAGAGCATTGACCAGATGTCGCTACAGGTGGTAACAACACACACATTCAACGACACATCATCGATGGAAAATTAAGTCATGATATTGCTGCAATCTTATCATGAACAGTGAAACTGGTGAATGCTCCCCGAAAACGACTTTACTGACCACAAAACTTAACAAAGAGCAATAAATCTGTAATGAAGTATTTGTAAATAAGAATTTGGTAAACAGCACATTCTTTTAGTATGACCAATAGATAAACCAAGTTTCATTATTATAGTTTTAATACAAGCAAAGCTATGCTCATAAAACACAGAATTTTAACAAAGGGTAATAACTCTGTAATTGATCAGGAAGGGTCATTGGCCCAGATTTTGCTCCACTTCACACTGCATTTGTATCAATGATGTATATATCTTATTTCCCCATCCTAATTTAAATGCAGGCAAAAAACATCAAGAAAATACCAACATGTCAACATAATCCAAAACACTCAAATTCAATAAAAACTAAGGCAAAATATGAACACCAGCAAGATTTACGCGCTGACTCCTGGAAAAGGACAAGGAGAATAAGATCAGGAAGACCGGAAGAGTAAGCGTCTTCTACTTCATCGACGACTCCCGCCATATAAACCTTGGTCAATTAAAGTAAGTAATGTCGCGTTCTCAAATGAGAACAAGGTGTACGACAACGGAACCAACAGGCAAGCCAATGAGTATCAAATATGTCAAGCTTCATGTCACACAAAGAAATCACAAAGAAATAGAACATTTCTCAATGAGACTGCTGCGGCGACTATAAAACTTCCCAAATATTTTCATCAACCTGCATCTTTTGAACCCTTGTGTTACGAGTTTGTCAGTCAGTTGACGGCTTCTTGCACGAAAATCGTGATCATTGGAAAAGGCCCTTGAATATCGAATCAACGGTGACATGTAAATACCATAGGGTTGGAGATGCAGGATTATTGCTACCCAGAAATGGAAAATTCACGATAAGGAAATTGAAATAATCTCATTTATTATAAAACTTGATAGAAAGCTGTCCATGTTGGTTTCGTTGTAGGGAAAATCGAGATAAGCAGCTGATGTAAAAGAGTCTGTCGTAACTATGATATCCAGTACTGATGGCTATATGCGATAGACGTAGTCAATAAATTTCGTTTTATCTGAAGACAAGAAGTCATCAATAATCAGCGAAGTAATGCCCCGGACAAATTTTGTTTACAAAGGACAATAACTTTGCAATTAAGGGGTTGCAGGCCCTAACGTTGGTACAATGCAAATCGTCTTTTTATGATCAATGTATACACCAAGTTTCCTAATCCTTGCTTTACTGTGGGGCAAAGTCCTGTTCCGGACACGACAGGACTGACGGAGGGACGAGTCGGCGACTATATACTTTCCCTGAAAATTTCGTGGATCATAAAAACTAGAGAAATTGAAAAAACGCGTAATATGAGTGTTAAGAGATTTAAGGCAGCTTTGTGTAAAAGTTTTCATCATATTTGTGTCGACATTATATACACATATGATGTAAAGTTATACGTGACTTTTCATAGCCTCACGAAAAACTGAAAACTGTTCCCATGTTCAGCACAGTACCGAAATATGTATCTATCGTAGGATATTTCACCTCGTGTCCAACGAAATCCTTCTTATTTTGCACCCAGACTGCACGGCATATTGCCTGGTCCATGAGGTCTTTATTGTCTACCGATGGTGACAATCAAGTGGTAAAGTTGGCAATAAGAATTTAGAAACAGCATTTGCACCAGACATAATCCTCTGATCACAGGCAATCTATCAACACCAGAAGATCAGTGACGTCACCATCTGTGCCATTCATTGTATCGTATTGAAACAACACATCTAATGAATACGTCAGAGTCACGTGATGGAGGCGAACATAGACAGGTTTAATGCCTTTGATAAGTCTCCTTTTGACGTATCCTTTATTGGAGATGTGTCGAGCTTTATGATTGGTCGGAGCTGTCCTCTTTTGCCCTGTTTAGGGGTCGATGTACACAAAAGTTCCTCCCCAAAGTCTATGTCTAGTGACGAAAACATGTTGTAGCTACACTTCTGCTCGAAAGGCTGATACAGAAGCATGCTTCTACGCGTGATTGGCGGTGGATTTTCGTTTACGGTTTTGGAAATTTTTTTGCCTATGTCTTCTTTCACAATCCGACACTCTTGGTCAATCAGAGGATGAATGATGTCCTTATTTGGCATTAAAGGGTGATTGTCGTGATGTAAACACAGTTTTTGGGGCGTCATCTCCGAGTCATTGGATTCAAGTTTTAATGGTTCGTTACCTACAAAAATAAAATGAACGTGATTTAATTTTGAACTTAAGATGTAGTTTGAACGTTTTTAGGAAGCAACGGGAAATTTGTCAATTGACACATAAAAAGTTTTACTAAATCTACAAACGTAACAGCCAACCCACTGGAAACATATTATCTATGCTTTATCTGGATGTCATACATGCAATCGTTTCCTTTTCAATTTAAAAAAAAAGTGAATAGTAATCAACTTAACATTAGGATTAAGGACTTATGTGTGTTCGGATTCCCTCTAGCGTTTGCCTCATTTCACCACAATAATTTTCAGTTCCGGAATATATTGATATACTGATATTTTAATCATAGAATTAATTTCTTACCAGATCTAGAATGATTTCGTCGCCGATTTCGTTGCCAGATTAAAAACAAGATGATAAGGCCGATGATACTAAGAAGGAAGATGAAGCCAGCGATGATTCCGAGAATGAGTGACATGGGTAAGGCGTTCGTGTCTATACTCTCGACTGAAAGTAAGATATTGTATGACTGAAGAGTTCATAAGAAAATGTCACATCAATTGATTGAATAATTAAAGATGTTTTGTACAATATCGTTAAACGTATTTACAACAACGCCTCCAGCAGATTATCTCAAAATATATTTAACTAATATGATACGTACCAAATCAAGCTATATTCCGGTCGTATTTTCCCCTGAATATCTCACAATGTTGCAGATGTTATGTATTATTATGTGTGCAGAGGATAAAACCTAGTCAACGGCGACATGTGTAACCTAACACAGAATCTGCACGGCGTGACTTACTCATCAAATAAAACGCCCGCTGACGCGTGAACACTAGAAATCGATATTAAAGTGTTACTCACCCTTTACAACGAAAGATTATAGTATTAAACCCATAAATCATCCATCAATTTTCTGAAATATATTTCTACATTATCACCAACATTTGCTGGTTGTTCTTGTGCATAATCAGTTATTAGAAGATTTGTTACCGTCATTCAGCATCCCATTTTTTTTATACCAGACTGGCGTGAACATCAGAAAAGGATCTGACAAGAATGTTTACATGCTTTTTAAAAAAAAAAATATATATATATATATGTATATCCTTCGCCGTCAATTATTCAGAAAACACTGCCGATATCCTACGTAGCATGCCGTTGTTTTCGACATCAAACATATTATCAATTATCAGTTTTAAATGTTCTTACCGACACAGCGGGCTTCGTCTCGTCCGTCCAGACAGTCCTTGTGTCCGTCACACATGGACATATGGGGGATACAGCTACCGTCCGTGCACTGGTACTCGTCTGCAAGACATGCTGTTGAATAAAAAAATGTTCGTTTTCAGTCTAAGGCATCACGTGATATGCGAGCAGTGGGTTCAAACGCAATGATAGCACAAGATCGTGAAAATCGAGAACTGACATTTCTGAAATTCTCTTTGCATGCTGTAGGGAGTGTAAAGGATTATGAGATTAGACAATTGTTTAAAAACATGTATGTTCTGAGGGTAGAGAAACATTTGGTAGCACCAACTCTTCGTTCATTTGATTCACATCACATCAGGGGTTATCAAGCCCCTGTCTGCTAACCAATACTAACAGGGACCGGACACGTACATGTTATGATATGACATAATGTTATCTGGTGAAGCTTGCTTTGTCTGCCATACTCCGACTCTAACGCTTATCACAGCTGAGAGAAAACTCGTACACAGTTACAGTAATAGAAACTAAGATTACCGAAGTTCAACGTACAGGTATTAAAACCATTGACCTGACACTAATAATACGCTATCTGATAAACTCCTCCAACTCCATAATGGATGACGTCTCGGACCCGGGAAATGCATGTGGCATATGTGTTTAGCTGTTACCTCAAAATGATATTTTCCCTGATATGAGAAAATGTTTAATCTTGTTTGTTTGTTTGTTTGTTTCTCGTCCTGTATCTGGTACCCTCGATACCCTCAGAGACATATATAGCACATGTGATATATACGTCTCTGATACCCTGCAACCCTCGGACATGCCATGGCAAAATCAAAGGCACAAGATAAGTAATTTGATTGGTTCAAGGACAAAAAAAATGACCAATCACAGGCTGATACGCTCCTCTTGAAGATTATGAAGGAGTGACACCCAACTTCGAAATATCCCTACAGTATATTGTATTACTACAATATATTGTTATGTGACCTTGAGATTCGTTTGATGTACATCAAAGGATCAAACTAGTCTTTTCGACTTGTCCACAAGGTGTCACACATGGCGTCTTCAGTTTGGCCATGACATATCCCTGGGGTGCAGAGAACGAAAGTGATTGTAACACCCGGGGTATCGAGGATTTGTATCTGTTTACGTGTGTAAACCGTGACCTACTTGTATATTTATAGGTCACGTTAAAACAGACTGTCGGACATGTCGCCAGAGAATCGACCCCAGGCGATTGGACAAAGCCTGGAAGAGTCATGGGGACGATAAACCAACCTCACTATCACAGACATTCCAGCTTACAGGAATCTTGTACAAATCTATACCAATGAGTTCGGAGCAGAAATCATCCCGAATTAATACTCAAAATCGATAAAGTTACAATGCAAAAAAAAATGCTGTAATTCTGATTTTGATTTACGAACTAATAGTTGGTTTTATTTACTGCATATTGATCGCGCTTTGTTTTCGTAAACAATACATGATAGTTTGGTGTCGATCCCGGTTACTGTAAGCGACAGTTGACAATGCCAAGTGCGTCTTTATACCTTGTACCAGCAGGCATCGGACAAAGTCTCACATCAAATAAGTGTTTGTTATATATGGTTTTGTTGACGGGAAGTTATTTTGAAGTATTAAAGCATTTTCGTCCAAAAATGTAATTCTGTAGAGTTCTATATAGTAGCCTATGTTATCTCAAATGTATTTGTGATAGGACATAGATTACTATATGTTCATACGCTCAGTGGCTACTGTGCACAACGTACCGACATTTAAATAAAACATTTTGATGTATATGTATACTACGACAAGAAACGACACAACAATGAATATGAATGAAAAAGGCCACCCTTACAGAGAGTGACTTTGTATTTATTTATGAAATTAAAAACATATCTTACTTACTTACTTACTTATAGTTACTTATAGTTGATTTCCAGTACAGGAATTAAAATTCATAAATCAATGTAACAATATCTGCTCTGTAGATTTATTTTTGCAGTTACAAACACCATAAAATGAACAAAAGATTTATTTTTTCAGTAGTTATAATAAAAAGGCAATTTGGGGTTAACAAAAAACCGCCACAAAGACATGACAAAATGTCTTCACATAACAACTTAAGATGGTTTTCTGTCCGCTATAAAGGGCCTTCGGCGTCCATCGACCGAAGGGATTATTGAGACACCTAGATTTACGTCACCGCTCTCGATTTAACTCTATAACTTTGTATTTGTTTTATGTTCTATGTATATGGTGTAATTTTCGTAATATTTCTGTCTTGATAAAGGGGCAGATTGCCTCGAAATTTTGATAATTCGCTTGTCTGTACTGTTGTTATTACTTCACTGATCATCTATGTCCTTCCGAAATATAAATATATATATACATATCCTACTGAAATTAAAATGGATATGAAATCTGTGTTCAGTATCCATATCAAATATCATCTGACACACCACTTTCTGGTTTAATATCGTCACCGTAAAGTTGATAGGCATCTCCTCCAATACCTTATATCACATTCATCTAGGTATGTATGATTGTATGTGTACCAGACCAATCAATCTTAATTATATTCTGTCATTGCCGTACTTCAAACTTCAATAAATGGTCATGAAATTATGTTAATGGGTTTCGCGACCGGAATGAAACCGTTGATCTGCTGCAGTTGTGACGTCATCCGTGACGAGGAAGTGAGAAGAGTTTTGACTCTACATTAGAGCTAAATATAAAATAATACTAGCGCAGTGTGATGGACAGTGACGTATTGAAGTATGCGATATTAAGAATAAAAATTTATCTCACGTATTACCAGCTTGTTAGAAATAAATATCTTCCGTTGTGAAATTGATTGTGTTAAATTCATTCGTACCTGTTTAGAATTTTATATAAAACTCAAATTCGTTAAAGAGTGTACAATCAATAACTACTTATTTATAATATTTTGTGAAATACGTTCATGTAACGTGGCATGTTGCCTTCAAACGCGTCCACATTAACAATCACAGTGTATTCTCAATAGAGGAAATAACATGCCATTCAATACTTATTACTTATTCCAACCTATTTAAATTAATGCTAATAAAACAAGTGCCTAGCTTTAATTCTGCATAATTAATTATCATCACAGTTTACCTGTCGTTGTATTTGATAAGAAATACCTAATGAGATGGCATGAGATATTCCAGATTCATCTGGTCGTGAATACGATGTTTACTGTGTGAAGTGAATCTATATGCTCATGAACATGTAGTTAGAGTGATCGATTTTTTAAATAGAATCCATGAACAAAAAAAGAACTTTATGTATTTATTGATACGTGACTGAATTCACAAACCTACCGATTGAGTTAAACTATGAACTTTTTAATGAGGAATACTTGAAGTGAATTAATTAATCGTTGAAACGTGCTGATTAAACCTTTGATAATTTTTTTATCCAGAGTTATCGTTCTTTACAGCCACACGCTGATAGTATTGTCTGTGGGTAGAGCAATCCCGGTTTATCCTGTTTATAGAAGGAAACAGTGACCCTAGTTATATGTGATGGTCTTTTCAATTAACGACATAGAGTAATGGTTGATATTGACACGTACAATAAGTGTATCATTAAAATGAGTCTAAAGCGCTACACTCATTTACAAACAGTTGTCAGATAAAAGTGGTTTCTTTTGGCCATAATGTACTTAATTTACTCAAAAAGAAGTGCAACAGAGTCTAAAGGACCCTATCAGATAAAGTAAAGCTGTTTTACCAGATGTTAAGGGTGGAGTTGGGAAAATATCACATTTCAGAAGAACATTCATTTTACTGGGATAAAAACGAAAAACTTTAACAAGTATCTACAAACTTTCACTTGGAGAGTTCCATATCAACACGAAAGTTCAGATGTTTCATCGTTTTCTTTTCAGAATTCTTAAATGGAGACTGTTCAGTCCTGTGAAAAAAGTCTGCCTTTTTTCCTAGTGAAAAAACTTCAAAGAAACCACAACAGGCTTATTCATCAGAAAATCATCTACAAAAATTTCACAGGCTTTACAAACTAACCACATTTAATACATGGCAGAAAGACAGATTAGACGTCATAGCAAGAACAAAAGATTTTCTTCAAAGTATAGATTTATTTTCGTGGCCAGTCTGGTAAGACATAACCATGTTATGAAATATAAGGACACCTCAACATCAGGCGAAGGAGATTTTAACTGCTTTCAAAAGGAAAAGAAAACATTTGGTATTGAATTTTACATTATGGATGAAAAGAAACTGCTCCGAGAAATTTGTATGGAATACTGGGAGGATATTTCTCATACTATGAAATAATGACCTAGGAAACAGTCTGATGGAACACAAGGGATTACTGTCACCAGTAATGTTGTGACTGTTACAGAACGATCGACATTCCCGTGGTATACATGGTAGGTCAGAACTGATACAAACAAATTTTACACATTCCGTTTGTCTGACTTCCGATCGAAGTTAATATGCTTCCGGTATTAAATACGGTTACCATCAATCTTCATTGTGGTTGAACATTCCAGTGATCTACCTGTATGTCACGTAAACAGCAGATATGAAACCGTAACAAGTATGGTGTCAAGCTTATTTATACTATCAGCTGGTAGATGTATATACATTTCATACTTATATTCAACGAAATTTGATTTCGTCCAACATTTGGTGTCATTTATGTCAAAATTTAATCGGTCCATAACGTAATCGATATCAACCGATTTCCAATCACCTGACTGTATGATGTCTAATTAACCGACTTCCGATCACCTGACTGTATGATGTCTAATTAACAGACTTCCGATCACCTGACTGTATGATGTGTAATTAACCGACTTTCGATCACCTGACTGTATGATGTCTAATTAACAGACTTCCGACCACCTGACTGTATGGTGTCTAATTAACAGACTTCCAATCACCTGACAGTATGATGTCTAATTAACAGACATCCAATCACCTGACTGTATGGTGTCTAATTAAAAGACTTCCAATCACCTGACAGTATGATGTCTAATTAAAAGACATCCAATCACCTTACTGTATGATGTGTAATTAACAGACTTCCGATCACCTGACTGTATGATGATCACCTGACTGTATGATGTGTAATTAACAGACTTCCGATCACCTGACTGTGATGTGTAATTAACAGACTTCCGATCACCTGACTGTATGATGTGTAATTAATTAATCACCTGACTGTACTTCCAATCACCTGACTGTAGACTTCCGATGATGTGTAATTAACAGACTTCCGACACCTGACATGTATGATGTAATTAACAGACTTCCGATCACCTGACTGTATGATGTGTAATTAACAGACTTCCAATCACCTGACTGTATGATGTGTAATTAACAGACTTCCGATCACCTGACTGTAGGATGTGTAATTAACAGACTTCCGATCACCTGACTGTATGATGTATAATTAACCGACTTCCGATCACCTGACTGTAGGATGTGTAATTAACAGACTTCCGATCACCTGACTGTATGATGTGTAATTAACAGACTTCCGATCACCTGACTGTAGGATGTGTAATTAACAGACTTCCGATCACCTGACTGTATGATGTGTAATTAACAGACTTCCGATCACCTGACTGTAGGATGTGTAATTAACAGACTTCCGATCACCTGACTGTATGATGTATAATTAACCGACTTCCGATCACCTGACTGTATGATGTCTAATTAACAGACTTCCGATCACCTGACTGTATGATGTGTAATTAACAGACTTCCGATCACCTGACTGTATGATGTCTAATTAACAGACTTCCGATCACCTGACTGTATGATGTCTGTTAAACTGACTGTATGATGTCTAATTAACAGACTTCCGATCACCTGACTGTATGATGTGTAATTAACACCACCTGACTGTATGATGTGTAATTAACAGACTTCCGATCACCTGACTGTAGGATGTGTAATTAACAGACTTCCGATCACCTGACTGTATGATGTGTAATTAACCGAATTCCGATCACCTGACTGTATGATGTCTAATTAACAGACTTCCGATCACCTGACTGTATGATGTCTAATCAACAGACATCCAATCACCTTACTGTATGATGTGTAATTAACAGACTTCCGATCACCTGACTGTATGATGTCTAATTAACAGACATCCAATCACCTGACTGTATGATGTGTAATTAACAGACTTCCGATCACCTGACTGTATAATGTCTAATTAACCGACAGTATGATGTCTAATTAACAGACTTCCAATCACCTGACAGTATGATGTCTAATTAACAGACTTCCGATCACCTGACTGTATGATGTGTAATTAACAGACTTCCGATCACCTGACTGTATGATGTCTAATTAACCGACTTCCGATCACCTGACTGTATGATGTCTAATTAACAGACATCCAATCACCTGACTGTATGATGTGTAATTAACAGACTTCCGATCACCTGACTGTATGATGTCTAATTAACCGACAGTATGATGTCTAATTAACAGACTTCCAATCACCTGACAGTATGATGTCTAATTAACAGACTTCCGATCACCTGACTGTATGATGTCTAATTAACAGACTTCCGATCACCTGACTGTATGATGTCTAATTTTGGACCAAAGCCTTATTTATTTCTTATTTTATTACTGTATCCTTGTGATGGAATTCTTAATCATTGTTGACACAGCGATGACCGAAACGTCTTATACAACCTCACAGTAACAGAAATATCAGTTTCTGAAAAACAAAGATGTATATTGTATGTTGTGAAAGTATGACTTTCACGCGCACTTCTTTAGTCCTTATGTTTAAGTACCTTTGTGAAAAGTGAGATGTGTACTGAAAATTACACCATACAAACTTGAATGAAATACACACCCGCAATTATTAACCGTGTTCCGGGTGAACGGGTAGTACAGTGCAATAAGTTTGTCTGAAAGCTTCACATCCTATACACTAAATGTAAGTGACACATACTTAAATTACAATTTATTTATTATTTACTTTACGTATTCGTCAAATATGTATTTACAGATGTTAATAGTTCCCCCCTCTGGAGCCGAAGGAGACTATAGTTTTACATCGTGTTTGTCCTTCTTTCCATTCGGCCGTCTTTCCACTATCTTGTCAGGCCCCTTTTTTCTACACAACTAACGCTTGAAATATGAGGTCACCTTGTAATGGTGTGTCGCGTATCTAAAGTAGGTCACTCTGACTTTCAATTTGCCTTTGACCTACATCAAAGGGGAAGCTTGTCCGGGCCCTATCTTGTACACAAACTTTATACTTGGGATATGAATTCACCTTGGTGAGTCTGTGTCGGTGGGGGAATTTAATTTTTAAGTGTAATAGGTGTAATATTCATTTATAAAAAAGGTTTCATTGATTTAAAATATGAATTGTACTTACGACAAGGATTGTCGACTTCCACACATACATGGCGGGAACATAACTTGTATTGTAGGGGGTCCTGTAGACAATTCGTTATTTCTCGTCTCTGTAATCCCATATTGATTTCTTTTCAATCACAAAACGTTCCTTCCGGCGAAAGTAGATCAGCACAAATATTTCAAATGGAATCAAACGTACCCGCGAGCACCTTGTCAGATGACAATGTTTTAAGCCTATGTGAATAGCAGGATAAACATCTGAAGATGTTCACCATCTCCGAAAATAGTAACACATAATCTGTCGAGTCGGCGAATTATCGAAAAAAAGAATCTTGTAATACAATCCGAACGCACCTTTTGAATATCACGTTGTCAAAAGGTTTAAAAATCTTTCCGTTTCGTTAAATAATAATAAATTATCCCTTTAATGGACAGGATACAATTCCGAAACTCCACGTCGTAAGTTTCAGGGTTTACCGTTCTGATACTTAGAATTCCAATCTGAGTATAGAATTTCAAGTCCCCTCGTATTCCAATCGTTCTTAATAACATCCACCCATCTTTTTCAGTTGGCAGTAGCCTGTGAAAGGAGTGAATCTGAAACATACAATCAGATATGTCTTGATAAAATTCCGACAGTCTACCACAGCACTCAAATATTTGCCGATGTCTCACTTGTTGTCGATAAGTATTTCTAAGCGAGGTGTTGGTGAAATGGACTCATAATGCCATATAGTTTAAAATCAGTGCTCGCTTTGTGTATATTAAACGTATATACACGTACGTGTGGGATACACACACTGCTGTACTGATTCCCACGCGTGTCTGTTTAGTTTACTATAAACTGCTGTAAGTACTCCTGTCTGTAAAAAAAAAAACACGTCACGATGTGAAATGGACACCTATTCTCTACCGAGTCCTTATTATCACAACAGACCTCTTCAACTACTACACTCACACACAAATATATATATACATACACACAAACAAACAAACAAACAAACAAATACACAAATTAAACCTCATTCACATACTAAACAGGAACAATCACCACGAAAAATTATTTGTAAACTGAAATCAATTACTTTATCCTTTTAATGACGTTTTCACAATCGGATCAACTCGGAGGCGTTAGCACGGAACCTTGTCGAGGCGTCAGCTGTTCTATATAAAGAAAGCATACTTTGTTGTGGTATTAAATTATACATCCGTGACAGGGACGTTACTATGTCTGAAGCCTTAACAGGAGCACGCTAAAGGTGACAATTTATCATCCGATATTTTGAGTGAAACAGGTCAACGCGTGTGAAAGGAAGATAGCAATATGTGACTATCATAGTGAACAAATGTGTGAGTATGCGGAAAAAACATTTTTTATTTAACACACCAGACTTATATGGAAAGAAGATCACTTAATTTTTTATCCATCAACGACACATGCACACCATTTTGCGAAATGAACTGATTGAAAGAGGATTTTTTTTACAAAATGTAGACACACCTGACCAGTTCTCGAATACAAAACATGTTGTTTTTTTCGTTATTTCAATTTGGACATTTAAATTACTGTTTTGTAATCTTAATCAAGTGAGAGAGACATGTCGGGAATATTTCCTACTATAATAAAATCACGGTTGTTGGTTAAACGCCATCGGCGTCATGGCGGACACCTATGGAAGTCGAACACTTCATTGAAATATCAAATGTTTACAATATTACTTATTTTTAATGTGTCGATCTAAATAATGATATTCGAACCCCTTAAACACGAAAGATTAATTTCTAGGCCAGTATTGTGGCGTTTTGCGTTGATCAGACCGAGAAATCAACAGATTACCAGGCAGTTGTACGTGGAATAGAGGCGTTAGAATTGAGGAATTGAGTTGAAATGTATTTTATAAAGTACATCCAATCCACTATTGATGCAATACATTTCTTTTGTGTAATATATTTCATTCTGCTTATTTCAGAATAAGAAACAAAATTAAGTATGAAAACTTTTGAAGAACAGGCCTTTTCTTCCGACAGTTGTCGCTCGCAGCTGGTCGCGCTATCGTCTGCTTGACTTCAGATTATCACGGGTGGAAACAGTTAATTTGCGTTTTTCTTGAAATTATAGGTCATGTTTGAGATATACAGGTATAGAAGTTCGGTTATGAAAATACATCATTACATGTATATATATTTATAATTTCTACTTTTTGGTGTGTAGACACAGATTCGAGACTGCTCAAATAATAATGATTTACACTTTAAGGGGGATGAAACCGCGGGCATCTACTTGGCAAACTGGAACACACAGGAAAGTAGGGAGGCACGTTTCTCCACTTTGTAACCATTTCTAAAAAGGAGGAATCCATCAAACAGCAGACTGTTACCGTTACCAGGTAGGATATACAGTTGATATAGAAGATAAATAAAATGACGCCAGTTTCTTATTCATATTTCCATTTTCAAATATCTATAAAAAAAATTCATAAAATCAGGATTACGCCTTTTAAATTTCCCACTAAACCATATACTGGTGCGCAGAACAACAGTGACGATCTGAAGTTCATTTTCTCCGACCACGCTGATCAACATGTCTGGTAGTGTTTGTATGCAGTGCATTGTCTCCGACCTTCTGTCTCGCAGATGGTTTGTTTACTCACAACGGAAAAAGAAACTTACTTCAGTACGAACATCGATAATATTTGGGCGAGGGAAAAGGGACCTCATATGTTCCTGGGTGACTCTCTTTCCATTTCTGCAATACTTTTTTTAATCATAGCCGAAAGTGCCGAAACCAAAATCTCAAAGTACTCCTGATTCATTGAGACAAATTTTCAAATTTTGACTTGAGGAATATTTATTGATTCCGAGCCCTATATCGTCAAGTAATGAAGAACATTTTTGATATCAAAACTAGGCATCGACAGTTCAGAATGAAAAGTATTCATGGTGTCTCCTGATTGTTAAGACAATATGTGTTTTCACATTATTTTCTAAATGTCAATCAAGATCATTTTCATTACTATATAACGTTCATCAATCAACACCTACAATGTATATACTAATTTTCGGTGTGTGTTAAGACCTTACATTGTTGGATTTTAAGAGATAAATTAAAGTTCTTTAATCCAATACAACAACAAGCTGAGATTTGACCAGCGAAGCTTTTATTTGAAAAGGCAAGGTGTACTGTCAAAATTTCAAAAAACATAAATTATACGATATGATTGATAATGAAAATTTCGTCGTCAGAGATATCACAGATTCGTTTACTTTAGTGAAACAATTTTTTTTGAAATATGGCTGATACCAAGCATATCCTCTTTTCATATGACGTCACAGTATATGTGACTCCATGCTATTGTAACGTAACAGCTGAAAGTATGAGAACAATATAAATCCTACTTCAGATAGATCTAAACATATTTTTTTTAATATTAAGTAATTTAATAGTATTACATATACCTACATTCCCCATGTGTAGTCGGTACGTGTTTATACACTATGGTTACAATGACCAATGTCCACCGTACAAATACACATATATATATATATACATATACGTAGTCTCTCACTATTTATTACAAATAACGGGCGTTACAAATACCTCCCGGACATCATTACAACTTTCTCTTTATTCTGATGTAACACTGTTTGTAACAGATCAACACCATTTCGCCACTCGCGGTCTGGTTAAGTCACTACCACTACGTATCTATTGACCCCGGAGGCGTGTGACATTTCAGCTCGAGACTTTCTCAATCAAATTGACCAGATCAATAGTTCTTAATCTGCCTAAAACCTTTAAAGTCCTTATTAAGAATTATCCTTAGACAGGAATGACTCATAAAGTCCAATTGGATTACGGAGGTCTTTAAGACTTAATTACACCTACTTGGCTTTTCCTCTCTAGTATTACTGAGTCATTATGATCCTATCAGACGTCCCAGCTCATTTGATCAACATGTGAGAATTTACAAAGAACTCGCTTTGATACTGAAGACGGTCACAGACCATGTCATTAGGGTTAGAGGTCACAGACTGTCATTAGGGTTAGAGGTCACAGACTGTGTCATTAGGGTTAGAGGTCACAGACTGTGTCATTAGGGTTAGAGGTCACAGACTGTGTCATTAGGGTTAGAAGTCACAGACTGTGTCATTAGGGTTAGAGGTCACAGACTATGTCATTAGGGTTAGAGGTCACAGACTGTGCCATTAGGGTTAGAAGTCACAGACTGTGTCATTAGGGTTAGAAGTCACAGACTGCCATTAGGGTTAGAGGTCACAGAATGTGTCATTGGGGTTAGAGGTCACAGACTGTCGTTAGAATTAAAGCGATGCTGGAGGCGAATCAAAAATATTACGGGCGTCTTTCCAGAAAAAAGCAAAATTAATGTATGTCATCTCATTTCAATCTATATACCCAATAGATAAAAATACAGCTCACGAAAAATCATTATTATGACAAATGTATTATGTGTGGACACGGGTACTGAATACCACCACAATTGTAGATTTCGCGATTTCAGTGTAGTTATTGGGGTACTCGTTAGAGAGACGTTTCAACCGGACAGGGAAATTCGTCATATCTGGTCAATACTTGACCAATCTCGTCCATCAATATTAACTGGAAAAATGAAGCATTTCTTTTAAAAGTAGTATATGTATTACTGATCTACGGCCCTTAGAATATTTTTTTAAGTAGTAAAAAGATATGTGACTAAGGTTTTACAGAGGGAGGACGCATCAGTAGCTGAAGGAAACCGTGTGGTCGGACAGCTCACGTCCGAACAGAGAATCAAACCAGAATCGTCATGATGCGTTGTTCAATCCGTCTAACAAGCTCTGTGATTTCAGTGCAAATTTAAAAGTATAAAAGAGAACTAGATTTATCTGCAGGACAGACCTCACAACGGAACCGTATATAGGATATGTCAGACCGGCTGTATACTCTCACTGGGACACACAGGTATAAAGGTGCATTTCTTGAGGCTAAATTTAATTTAATTTTCAGCGCACAAATAAATTATTCCTGTCACGAGCTCAACAGGGAACTAATGTCTCTGTCTGTCAAAATGGCAGTGACTTGTCGTGACGATTTGTCTGTAACTCGCTGACATTGTAATCCGAAAAATAACGCGTTCATTCACAAGTAGATCTTGACCGATAGTTATCGAAATTTCATTCGGTGCATTTTCTAATATTGCGATATTGATAAAACTCCACTAGACGTTACGTACAACGGTAAGTGATGTGTCAATATTACCGACAATACCTAATATGTTGACTCCTACTACAAACGGTTTGTTTCAGTTTGTCTGGTCTCTTTGTTACGCACATTGAATCTACACAAACTTTCCAAATAAAACAAAATGAATAAACGTATGACCTTACCAAAGACACACTTAAATAAACATTCAAGTTAGATTACACGATACCTTGCACAAGGCACTGGATGTGAATTCGCGCTGAAGTCGGATTACAAGGTATTTCATGTTTGCGAGCTATTTCATTTTCGCGATAACGGGAGGTATTTCTGTTGGGAGTTCCGATAAGGTTGGCGAGTTGAAGCTCTAAGGAACAATCTATTGGGAATATAAAACTTGTTCAAGACACATATCTTCAATGAATTCTCAATTTCTATCCTACTTTGTGACCATTGACAGATATACCGAACACAATTTTGCCAAAAATTAATAAATTCCTATTTTTCAGTGATGATGTAAGCTTTTATCAGAGACGTATATATCATATATACGTGATATATACGTCTCTGCTTTTATCAAATTAATAAATTCCTATATTTCACAGTAATGATGTAAGCTTTCATCCATGACCACACGAATGCTTGTGTATTGACGGAAGTTAGCGTTGACATACTAGTATGCGGAGTGTTGATTGAGACTTATATCTACAGATTTACTGTTTATCAAAAATCATCTTATCACAATGTACAGCGAAACATCGTTACTCTTTCACATTTCACATATGCCTGCAATCTGTGCTCCGTCATACTGGCACCACAGAATATATCTAAATGTTTCATTCGTGCATCGCATCCATGAAAAAAAGACAACCTGTCGTACTCGTGAAATAAAAATGACGGGAAACCACTAAATGTTTTCTATTTCTTAACGAACACAACAAAATTACAACGTATTGCAACATGATAAACTTTCCGCCACTCTCGCATGTATACAATGTCTCGACCATAGGATCCCCGTCCGACTGATTTCAGTTATCAGAAAACTTTTACGAAATTAACTCATCATCTTTTATATGGTTCATATGTTAGTTATATTATCGTCTTCTTCAAGTAAAAATGTTCCTCCGAATTATGTAATTCAGAAATATAAAAAAAAAATCAAGGAATTTAACTACTCCGCGTTTAACAGATATTAGAAACTGTAGTTACTTACACTACTTCATGGTTTGTCCAAAACATGTCTCCTGTATGTCATAATCCCGAGTTCTGAGGCACCACACGGTGTCAGTCAGTGAACTTAATTCTATGTTAATTAGAATCATTTACGAAGTCGTTATCACAACGAACAGTCATGTGTGTATGGAGAGACAAACACGACAGACAGTATATAGGAAGGTGGAATGTATGGAGAGACAAACACGACAGACAGTATATAGCATGGTGAAATGTATGGAGAGACAAACACAACAGACAGTATGTCGGGAGGAATGTATGGAAACACAAACACAACAGACGGCATATAGGAAGGTGGAACGTAAGGAGTGACAAACATAACAAACGATATATAGGAAGGTGGAATGTATGGAGAGACAAACACAACAGACAGTATGTCGGGAGGAATGTATGGAAACACAAACACAACAGACGGCATATAGGAAGGTGGAACGTAAGGAGTGACAAACATAACAAACGATATATAGGAAGGTGGAATGTATGGAGAGACAAACACAACAGACAGTATATAGCATGGTGAAATGTATGGAGAGACAAACACAACAGACCGTATATAGGAAGGTGGAATGTAAGGAGTGACAAACACAACAGACAGTATGTAGGTTGGAGGAATGCATGGAGAGACAAACACAACAGACAGTATATAGCATGGTGAAATGTATGGAGAGACAAACACGACAGACGGTATGTAGGGGGAAATGTATGGAAACACAAACACAAAAGATGGAATACAGAAAGGAGGAATGTATGGAGAGACAAACACGACAGACAGTATATAGCATGGTGAAATGTACGGAGAGACAAACACAACAGACAGTATGTAGGGAGGAATGTATGGAAACACAAACACAACAGACTGCATATAGGAAGGTGGAACGTATGGTGAAATGTATGGAGAGACAAACACAACAGACCGTATATAGGAAGGTGGAATGTAAGGAGTGACAAACACAACAGACAGTATGTAGGTTGGAGGAATGCATGGAGAGACAAACACAACAGACAGTATATAGCATGGTGAAATGTATGGAGAGACCAACACAACAGACAGTATATAGCATGGTGAAATGTATGGAGAGACCAACACAACAGACAGTATGTAGGGAGGAATGTATGGAAACACAAACACAACAGACTGCATATAGGAAGGTGGAACGTATGGTGAAATGTATGGAGAGACAAACACAACAGACCGTATATAGGAAGGTGGAATGTAAGGAGTGACAAACACAACAGACAGTATGTAGGTTGGAGGAATGCATGGAGAGACAAACACAACAGACAGTATATAGCATGGTGAAATGTATGGAGAGACCAACACAACAGACAGTATGTAGGATGGAGGAATGCATGAATTAAACAAAAAAAAACGTATATAGGAAGGTGGAATGTATGGAGAGACAAACACAACTGACAGTATATAGCATGGTGAAATGTATGGAGAGACAAACACAACAGACGGTATATAGGAAGGTGGAATGTATGGAGAGACAAGTACAACAGACAGTTTATAGGCTAGAGGAATGTATGGAGAGACAAACACAACAGACGGTATATAATCATGACAGCCAGTATAAAGGAAGGAGGAAGGGAGATACAATCACAACAGATGACAAATTGCATTGCAAATAAGGATAGTTCTTTTGCAGAAATATACATTGTTCAATAAATATTGATGATGAACCATTTTTGTATTGTATTTCTCTTACGTTTTGAACAGACTCTCAGCCATGCTGTATACTGTTATATCTAAAGCTTACCTTGGGGAGTATAAGGAGATGGGCTAACTGTAATGTATTCTTCATCTACATTCCTCTGTTAATACAACCCATCACCAACATAACATAGGAAAAACACAGAAAAATTAACTGCCAATGTTATCCTGCTCTGATAATTAGCTTGTAGTATCAGGATTAAGGAAATCACAAAATCTGTAAATAATTGATATTAATTTTTTTACAGTTGTCACACAAATCATAAAAAAAAAACATAGAAAAAACTCACTGAAAATTTGATGTTTTATTCCTACAAACATTTTGATTCAATGCACTTGTGTGTAATAGAAGTGTCAGCCAGCTAACTTGCCATATGTTTACTTCTAATGAAGAGTTTTCACCTCGACCTACAGATCTTTATTCTATCTCAGTGGGTCATGTTATGGTACATGTAACAGATGTAGTAACAGCTCAGACATTTAATTTCACAAAGTCAATACTATTTAATAACAAAGTAATTTGCAAAATGTTGGAGTAAATGATGTCACCAATTTTATTTTTATGATAGAATTACTGAACATTTTCTTCAAGATAATTTACATTGTTTAAATATTCATTCATCACAATCAGAAAATAAGATGTGTTAGAGATTTCCATGTCACCTGATCAAACGACTAATGTAAGCTGTATTTATACTGAGGTATTGTGACCATAATGAAACTGAGTTTTTGACTATCATAATCCTATTTACACCAAGGTGGAAAATAGTGTGACAAGATGATGATAAAACTGTTATGAAAACAGGTCTAACCCCTAATATTTCTGAATATTTTAGGCAGTACCAATGTACTATAACATCCAAATCTTGTTGTAGTATTCTACTTACTTTCTCTTAGAATTTCTGAAAATTTTAGTCGCAGCATTTTAAAGGTTGATAAAGCCTTAGGGCTACTATGTACAACTGAGACAAGAGTACATCAGGGGACGTAACTCTTTCCACATGTATCTAACCACATCACAACCTGCACTTTGTTTAAACAAAATCATCAACCTGACTCTATTTAACAAACTTCCACACAGTCCACAGAAGCATTACCTTCTCTTTGTGAAGTAATTGTAAACATCTGTACACACACACCATTTACATGGTTGAGACTAGAACACTAACATAGATCTGTCTTACCAAACACTGTAGGACTAGCCCGTTTATTTGTATCATTTCTCAATCTCAATGAACACACAATTTCTCTCTCCATCACATAATCATAATCACAGAAATTTGCTAAATCTTGGACACACAAAATATCATTACTTAATAAATAGGATGTACAGATAATGTATGACCAAACGTATGTAAAAATACTCCAGGTAATAAAAAAATTAAAATTGCCATGATAAGAAAAAATCTGATCTCATGGTATACAAGGAAAAACATTGAAATAATCCTATAAAAACTCAACACTGACTTAGTCATGAAAGACAAAAATGTCACCAAAAAATGCATTGTATAAATCATCCAGTTTGATATTATCTCTGTATTTAAAAACAAAATGTCAGTATTACTAATTATCCTAAGTAACAGTATGGCTAGATTTTGCAATTTTTTATAACATTTTCAAAATGTTTGAAATTTTTTTTTATTACTCTGAATAATATGCAAATGTTATTTGTAAAAATAAATGCAAAAAGAGGCAAAATTGGGCACACCTGAATCATGATAATAAAAATGTATTCTGACTTGTCTCCTACTGGCCCCCACAATCTACTACAGCATAATGATTTATAATGTGCTGCTTAGTGTGGCCAAAATGTAAACAATCAATTTGTTTAAATGGAATAATGCGATTGTCAATCTGACAATTTCACCACCAATATGTAATAATGTGTTAAGGTTATTTGTAGGTGTGTGAGGTTTGATGAAAATCCTGTAAGGAATGAAGGTGCTTAAACACTGATAGCATCTTTCTTTTAAAATGATCATGGTCATCTTGACCTTGACTGAAAAATCTTGAAACTCAAACTTGTTCATTTGTTGTGCTTTAAAAGTGTGCATTTTTATAAAAGTCCTCCCAGAGGTGATGACACTACAGCTCTGACGATCTTCTAAAAACAGTGTAGAAATATCATCTATTACATGACATAAGTCTCAATTATCACATGGCTGTACATAAATATTGAACAGAATAATCATTTTAATTGTACATGATAATACACTTGTTTTTATACATTGAAATTAATTGGTAATCCTACTATAAAAAAAGTTGTCAGAAAAGCTTTAAATTGTAGATAAATACCAATGTTATTGGTGTATAAACATAATGCATAGTAGATTTTTGTAAGGTATAGTGGTACATATCAAAGTTTATAAATAAGGTCCGATGAATTTTTCATGTAAGTAACAAACATATTTCTACAAATCACGTTTCGCAAATAAGACATTTCTGCTAGAATCAAATGTGATAACATCAGCAAGACACATCAGAAAATCTACTTTTTTCTGTTTGAATCTATAAATATAATGAATTATAAGGCATTCCACTGCTTTTAGATGGCATTCATATTAGTAATGAATGCCATCTGGATAAAAGCAAATTCAAAAGCATGAATGATATAAAATATTAACCCTATCCTAGTTAAACAAAATTACTCCAAACTACTATCTTTTTCCCGTTCTCACCTCCGTGAAAATTTTAACATGATTTTTAACATCTCACTATCATGCGCATCTTAGACTCCATTGTAGTACAATGAATATTAGTGAGAACATCAAGAGCACTTGTACTTGTATAACACAGATCATGTTTACAGTCCAACATGCTACAATATCATACAATCAAAGATTGAATCTAGAACAAGTTCATATACAGGAAAGTTCTCTCAAAAGACGAAAATAAAACCAAAACTAGGTCTTTTATATTGACTCTAGTACAATTACATTGTAAACAATTTTTAACATACATTAACATATTTTTGTTTTCTATTTTTTTTTAAGTATTACCTGGATCAGTCATAACAAAATGTGCTGTATTACTGTAACATTCCAGCAGTCCAGTCTAATATTAACCTGTCATACAAGAAGAATTTACAAAATAATGACGTATTATATTGTAATATATCCACAGAAGATGACTTGTTCAATGGAATCTTCTCTGCTTTATCACAGGATACTCATCCATCAAAAACTACTGACATTCATTAACAAATTACCTGGAATTAAAACAAGTCCTGATGGCAGTGGTGTAATTCTGAACAACACATGATACAGCCAATATTTATCAGAGTTGTTGCCCCTGAGGTCAGTCAAATGTCTCCATCACTCTAGAATACATACTGAACGATAGAAGCTCCATCCACATAAAACCTAGAGTATTGTCATCAAACACTACCAAATGACCAGGCGTCAGACTTGGGTTGTGATAGCCGTGACCTGCTATACGACCCTTTCCATGGAACCTAAAAAAATTAACAACCTTATACATTTGTATATAAAAACATGGAAATTTCAGAGCTTAATTTTATTTAGTCTTGTTTACAATTAATGCTTATTTGCAAAATTTCATAATTCCATAATAATAGCATAATTCCATAATAATAGCATAATTTCAACTTTCAAATTTCATCACTAAGTCGTTAAAAATGATTGACTTTCATTTCTTCTTCTCTTAATCCACTTTTTCTCCAAATCTATATCTTGACACTGATTTAAAACAGACCAGCATTCAAATCATAAATACATAAACTCATCCTTAGATTTTTCAGATAATTAATGATTACTTCTATTTAAAATAATGAGATATTATATCCACTTGGATGATAATTACCTGTATTTACAACGGTGAGGTGCGTTAGCTTGTCGGTTCATACAGCCTTCAGGGATTCTAAAGGGCTGGTGTCTGGGTTCAAATCCTGGTCCATTTTCTTCAGGAATGTCCGGTATGTCAATTTCTCTCAGCGTATGCATCGACTCCTGTTGTTCAACGTTAAGTACCATTGGTCGATGAAGGTCCACAAACAGACTAACATTCATCGCGGGAACGTTAACATCTCCCTGGTGTGTACAGATAGACAAACACGTAGCTGAGTACATGGACTAATGAGCTATTTAACAAAATGACAACCAAAGAATTCTTCACTGGTAAATGTGTTTGCATTAATATTATTGATAATTACTTTTTGTCATCCAAATGATGTTATGTGACCAGTGATCGCCTCTCAGGTTGTAAACCCTGACTTAGGGCATTAGTTGTACATTTCTATACTCACTGTTACTTTCAAGACCTGAATAGTCTTCATGTCCGTGTCATAGCTTAGGTACATGATTTCTATCCCATGAGCTCCGTACTGGCCTTTGAACAGACCTGGTTGCACTGGTACATTTCTCATCGGAAGAGGCAGTTCTATCCGTTGAAACTTGTATTTCCCCCTGAAATAATTGAAAAGCAAAGCATTTTATAAAATTGTTTAAAAAGTTTTAACATCACAAATACTTTTTGTTATGTTTGATACACATACAAAAAATCAACTACAAACAATTGGTATTGTATCCATTTTAAATGTTAAACAAAACAAAATTTATTTTACGTTTTGAGGTAATATTCTTCAAATTTCATCACAGACAAATCAGGGAAATCTTCTTGTTTGGAAGTCAACCATTCTTCTAGTTCCTGAAATTATGAAAATAAAAGACAAGTTTTAAAACTTTAAACTTTAAAAGTTTTAAATCTGAATACAAGGATAATTGTCATCCTTCTTACTATGGTGAGAAATACCAAGTATTTCTTTAATTTCAGCTGTAAATTAGCAATAATACTTTTAATTGTTTGTAATATCAATAATTTAAAAAGTCTGTAAAAAACAGCACCTTTACAACATCATGCCAAAAAGTGTGTGAGAAGATACTGAACTGAATGCAAGCAATTGTTTATATGTCAATTCTGAAAATTTGGTTTAGTGTAGAGAAGATCTGATCTATATACCACTGATCAGGATTAGTTTGCATGGCTGAAATGTTGCCAAGTTTAAAACATGTAGATAACACTGAGAATAGAAAGTGACATCTCAACGATCTTCACCTGATTATGTTGCTTGCGACTCATTCTCAAATCTAATACCTTTACCTATAGAGTTAATGTTGATTTTACAGAATTCAATGAAATTGAACACTACTGATATTTTGACCAATCATCATTAAGAAGGTAACGATTGTTTTGTGAAATCAGGAAACAGACGCCACGATTGTGTTATGTTACGTCATCTCATATCTACATGCTAAACTTCAATGAAATCAGATGTTTATAATTCAACCAATCAGAACGCTGTATGCATTGGAAAAATACCCTTGGACAGAAAACAGAATAAGCCAAAGACAAAAAGTGTGACCTTTGAACTTTAAACGATCTTGCACTATTACATGTATCTACATGTACATTCAGTTATACATCAGGAGTCGTTCAAGGAGAATATGATATATGGACTTTGACCTCAACATGACCTTAACCTTTTGAATAGAAACCGGAAATTTGTATACAACATAATGCCATCCTTGATACAACTGTTATGACTTTCTATCACTGGATAAGCTAAGCACCAGACACAAGCCTCCTGGACAAGGAATGAACAAAGAGCCAATCTCCTCCATTCTACTTCTCCCAATCCAACCTGTTTCTGAAAATCCTCCATCCTACTTCTCCCAATCCAACCTGTTTCTGAAAATCCTCCATCCTACTTCTCCCAATCCAACCTGTTTCTGAAAATCCTCCATCCTACTTCTCCCAATCCAACCTGTTTCTGAAAATCCTCCATTCTACTTCTCCCAATCCAACCTGTTTCTGAAAATCCTCCATCCTACTTCTCCCAATCCAACCTGTTTCTGAAAATCCTCCAATCCAACCTGTTTCTGAAAATCTCCATCCTCTTCTCCCAATCCAACCTGTTTCTGAAAATCCTCCATCCTACTTCTCCCAATCCAACCTGTTTCTGAAAATCCTCCATTCTACTTCTCCCAATCCAACCTGTTTCTGAAAATCCTCCATTCTACTTCTCCCAATCCAACCTGTTTCTGAAAATCCTCCATCCTACTTCTCCCAATCCAACCTGTTTCTGAAAATCCTCCATCCTACTTCTCCCAATCCAACCTGTTTCTGAAAATCCTCCATTCTACTTCTCCCAATCCAACCTGTTTCTGAAAATCATTCAGAAAGGATGAAACATGAATCAAGACACTTTAACTCACCCTTTCCTTCCCTTTGGGGTGTCGATGATACCCGATGTGTTGGCACTTGAATTTCAACCTTTGGTTTTTCTGGATTGGAAAAACAAAATATGAGGTATTCATGGAATCTTAATGAAGTAATATTAACTCATCAAAGTTTTTAGTAAATCATTCAAGCCACTATTGTATCTACATAATGGTGATATACAAGTCAAACCTCATTTACGATATCAGTGGAGAGGATTTACAGATACCATATAATACATCTTGTTATCTAGGCGATGAGTTCATTTTAATGATGTGACCTGTTGTTGGGGATGAAATAAAGTGACCAGTCACATGGAGCAAATATCATGAGATTATCAGTCGTGTCGGACGTAAGATGTCTCATGGTGGCCAGTCATGTGGGATATTTAACAAACCTTGATTAATTCAAAATTTTCATTTTTGTCATGTCATATTAAATATTAAGCGTAACATCATAATAAATGCCAATTCAGGCCCATTGTATTTAAACAATCAGTTCGAAAGCAAGGAATATGTGTGAATTGTGCAGTCTGGCTGTACCACTGGATATGTGGGATACATAATGTGGTGACCAGTCATGTGGGATACCTAATGAGGTGACCAGTCATGTGGGATATTTAATGAGGTGACCAGTCATGTTGGATACCTAATGAGGTGACCAGCCATGTTGGATATTTGATGAGGTGACCACACATGTTTAGTTCACCGGTCATGTTGTATGAACATTTAATGAAATAACTGCTCAGATGTTTAATTTAAGGAGGTGACTGTTGGCACATTATGTTCAGCAAGATGAACGTCATGTGGAAAAGAAATAATTAAGGTTGATAATTTTCTGTTATGATGTTTTTTCAGTGGTTCAGAATTTCACTGAAGTCATGAATGGGACCTTCATCAATTTCATTTTCAAATTAACTTTTTGTAAATTTATCCCATCCTTGAAAATAACAGCCTTTATAGTACTTGTGGTTGTAGCTGCTATCCTACCTGTATTAATTTGCATGCATGAGGTCCTTTGTAGCCCTTCAAACACAGCACTTCAGCCTCTCCTTTTTTGTTCATACAAATACTGAAAAGCTTCTGTTCCCTTAGTGGCAGTGTGACATATGGATTATCTGGAGCAATATACTCACTGACTAAAATCTGACCCGTGTCAAACTGAAAACAAAAAACAATTCCACGCTACAAAGTCAGAACATAAGATTAAGGTGTACACAAGCAACAAACATTCATTATTAACTTCAAGAAAAGGAATATTTCACATCTTTTCATTCTTTGACTTAATACAAAATCAATTTCTATATTTTAGCAGATCAAATAGGTTCTTTTCACAGCATTTTTCTGAAAATTTTCTCTACAAATTTCACTATTTATTTTTAAAATTCTGTTAATTTGGAAACTTACATGATTCTTCAACAAATTCAGTTAGACTGACCTTGATATGAGCTAGTCCACCATAGGTTTTGAAATCACGTTGATAAAGTCCTCTTAAAGATCCATACTTGATTAATACTTTAAAAATTAAAAAAGAAAATGGTTTAAACTATCAATATATCTAACAAAACATGCTTTTAATGGAAAATACTTAATAACCGTGTCCAGTATATAAAATGTTTCATTGTGACTAAAATTAACCATTTTTTTTGTGATATTCTTACCTTTTGTGTATAAATCATGATAGGAGATGTTCCAACCATCCAGCTGTGTAAAATTGTATTCTAAAACAGAAAGAAGATGTAATGACAGAACCTATATTCTGACACACCAAGAAGTGGGAGTGTTTTAGAATGAAGATGTAATGACAGAACCTATATTCTGACACACCAAGAAGTGGGAGTGTTTTAGAATGAAGATGTAATGACAGAACCTATATTCTGACACACCAAGAAGTGGGAGTGTTTTAGAATGAAGATGTAATGACAGAACCTATATTCTGACACACCAAGAAGTGGGAGTGTTTTAGAATGAAGATGTAATGACAGAACCTATATTCTGACACACCAAGAAGTGGGAGTGTTTTAGAATGAAGATGTAATGACAGAACCTATATTCTGACACACCAAGAAGTGGGAGTGTTTTAGAATGAAGATGTAATGACAGAACCTATATTCTGACACACCAAGAAGTGGGAGTGTTTTAGAATGAAGATGTAATGACAGAACCTATATTCTGACACACCAAGAAGTGGGAGTGTTTTAGAATGAAGATGTAATGACAGAACCTATATTCTGACACACCAAGAAGTGGGAGTGTTTTAGAAAGAAGATGTAATGACAGAACCTATATTCTGACACACCAAGAAGTGGGAGTGTTTTATATATAAGTATTGTCTATTGTACAACAAATGTAAAACAAGTTTTATGCTTACATTCATCTTTAGCCTGATAGCAGCAAATGAAGGGTCTTAATGTGGGAGTAAACCGGAATGCTTAGGGAAAACTTATGTGGTTGGGTAGGTGATCCACATAAAGTATATTTCGGGTCTGCATCACCTGACCACCATGTGGTAGTGTTCCTGCAGATGTTCCAGGAACTATTACTGGTAGTGTTCCTATACATGTTCCAAGAACTATTACTGGTAGTGTTCCTATACATATTCCTGGAACTATTACTGGTAGTGTTCCTATACATGTTCCAGGTAGTATAACTGGTAGTATTCCTACACATGTTCCAGGAACTATTACTGGTAGTGTTCCTACCGATGTTCCAGGAACTATTACTGGTAGTGTTCCTATACATGTTCCAGGAACTATTACTGGAAGTGTTCCTAGACATGTTCCAGGAACTATTACTGGTAGTGTTCCTACAGATGTTCCAGGAACTATAACTGGTAGTGTTCCTACACATGTTCCAGGAACTATTACTGGCCGTGTTCCTAGAGATGTTCCAAGAACTATTACTGACAGTGTTCCTAGAGATGTTCCAGGAACTATAACTGGCCGTGTTCCTTGAGATGTTCCAGGAACTATTACTGGTAGTGTTCCTATACATGTTCCAGGAACTATTACTGGTAGTGTTCCTATACATGTTCCAGGTAGTATAACTGGTAGTGTTCCTAGAGATGTTCCAGGAACTATTACTGGTAGTGTTTCTAGAGATGTTCCATGAACTATTACTAGTAGTGTTTCTAGAGATGTTCCAGGAACTATTACTGGTAGTGTTTCTAGAGATGTTCCAGGAACTATTACTGGTAGTGTTTCTAGAGATGTTCCAGGAACTATTACTGGTAGTGTTCCTACAGATGTTCCAGGAACTATTACTGGTAATGTTCCTATACATGTTCCAAGAACTATTACTGGTAGTGTTCTTTGAGATGTTCCATAAACTATTACTGGTAGTGTAGTTTTTAACTGACTAAGCTATTATAGCCCTTTCCATAAAAAGCTCCTTCATGACCATACAAATATCCCAAATATATAGCACAATGACACTTTCATAGAAATTAAAAAAACCTTCTGGTAATCCCTCACCTCAAAACCCTCCTCCTGATATCTTATTACCTCAACGCTTTCATCCTGCTTGACCTCAACGCTTTCATCCTGCTTGCCTGCCTTCTCATGCTCACTCAGCTTTTCCCACATCTAAACACCCTCTTTCTGTTTTCCCTCACCTTAACGCCCTTTTTCTGCTTCTCTAGCACCTTAACGCCCTCTTTCTCCTTCTCTAGCACCTTAACGCCCTCTTTCTGCTTCTCTAGCACCTTAACGCCCTCTCTGCTTCTCTAGCACCTTAAGGCCTTAACACCACACAATAATCATGCTGATTTTATATTCAAATCTCCTCTTTTACGACAATAGACGGCGTTCATGCTTACATGTACATCGCAAGCCAGTGTAAAGGTGATAACTGTTCAGTTTTATTATTAAAACAATGAAGCAATTTTTAATGAAACAGAACATGTCCTGTAAGTTCGATATAAGATTTTGTAGACATGTCAGTATTTTCTGGTTACTTACTGGTGGATCCGACCAGTTCATTACAAACGCTGTTAGAATATATAATAAACGCATTCATAAATAAACACATAAATTGACACGCTGGATACTTTAAAATGGGTTGGTGCACATAACTTTGTCAATATCTTAAGGTAAACACGATTTGGTGCTTGAATGGAATATGTCAGCTATATATGATAGCGATAAGGTCTGAACAGGAAATGCGAAAGCGAAAATAAACAATTACAACAACACATCATCATGTTACCTGTGCCACATCTTGTTTGCCAAATGGAATCGACGTTGGCCGCCTCCCGAAAGCTTGTACATGTCTTACAAACATTTCCTAGAGTTCTACCGGGAAGAAATGAAAACACTTTGACTAGAAGTTCTGGAGGAAGATCTGTAATTGATGTCGCCATCGCAACATGACTATGATAACATAGGGAAAAAATCCGACAGCAGCAAACAGCAGGTTGTTGAGGTGGGGTGAAAATGTGTACGCCGTACCCGGCCCCGGCCTAGGCCCCGAAACCAGTACAAGGAAATTTAGAAATAATTGATATCTCGAGAACAAATAGTATGATAAATCTCAAATTTTCTACACCAATCTACTTCAATCTGGCATTTTGATTGAATAAATTAATAATTCTAGATTTTCTTAAATCGGCGATGCGTTTTTTTCAGAGGTGAAAACTTGTATGCCGCACTTAATCGTGATTTTTTTCCGTTTTTTTGCATCCTGCAATTAATTTACTGTGTGAATTAAGTTTTTTTTAATTCCAGTCAATAATTCTACCCATCTAATAACAAATACATAAGTTTCAGCCTGAATTGAGGTGTAATTCATATCTAATCTGGCATTTATTCTGACCGCAACGAAGATCCCTGGTCGTGTTTACACTGGATTCCCAGACCCAGTCCCGTACCGGTCGTGTTTACACTCGATCCCCAGACCCAGTCCCGTGTCGGTCGTGTTTACACTCGATCCCCAGACCCAGCCCCGTGCCGGTCGTGTTTACACTCGATCCCCAGACCCAGTCCCGTGCCGGTCGTGTTTACACTCGATCCCCAGACCCAGTCCCGTGCTGGTCGTTTTCACACTCGATCCCCAGACCCAGTCCATATGAAACTATTCCTTAAAATTACATTTGACTCCTCACTAACCGTCTCATTTTATGAAACGCATCGCACGTTACCTTGTCGTTAAAAATATTGAAATATGATATCTCTCCGCTTCACAATCAGTTCAAATATCGAAAAATAATTTTTGATTTTTTTTTCTTAAACTTACTTATCTGTTTGACATGCATTCAGCTGTTGTCTCATACAATCCAGTAAAACTATTAAACCCACTGAAACAAAATCCTACCAAGCAACCAACAGCTTAAAACACCACAATCAACCCCATTTGTTTGCTGCTTCACGATTGGAAGAAAAGGTTTTTTCTAACTTTCCTATCTTTCCTATCTTTCCCGTAAGCTTACAACACTTGCATTTTAAAGAGGCTGACAAATTAAATGACTATTTTGCTTTGTATTTTCCAACAAAGTATCATGTATATATATTTCGTCTGCCTCCTTAACTGAAACAACCCAGTCTATTCGAGCGATTTTCTATACTTAACTTTGCAGCAATATTATGATAATAACAAGCATGGGATGTGACGAACTCTAGAAAAGTTTGCAAGTTTTGAAAAGTGTATTGTATCTTTACTAGTCTTGTTAATTGTAGGAGAGACCGATTAACAAGAAATTAACTAAACTCTCTCTCTCTCTCTCTCTCTCTCTCTCTCTCTCTCTCTCTCTCTCTCTCTCTCTCTCTCTCTCTCTCTCTCTTAGCATATGTTTAAGTCAAAATGATATCATAGAACATACCTATAGATGGACACGTACATGTCTCCTTTAGATGTAACTCTACTGCATACTTACTTCCCTGGGAACCTTCCACTAAAAATATCCAGGCAGACTGAACATGAGTTATTTAATTAGCTTGTCGTTAAAAATATACTAAATAAGTTTCAAGGTGCAGAATTAAATCAATTTAAAAGAACTTCTATGGAAAAGGAAAAGACATGTCACAAATGTAATGTATCTAAGTTTGAAGTAAAAAAGTAAAATAAAGATATAATGTTTCATATGTGGGATACACATTGTCTCATGACATGCAAGTCCGTCAGATTTTCTTTCCTTCTTGTTTATTGATGAAATTGAACATGCAATACAAAGGAATACTAAGCGTGAAATACATTTTATTACATAAAAATGGAGGAGGGGGTGTAGTACAAGAGTTACATTTGCTGTGCATTTGTATTACAGTATTTTATGTCAAGTTAATATTTACTGACATAATTGAAAAGTTATTTAAAAGTTATTAAGATTTAAAAAATTGTACACTAATTTAGATGAGAACAAATGAAAATATTCTGTTACGGCACAGATTGAAAGGAGTGGTCCTTCCCTAAATTAATTCATTTAAAGTGTCATATTTTTAAAACATTAAGTAAATTTATATATGTAATTTGAGATTTATTGTACTTTTTGTTCTCGAGATATTAATTATTTCTTCATTTCCTTGTACGGGTTTCGGGATCGGGATCAGGTACGTCGTACATAAATTCACCCCCACCGTTTGTTGACATTCGCATGTCAAGGCTCGCAACTCTCTACTTCCGGGTAAGAAAGATAACTCCGGCGACGTTGTTGTTTGTTTTCTGAAAAGTGCTGTTAAATGTCACGGACAAAGAAAATAAAAAAAAGAAATCGTGAAAAATAATTAGATGTTGTCTTTAAAAAGTGATCAGATTGCACGATGTACATTTACATGTCTTTATGTACATGTACTATTCCTACCTGTAAACAACAGGGGAAGTTAAAATTTCTAAGAGTTATCTTCCTTCTCAAGACCAAGGTGTTTATGAAGACTGTGTACATTAAATAAGCTACATTTGATTAAATAAGCATGTCCGGCTCCATGACACGATAAAGAGGTAGAGTTTGTTAGTATACCGTATAATGATTTACAGAAAGAAATGCTCTAGATAAATCCAGAGGAGGCCGCATCTGGCGAGCCCCCCTCTAAAAATGGACAAGTGACATGACCATTATCAGAAAGAATAATGAAGTGAAATTCCGTCATCACACATCAGTATAGAGTTCTAAAGCAAACGGCACTTCAAATAACATATTTATAACTCAATAGTTGTGTTCTCGAAAAAAATTAATCCGAATCAGACTTTGAAACCTTGATTTGTATAATTGCCGTCAAGTAACGCGTGGATTTGATGTAAATTTATCATAACATTTTTGTAATTCATACATTTTAGTTTTATATTTTGATGATTGGAACACCGTCCTATTTATAATGAAATCTGTGAACTGATATTATTTGTCGAACTTGAACCTTAAACGATCATACAATTTCTCACTAACAAAAGAAAATCAGAGGGAATAAGGTGTCGGACACAATATAAAAAGTATTTCAGTTAACAGCACGGTGCATCCAACAATCATGGGTCTGCGCTTGTGAAAGAACAACAGCAAAATGACAATATCTAAAACCCAACCACACTATATATGATAAGAAAAAAAATCCAGGCCCCGTTTGCTTTACACGGGTAGTTGTTTTCACTTGAACCTGGTTCAATTTTTTTATTGACTAAAATTCAAAATTGCGGTTAGTGGCCAACTATTGATATTGATGCGATGAAGGACAAAATGTCGTATGCACGACTAGGACTAACAGTGATCAAGTCTGTAAAGTTGTAAGACTTTCCTACATTTCTATCCCCGCAATATGTGATCCATGGACTTAAATTCGTGGCCCCAATCTGCCTAGAATAACGGAGCGAGAATTGTCAAAAATCAAGATGGCGGATGACGTCCAAGGATAAAGCACAAGTAGATTTTTTGTTATTTTGTTTCAGATATAAATTGTTTTTGTCAGGCTGCCAGTCTTATATTTTATCGTGATTTACATAATACCGTGTGAGATGACGCTCACTGCTTGTTCTTGAAACATTGGTATTTTTTATGATAGCCTTAGTTTTCGTTTTCTGTTATAGGTAACGGAGTATGATTCAAAGTCAAGTAACTTTTGACGAAATTCAAATGTATCATTTATTGCTAAATTGTTTATGCCCGAGCTGATATAACAACGATGTTAAATGACTTACAAGGCAGAAAAAATAGTTTAACAATATTTTACAAAAACAAAACTTTCAGAAATTCTCAGGACTCGCCACCACATTTTTGATTGAATTTGTATTTCCTCGTCTGATAATCGCGTTCCAACATGAACAGCAGCATGTTTTCGCACTCAAGTTGGTAACGAAGCGTGGAAGATCTGGTTTGAGAAGCTTGCTTTAGACATCAGGCAAATACTACACAGATGGCCAACTGTCTTGTGTCAATGGCAGAACTTCATAATACCTATCAAATCGAAACGCTCTTCACCAAATTCACAGATTCACTACACACCTGGCATACTTGGCATATGTCTGTCCAAAAACGTTACAATAACAACATTCAATACAAACGGGAAAAAAATCTGTCTGAACACACTCCAGGACTAACGCGGTAACACGTTCGCTAAAATGATGTTACTGTGATTCTTGTTTACTTTCTCTGTAGCAACAACAATGAAATGAAGTAATAGAGAAAAATTCATAAAACGCTTTTGGAAAAAGACAAATGGCATCTCGTTGAATTAACCTACAACCCAGTCGAGCCACCAATCACGTGACTGTGTGTCCGACACCGGGTCGTGAATACCATAACGCTGGACTGTGTCACCAGATGCACACAGCAAGCTTGGAATCAGAATTCAAAAGTGGCCAGCTTTGCATTACATGCGACGGTTGTCATGGAGACAAAGAATGCACGAGATGACAACAATGGTATCCCTGGAGAAATCCTTTACTTGTATTACAATAATCAATTCCGTCCATTCCGAGAGATCAACACCGAATCTTTGGAATGATAATCTTGTTGCCATTTATCAAAGGCTTCCCCTTAAATCATGATATTAAATAGACATGACAAAAATGCTAGCTTTCTTTCAAATGGTACCCAAAACACTTTAGCGCTCTTTGGACAATTCTTGATAAAATTTGATTTAAAAAAGTGAGGTTTAAAGGCATGGAAGAATGCACTCTGTCTGACATTTTAAAACTTTTATGTCTAATTTGGTGCCAATAAGGGTTTAAGGCGGCTACAAGGTTGAAATCATTTCAGTACTAAATGCATGCTTGCCTCTAATCTGTGTTCACTTTGATATCGTCTGGCATTAGACTTTTGAAGAGCAACTTTTAAAGATTGTAAATTCTAGCCTTAAATTTGGTTAAATTCCTATCATAATCAGATTGGAGTCCGGTAAAAGGACTGACGAAAAGTTTTGTTACTTTGCCAAAAGTCAACATTAAAGTTTATTACGGAAACCGGAGTGTATCAAAATGAGATTTTCAATTACCTCAGTTCATTCTCGTGTTATGGAAAGTAAAGTAATCCTGTCGAAGTGAATGTATTTCTAAATTCATAAAAAAAACCATTCAAGGAGCCGTGAAGCGTGTCATTATCCCCGCACCTAACTGTTGGTGTAAAACCCAAATATGATATATATATATATATATATATATATATATATATATATATTATGCGTGAATATGATATATATATATATATATATATATATATTTTATGCGTGACGTCACTCAATCCTGTACCACTACTATCACCTGAAGATCTTATACAGTAAAAGCGCTTGTGCAGAATGTAACGTCTTCGTTTGTCAATTATCAATTAAATTTCCTTGCATTAAATTTCCTTGCATCTGCTCAACTTAAACATTAAATATATAATTTTGTACAATTGTTGAAGCTACATGTTTTTTAATTGTTCTACTTGTGTAAATTTTCTGAACTTGTTTTCCCCTCATATATATCAATTATAATTAGAGTTTATATCTTGATGTAGATCCTGTGTGTTTGACTGTTGACATTTGAATTGAGCTTGGTATTGTCCATGAAGATATCTTTGCAATATTCTGTAAGCTCTGGAGTAACACAAGAAGTCGCAAGAAAATGAAAAAAATGACGGTAACAGAAAAAAGATAAATAATAAAATGTCCTTAATAAAGAAAAGGCACAACTAATAGACAGGTTTGCTAAGTTGAGTGGAACGGTTTTCAAGTTGTAGCCTGGAAAGGATAGTAAACACGAATTCTGTGTTTTTGGCTATGTTTCCATGGTAACACAAACAAAAATAAGAAATGAAATGTCATTAATAGCAAAAGGCACAACTAGGGCACTAACTCAACATATACAGCGAGCTTTATGGAGTTGAGTTGAAAGGTTTTGAAGTTATAGTCTGGAAAAGCCCTCGGGCCGGTGGACGCACGTACGCACGGACGGATTCATGCACGGATGGAGCCCAAATTAATATCCCCGCAAACACGTTTCGCGGGGGATGATTAGAGAGCGGGTAATTTTGACTTTAACAATTTCCGAATTAACGAATTACTCTCAGTGACATTGTAGCATGTTTAATAATATTACATAAATACGTCATAACTTCGTGACGTCATCTGCATTGTCGATGTCTCCCTCACTTGTCGTTTGTTAACAATCACAATACATTATCATCATTGTTATTGGGATACTGAAATGCACTCTGGGGGAGACTGATGTAACTATACCAAGGAAATTGATCCAGGACGGATATAGCCAATATTTTGTATCAGTATAGTATATACTATCAGGGATAGTATTCAGCTATTCACAATAGACTTCTAATAAATCATCAAATCTAGAGTTAGATAACTCGGCTAGTAAACGCTAGAAAAATACACGATAATATCTAACCACAACAATCTAAGGATGTATGAAACTCGGGTTTGACTGGAATTATATGTTGTGCATGATTCAACAAAGATTGCATCGACAATAACTTAGAAAACGTCCAAAATATATAGTTGTATAATTCTTAAAATCACAGCACCATGTTTTCCTTTACCTATGTGATACAGGGCCTGTGTGCATCATAACTTCTCTCGTTTAGTTTCAACTAAACATGTAGTCCAGCATGTGCGCTTCTCCATTCCAATGATTTTACTCAGCATCCCCTCATCTTTTCGTACTACGCAGTGCTCCTAATATTGTAAGATCTCGACCCTTATATTTGATATAGAGAATCGAGTTTATTATGGTCGGTCGACGCTGCTCTATTTTAAACTAATCCAGTAACAGCAGTGAAGGCATTTTCAATTGACTTTTAATGACAAATTTAGAGGAAAACGATAAAATGGATAGAGACCATTAAATAATCCCGAGATCAGATGATGGAATTAAACATACTTCAAAAAGTTGTGTTACCAAATTAACTTAAATACTGATAAAACGTCCTTGAAATGAAAGTGTAATTTGATTAAAAATCAGCGTTTCGATAAGTTATCTACTTGTCAAATACACATACACAGATTGAATATAACAGGATAAAATATTTAATAGTGCTATGAATTAGAACAATGAGAAAAAGGCCGTGAAGATGTTTAGCACCGGAAGTGATGAACATTGACAAGTTGGGAGTTTAGGCATGTAGACAGTGTATCACCTGTTTCGCTTGCATGGAGAAGGAGCAGATCAACATATATGCAAAAGTATTCTTAACGTACAAAGCACGTGTTATACCCCCCACTCTCTCTCTCTCTCTCTCTCTCTCTCTCTCTCTCTCTCTCTCTCTCTCTCACTCTCTCTCCTCTCTATCTCTCTCTCTTATCTCTCTTCTCTGCTCTCTATCTCTCTCTCTCCTTATCTCTCTCTCTCTCTCTCTCTCTCTCTCTCTCTCTCTCTCTCTCTCTCTCTCTCTCTCTCTATATATATATATCTTTTTCTCTCTCTCTCACTCTCTCTCCCTTTCTCTCACTCTCGCGCTCTCTCTCTTTCTCTCCCCCTCTCTCTCTGTCTCTCTCACTCATCTTGTTTATAATTGTTTCGTCGTTACTATATACTGCCACCTTTATATAAGTTGTAAAACTTGTGCGCAATCCTATTGTTTATGTGCAATAAAATATGTGTAAATCAAAGAAAGGTGTCAGGTGGGTTAAAGGAGAATACAAGACAGGTGTCGCGGAGTCAAGGAGAACACAAGACAGGTGGCGGGTGGGATCAAGGAGAACGCAAGACATGTGTCGGGTGGGATCAAAGAGAACACAGGACAGGTTTTGGGGATCAAGGAGAACACAAGACAGGTGTCGAGTGGGATCAAAGAGAGAACACAGGACAGGTGGCGGGTGGGATCAAGGAGATCGCAAGACATGTGTCGGGTGGGATCAAAGAGAACACAAGACAAAAGTCGATGTGATCAAAGAGAACACAAGACAGGTGTCGGGTGGGATCAAAGAGAACACAAGACAAGTGTCGATGGGATCAAGGAGAATACAAGACAGGTGTCGGGTGGGATCAAAGAGAACACAAGACAGATGTCGGGTGGTATAAAGGAGAACGCAAGACAGGTGTCGGGTGGGATAAAGGAGAACACAAAACAAGCGTCGGGTGGGATAAAGGAGAATACAAGACAGGTGCCGGCTGGGATCAAGGAGAATACAAGACAGGTGTCGGTTGGGATCAAGGAGAATACAAGACAGGTGTCGGGTAGGATCAAGGAGAACACAAGACAAGCGTCGAGTGGAATCAAGCTGGTACCTTTCACGGACCAGAATCAAACTCACGTATACCATGGAATAGGCAAACCTGTTACTCGAATATAAAGGCTCTTAAATAATTCCTAAAGATATTTTGAATTTTTAACATTTCAAAAATTCTTGAATATGATTTATTTGAATAGTTTGAAAGCCACTACACAGTGCCGTGTATTTTCAAACCAAGAAAATCAATAGCAAAAGTCCGGAAGTTAAATATGATATAAGGGATATTAAAACACTTCAAATTTCGCTGTGGAAACTCACTATTTCTGTTCCTTATTGCGTTTAATCCGTTGTCCCCATCAATCATCGAACTTGATTCCATTTACATTTCTAGCAATTTAGATATTTGCTGGGGTCTAGTACAGCTAAATCACAGAGGTTTTGTTCTCCAGACTCTGGCTGATTAAGATTCCTATAATAATTATAAAAAAAGAGAGAAATATTTTGTCACTATCCAATTGACATCTAACCCCTTTACAGCTACAAGATAAAAGGATTTTAACGAGCCCTTACATCGGCTAGTCGTAAATCCGTTTGTTGAGCATAGCAATCAATACACTAAAAACAAGCGCCCGTCTGATCGCCAATGGAATTTCCTTTGTCTGGAACTAGTGTCATTGTCACCGCTAGAACGCCCGAATGCTTTGCGGATTGGTTAGCTTTCAATAAATATAAATGATTCCAGCTTTTTAGCGAAATTTGAATTTAAACGGATACATTTGCGTTTAATGTTCACAATTTCACATGCTTGAAAATCGGGCAATGTAATACTGAAAAATCAGAAAAAAAGTTCGATCATGATCTATCCTCAATGAGTTCACGAGGACGAGGCTGATATTGCATTGAGAAATTGATCAAATAATCAACCCAATATGTGTTTATAGCATAGTGCCTTAGATGTTTGGAGTTGTTTCCCTTTAACAAACGTTAAATAAACGTTTCATTTATACTGAATACTATTAAATCACTGAAGTTGAGTTGAGTTTGGTCAAAATAAGTATTACTAGAATGTAATATTAATCACTTATTATGAATATTCACGTCAGTTTCTTTAAGTATTTCGCAAAATACTTCTTGATCATTGAATAAATAGTGAAATATACCGCTGAACTTAACGCGAAGTTTGCACAGCTAACACTATACTGAACTACCAGGTACATAACCAACGTAACGGATTAACTGGTGTAGCTGGGGACAGGTAAATGATAAGTACAGCTCGGGTGTCACCTGTCACTTCTCCAGTAGTTATTTGTACATGTCATATATATCATATACGTGTTCAGAATTAGTTTGGGAGTTAGGTTTCTCGGGTCGTACATGAACATTCTAGAAACACCTTGCATGATAAATTAAATTACTTTAATGCTATTTCGCATGTTGTTAGACATGGGTACCAAATACATAACGCAAAAAAGAATTAATAAAAATCTGAATTAATGAAATGCTTGGCATACACTTTCCGCCGATATCTAGAAACATGCAAAAAATCATTCTGATTGACCGACTGAGGAGTATTGAAATACACCATTGAAGTTAATGCGAGCGTGCACAACTAACACTTCACTGAACCACCACGTAGGGGTCATTGTCTTGCGAGGTTTCGCACGCTCGGCATTAATTCATTGAGATTTTTTTTTATAATTTTTCTTTGACCAATTACAATTTGGAGAAGAAAACTATGCCTATGGAAAATGTTGATAGTTTTCAAACGAATTACAATTTTATTGCTGTTTCAGAATCTTGGCTTCGTGCAAAACGTCCTCAACCTTGGATGTTAAATGGTTCACTACAAGACCACAAATTTTGAAGCCTTTTGTATTTGTATCCCAGACAGATATTTAAAATATCATTGTTTCACTGTCCAGCGCCTAAAAACCTCAAAGGATTAGGAACACAAACTTTGTCCCTTCAGATATTGATGGCAATGACCACGTATGCTAAACAGCTGATACGTCAGGCGTCCTGGTGTTGTATCCAGACTGATCAAGTGATGAGACTTCGAAAATAGCCCCATCACACTATCTCGGTGTTATAGGAAAACCTGATACAGAGACATATATTCCACATAGTCATTCATAGATTGTGGACAACCCATTTTCGTGAAAGTTCCACCCAGTTTACTGTTATCAACGCAATTCGTTCAACTATTTTTTATTGACTTCATCTACACATCCCAACGGTCAAAGCACGTGCTGATAAATGAATAACATTTGTGGTATAAGGAATGTTTTATACATATCCCAAATATTCAGCTCCAAGCACACAGTTTCAATTTATCTTTGTAACACTTACCGATGTTTGAACTCTTTATTTTTGATAACAGTTACAGTATATCCAGCATTTACATCAATCACAGTTTAAATCTGTTTGTCGTCTGTGTCGTCCGTACGACAAATACTTTGATATACATTTATATACTTATTACTAGTTAGCTTGTTATCCTAATGAATGCTAACGACGGTAGCGCTCTGATATGAGTATATCATGTTAAAATTAGATGACCTAACCACACGATGACATCGAACAAATTAACTTGCCGTAACATACAATATTAAACTCTAAATCTGTTAGTCGCCATTTTGCTGACACTACCGCACACGCGTTTGAAAGCGTCGGTATAGGAAAACTTCTACATACGCTATAGAAAACCCTAGAATGTTGCCGCCTGCTCCTTCCTTAAGTAGCAAGCTACACATCGGATTATCTATCGGTTTTCTGCTTATGTACTGTGGAGAAAAGTCGATAGATTTATGACAACCTGCAACCAACAAACCACACAGATACCGACTCGATTACAACCTACCACCAACAAACCACACAACCAACAGTAGCTATCACAAATAACCCACACATATAACGATCTCGACAATTAATGACAATCTGCAACCAACAAACCACACAGATAACGATCTCGACACTCGATTACAACCTACCACCAACAAACCACACAACCAACAGTCTCGACACTCGATTACAACCTACCACCAACAAACCACACAACCAACGGTCTCGACACTCATTTACAACCTACCACCAACAAACCACACAACCAACAGTCTCGACACTCATTTACAACCTACCACCAACAAACCACACAGATAACGGTCTCGACACTCATTTACAACCTACCACCAACAAACCACACAGATAACGGTCTCGACACTCATTTACAACCTACCACTAACACACCACACAACCAACGGTCTCGACACTCATTTACAACCTACCACTAACACACCACACAACCAACAGTCTCGACACTCATTTACAACCTACCACCAACACACCACACAACCAACGGTCTCGACACTCATTTACAACCTACCACCAACACACCACACAACCAACGGTCTCGACACTCATTTACAACCTACCACCAACAAGCCCCACAACCAACAGTCTCGACACTCATTTACAACCTACCACCAACACACCACACAGATAACGGTCTCGACACTCATTTACAACCTACCATCAACACACCACACAACCAACAGTCTCGACACTCATTTACAACCTACCACCAACAAACCACACAACCAACGGTCTCGACACTCATTTACAACCTACCACTAACAAACCACACAACAAACGGTCTCGACACTCATTTACAACCTACCACTAACACACCACACAACCAACGGTCTCGACACTCATTTACAACCTACCACTAACACACCACACAACCAACGGTCTCGACACTCATTTACAACCTACCACCAACAAACCACACAACCAACGGTCGACACTCGATTACAACCTACCACCAACAAACCACACAACCAACGGTCTCGACACTCAATTACAACCTACCATCTACAAACCACACTACCAACAAAAGTCTTTTCACCCAAAATTAATCTACAACTTATTTCCCCGAAGAAAACCCTCCACGATCTTCCTCCGAAGAGAAAACCAACTCCGCATGGTCCTGGAACTTGAATTTATCCTTACCGATTTGTTTCTTGTAAGTGCAACACGAATTCTTTTACAACGGAGGTTTCGTTTTCATATAAAAGGGTCTGATTGTACAACGAAAAAAAACCCATTAATCTTTGATGCTAGACATACCCATGTGCCATTCGGGCCAATAAGCTATATTTATCGCGACCTGGCTGGAATCTCTGTGTCGCAGTGCACGAGACAAATCGTTCCTGAGACACTGAGAGATCGATATCCTTAAACCCTATCCACGGTGTCTACAATCCGCGAGAAAATCTCATCATTAGACGCTACCATCCACTATACAACTACCATCTGCCGAGTCAAACATAGTGCTTTGTTTTCCTCATTAACTAATATTCTTCGTCCGCTCATGTTGCAGATATACCTCTAAAAAGTCGGTATTTTGTTTTTTGGATGGGGGTGGGGTTATGTTGTTATGCCATGCACAGCATAGCGCAAACACGAAAAAAGTGTGTTTTATCCGGTTAAATACTGGATAGATTTACCACCTTATAAACAAAAATGTCCAGGAATGAATTCCTCGCGAATGAAGCGTTTTAAAAAAGGAATTATAATAGATAATCTACCTTTGTGATGAGATCTAGAAGCCTGATAATGCTGTTTTATAATCTATCATCATCTCTACGAGTGATCAAAGTGAGGCATTGGATTCAAGAGGGCTGAAAAATAAACAAAAATGTTACTTGCCTGGGAAAGTGCTATTTTGGCCAATAATCGTTATTTTAAAGAGCGAAATATGGCCAAGATTGATTTGAAAGCGAACAGACGCGCAATGCACGTGAGTTACAACTTTACGCGTGATTTTTCAACTGCATGTAAACAAAAGGAACGAACAGATACAACTTATTGACTGATTGCAGAAAGTCCTTATACTGTATAGTATATTGTAAGTGGTTGTAACAAAACAAAACTCTACCCTTTCGATGATTGAATAAGAATTTCGTGTTTGTAAACATTTCTTTGTCAATCATTATTGATGGCACGTGCGTGTGCATTACAAAAATGTTTTTAGAGTTCGCGTCAAGACACATAAAGTGCAAATAAAATCATTGTAGATCTGGCGTCACGTGACACGACAGACTTGAGCGATAGCAGCGATCTAAATACCCCTTTGGGTGCTGTAGCCGAAACCTTCTAATGGACGGCAAGCCGGTCTTAAAAAAATAACGTGTATGGAAACTCCCGAGGAGAATAACGTTATAGCGTATCTGTCAAGCTTATATTTCGGCTGTTAGGTCTTTATCTATCCATTCAATGTTGGCACTCTCCGTTCGTGTTCCATGACAAAATGAACATTTGTTTTTAATAATCTGAAATGTATTGCTTTCAAATTCAAACCCCGTATACTGTGAATTAATGCTGACTGAAACGTTCTTTTCTGTGGCTCCGTCTGTGTTCTGCAACTGTTGACTTTTTGGTCATTTATGATTTTGATGATGTAGAACACTTTCCTACCTACACGATAACTCTTAGTCTCAATCTCGGTCTGGCTAATAGTTGGGGCACACTTGATGTTTTTATCAATATTGTTTGTTTGTTTTCTAACATTTAATATTGCCTTACTGAAAAATCACGGCTTTGGCATGTGAAACACAAATATGTTTGTGACAACGGGATTTTAGAGATTAGAATGATTTTACGAGCTAAGTGATAGAACAAAAAAAAATAAAAACAAATATCTTAATAAAGACTCAAAATACGACACAAAATAAATAAATGAAACATTCTAGGAGTAAGCGTCATCGTCTTCACCAATGGGATCGAAGGCTAACGGTAGCAGTACTGTAGATAGCTGGCTCGAAAGTATTCCATACTTCCGTCCGTACATCACAGTAAATAGCTAGCTCGAAAGTCTTCCATACTTCCGTCCGTACAGCACAGTAGATAGCTGGCTCGAAAGTCTTCCATACTTCCGTCCGTACATCACAGTGAATAGCTAGCTCGAAAGTCTTCCATACTTCCGTCCGTACAACACAGTAGATAGCTGGCTCGAAAGTCTTCCATACTTCCGTCCGTACATCACAGTTGATAGCTAGCTCGAAAGTCTTCCATACTTCCGTCCGTACAGTACTGTAGATAGCTGGCTCGAAAGTCTTCCATACTTCCGTCCGTACAGTACTGTAGATACCCGGCTCGAAAGTCTTCCATACTTTTGTTACACAGTATGTCACAAATACACGCACTCATCTCACATTCATATGGAGATTTACACTTGTAACGCGGCACGTCACAAACACACGCACTCATCTCACATACACAGGGAGACTTACACTTGTAACACAGTATGTCACAAACACACGCACTCATCTCACATACACAGGGAGACTTACACTTATAACACAGAATGTCACAAACACGCGCACTCATCTCACATACACAGGGAGACTTACACTTGTAACACAGTATGTCACAAACACACGCACTCATCTCACATACACAGGGAGACTTACACTTGCAACACAGCATGTCACAAACACACGCACTCATCTCACATACACAGGGAGACTTACACTTGTAACACAGAATGTCACAAACACACGCACTCATCTCACATACACAGGGAGACTTACACTTGCAACACAGCATGTCACAAACACACGCACTCATCCCCCATACACAGGGAGACTTACACTTGTAACACAGAATGTCACAAACACGCGCACTCATCTCACATACACAGGGAGACTTACACTTGTAACACAGTATGTCACAAACACACGCACTCATCCCACATACACAGGGAGACTTACACTTGTAACACAGTATGTCACAAACACACGCACTCACATACACAGGCAAGACGTCCTTAAATCACCGTATATGTTGGTTGAACGTTACGCAATTATAAACGAAACCGAGAGAAAAGTGTCGCCATCGAAGAGAAAATTGAAGGCTTCTTTTTTGTATATCGAACAAATGTTGCACCGAAGTGTGTCTTAGTGCGTTCAGTTATTTGAGATGCATAGTAGATAAACACAACTCCTGACGAAAACAATCTGCCCTGTATGTCCTGTATGAAATTTGATATCAAATGGAAGAGCAGATTAATTTTACCTTCCATTAAGATGAATCTTTTCCCATTAAAGAAATCTTTTTCAATTTTATTCGTCTTTGATGATGTTAATGATATATATTAAAAAGCAAAATTTTAAAACGCCCAAAACCTGCAAGACATTCACATGAGTATAACATGTTCTCGTGATTACATATCTTTAATTGTTGAAACTAATACAAGGCCTGTTTGTTTGTTTTCCTTTTAGCTACACGTACCTAGTTTGGTTTCCCACGTATAAAGAGTTCGGCCAATTATCATATCCCCACCTTAATTAGATCTACACACAGAGTGTAATCATTGCAGCATTGCAAAGAAGGAGGTCTGATTAATACTTGATTATTTGTGGAGTGGACTGTCAACACACGAGAACGTCTTGTGAAAATGCACCAGCTAACTTGACACCATGCAGTAGAACAAACACTAAAAACAATTTATTCTTTCCACGTCTACAAAAACATACTTGTAGTTTTCTGTCCTCAGGAATATCGCAGTAATTTCTCGAAAAAAGCGAATCATCAAATTGCCCGCATCGAAGTATCCTACCCAGTACTCGCCGAGTCTGACCTTGTCGGAGGTGATTTAGAAAGGCAATTGTATTTGTTATCCTTCTAGATGGTCCGTCTCTACCCTCGTGGCAATAGAAAGCAGAAATCATGTGACATTTGAAGTGATTTTATTGCTGTAAGGTTTGGGGGGTCTTAAATCATGTGATCGTTCCGGACTTATCTGGACATAAATGACATCACAAGCACTGTGGTGAAGATCGATCGATACCAATATACAGGCTCGAGCCTTGCCACGCGGAAACCCTGTGTGATCGCATCAGCCAGGCGGATTATATAATACTCCAATGCTTTTGTTACTAACGTTTTTTTCCTTGTATATCTCGTGAGCTCCAGATGTAAACAGCGAAGGAAACTTCCGGGGATACCAAATATGTAAAAACTGTTGTTTGTAAAGCTATTGAAATATCTATAACTATAAAAAATTAAGATGTTATGTCTTGTAGTCCAAAATGGAAGACATATTGGCTAGTAGACTCGTACTTAGAAACGGTTACTTTATCTTTCAGTACATTTTCTTCAAAGACATTTTCAAAACATATTTCTTGTTAAAAATAAAAACTGATATGTATTATTAAAAATACCGTAATTTCCAGGAATCTTCAATATATATATTATTAACCATTTCATACGTGTAATCGATTCTACCTTGATTGACAATATAAGAAATATATTTTTGAAGTCAGCTTGAATAAATAAACTATATCTAAGCAGTGGTATGGTTTCGTACTTGTAACGACGAATGCATGAATGACGAACAATGAAATTGCCAACAAGCACGTGGACATTGCTCAATACCCCAAACACTGTATGTATTCGTGTATCCCCGTGACGAGATATACCAGGTTTGTCAAAATCGTGATGAGAACTACTCATAATATCTCGAGCTGACGAAGTTTTAAAATGTGTCTGTCCACGGGGACTGAAGTCATGTTCAGTTACACAATTTGTAATCAATGGCGCCATCTTTGGTTCACTATAACAGATGCTGGTTTATTTTTCTCTTGGTTGGCTGCTGAAAACTCGCAGAAATAGATTATAACTGATTTCCGTGCTTTCTGTGTGGTACATTATACCCAGAGGTAAGCAGACGTTTTGGTCCGTACGATTTTTTTTCATGTTTTTCTATCACAAGACTATGATGAGTGTTCATAATGCCGTTTTTTCCTGAAGGGTTTGAAATTTGACTACAATTTTCTCGAAAATATTGCAAATCTCCCAATAGAATCTGGATCAGGGATCGAAACCTCTTTTAATAAGTTTTCCATGTAGAATAGCAATTTGTTGTTGTGTGGGGTCGGTCTAGCCAACTCTTTGCAATAGTGTGCGATAGGTATACACAGGTTGGTCCTCTCTTGGCATTTGTAACTGTGTATGGTCGATCTACGGAGTCGGCCCCTCTTTGTTTTTTATTGTGTACGGTAGGTCTATAGAGGCTGTTCCCTCTTGACAATATGTTATTGTGTGCGGTAGGTCTATAGAGGCTGTTCCCTTTTGACAATATGTTATTGTGTGCGGTAGGTCTATAGAGGCTGTTCCCTTTTGACAATATGTTATTGTGTGCGGTAGGTCTATAGAGGCTGTTCCCTTTTGACAATATGTTATTGTGTGCGGTAGGTTTATAGAGGCTGTTCCCTCTTCACAATGTTATTGTGTGCGGTCGGTCTATAGAGACTGTTCCCTCTTGACAATATGTTATTGTGTGCGGTAGGTCTATAGAGGCTGTTCCCTCTTGACAATATGTTATTGTGTGCGGTAGGTCTATAGAGGCTGTTCCCTTTTGACAATATGTTATTGTGTGCGGTAGGTCTATAGAAGCTGTTCCCTTTTGACAATATGTTATTGTGTGCGGTAGGTCTATAGAGGCTGTTCCCTTTTGACAATATGTTATTGTGTGCGGTAGGTCTATAGAGGCTGTTCCCTCTTGACAATATGTTATTGTGTGCGGTAGGTCTATAGAGGCTGTTCCCTCTTGACAATATGTTATTGTGTGCGGTAGGTCTATAGAGGCTGTTCCCTTTTGACAATATGTTATTGTGTGCGGTAGGTCTATAGAAGCTGTTCCCTTTTGACAATATGTTATTGTGTGCGGTAGGTCTATAGAGGCTGTTCCCTTTTGACAATATGTTATTGTGTGCGGTAGGTCTATAGAGGCTGTTCCCTTTTGACAATATGTTATTGTGTGCGGTAGGTCTATAGAGGCTGTTCCCTTTTGACAATATGTTATTGTGTGCGGTAGGTCTATAGAGGCTGTTCCCTTTTGACAATATGTTATTGTGTGCGGTAGGTCTATAGAGGCTGTTCCCTTTTGACAATATGTTATTGTGTGCGGTAGGTCTATAGAGGCTGTTCCCTTTTGACAATATGTTATTGTGTGCGGTAGGTCTATAGAGGCTGTTCCCTTTTGACAATATGTTATTGTGTGCGGTCGGTCTACAGTTTGGTCCTCTCTTGGCATTTGTAATTTTAAACGGTAGGTCTACAGAGATTTGTCCTTTAGGCATTTGTCGATAGCCAGATGCTAGTTCTCTCTTGGCTCATATAATTTTGTACGGCCGGTCTACAGAGGTTGATCCCACCATGTCATTTGTTATTTTGTACGGTCGGTCTACAGAGGTTGGTCCCCTCCAGGCATTTCAAACAGCGTTTCAAATCCTGACCACCAGACGCCGTGGTCACTTAAATCTGGTGTAGTAATTATTCCAGTGGTCAGGACTGCAACACCTTATTAAGATCAGTAGGATATTATTGTTGGTCATTTTCAATCATAGGACTTGTAATTTGCTGCTTCCTCAATCTCAGACAGGCCTTATTCCTATTCTTTCGGTCAATAATGCGTTTCATTGAACCTGTCGTGTCATGTGCTATCAAGAAACGTGTCAGTGGCCACGAGTATCAATACTGAAAACGCGTGAATGGTGCGTTTTAAATTGAAATTATGCCGCCAGGAGATTCACTCTAATTTTAATCCGAATATCCGACGGTATCAATGTGTGATTTATTTATTGATAGAGTTAACATCGACCTGTCCCTCTTTATAAATTTTTAATTACGGGTTAACTTTCTTCAAATTGACGACGCAATTCTTTCGATGCACCTTTCGTCCAAATAGAATATAGATCCAGGTAGCTGTGTTCTTTAAGCTAGAAATACATTATTGATTCAAGATTACAAATCGGGAAATGAGGGACGTGGCGACATCTTAGACTATTTCAATTACCGGCAACCGGATTCTAATCCAAGTTCGGTTCCATTGATTATAAATTATGTATCACCAATGCAAGCAGGTTCAGAATCCCAATGACGTTTGTATTAGATACAGACGCATTAGGCATGGATTTGTTTGAGCAACAAAGCACCAATCTGCGGCACACGGGCGCTTAGACAAATAAACGTCAAACGGTAGCTAGGCACTCTCCAACGAATGATGAGTTATTTTATTGTCTATTAAAAAACCGAGTTTCAGAGTAATTTAGCGACCATAAACCTGATCCGAATGTTTCAATACGATTAGTTTTAATAGTGAAATGCTTTATGATGGTATTAGGTCGGAGGTTATACCAAGTTAACACCAGAAATCCCATTTCTTTTATCGTAATGTCTCCTTCACAATAGTAAAACAAAGTAGCAGAATAAAACAGGCATGGACAACGCATCCGGAACGGTCTAATGCCGGAAAACATCAAAAGATTATCAGCACAATTTTAAAAGATATGACAGTGATCGCTAAGGATTTTAGCACGTACAAGAAAAAATCATTTTGCCTAGTAAAACCGCTCTGATTTTCATTAAGAAATTATCACTGCTCTTTACTATTCATTGTTGTTACAGTGTATTCGCTACATAGTAAAGCTTCTGTGTTATTCATACTTATACACGTGTAAATCCCTATTGCTGAATACAGCTTTTAAAGTACCTATATTAGCCTCCTTGTCATTTCCTCTATTTATTTAGGGTTTATGTATCAAATGTCACGAGCTCACAATATTGTCACAATATTGTTACCTCGATATATTTAATCTGATGATCACAGATAATCATACAATATCTACGAAAACGAAAACAAACAAAAACGGAACGCCTACTTTATGAATATCTACGGACATATCAAATATAGATGTAGATTAAAATGTACATCTGCCATTCAGAGCATGCGCTCTCTAAAATGTGGATTAGTGCACGTCATATCCCGATGTACCCAAAATAGACATATCCTGAACAGGCGTCACAACAAATAATGATTAGAAAACGTAAACCGAAACCTTCATAACGTGTGTCATATACTCTGTTTCCATGTAGCAGCATGGGGTTGTTTCTGCTTTGGGTGTGTCCCCTGCTCGTGACATGCTCGAGCCTATACAAATGACAGTTACTGCTCCACGCTCTGCACTGTTGAAATGAATAGCTCACCCATTGTTGTGTAACGTGGTCAGATATGGACAGAAGTATTGCTGCGAGGATTTCGACAGTATACTTCATTGTGATAGCACTATAAGTCAGCTTTAGTTCCGCACTACCACAAGGAGGCTCATTTGAACATCTCGTAGTCTCCTACACATCGCGCTAACATTAAGGAGACCTTCCTCAAATAACCATAGATGTAGATAGGACGTTAAACAGTAGAAAATAGTGATGGTGTGTGTGTAAAAATGTGTGGCGGCGAGTGATGGTGTGTGTGTGTGTGTGTGTGTGTGTGTGTGTGTGTAAGTGTGGCATAGGGAGTGATGGTATGTGTGCGGAGGGGTGATGGTGTGTGTGTTGTGGTTAGGGGAGTGATGGTGTGAATGTGTGTGTAAGTGTGGGATAGGGAGCGATGGTGTGTGTGTGTGTAAGTGTGGGATAGGGAGTGATGGTGTGTGTGGGGAGGGGTGATGGTGTGTGTGTTGTGGTTAGGAGAGTGATGGTGTGTGTGTGTGGTGGGGGTGATGGTGTGTGTGTATGTGTAAGTGTGGAATAGGGAGTGATGATGTGTGTGGGGAGGGGTGATGGTATGTGTGTAAGTATGTGGTGGCGAGTGATGGTGTGTGTGTATGTGTAAGTGTGGGATAGGGAGTGTTGTTGTGTGTGGGGAGGGGTGATGGTGTATGTGTGTGTGTGGTGGGGAGTGATGGTGCGTGTGTGGTGGTGAGGGGAATGATGATGTGTGGGGGAGTGATGGTGTGTGTGGTGGGAAGTAATTGTGTATGTGTGGTTAGGGGAGTGGTGGTGTGTATGTGGTGGTTAGGGGAGTGAGGGTATGTGTGTGGTGGTTAGAGGAGTGGTGGTGTGTGAATTGGTGTATGTGAGATGTGATGGAGTACGTGGGAGGATGACGATGTGTTTTGGGGATGATGGTGTATGTGTGTATTGATGGTGTATGTGTGTGTGTGTGTGGGGGGGGGGGGGGGGTGATTATGTGTGTGTTTGGGTTGGTGGTGTGTGTGTGGTGCAGGGGTGTGATGGTGAGCTTGTGGGTAATTATGTGGGATGGGGGGGGGGGTAAAGGTTTGGGGATAGGGGTTGGGGATGATGGTGTGTGGGGATGATGGAGTGTGTAGGAGGATACTGGTGTGTTTGGGGGGGAGGGGGGGATGGTGTGCGGGGATGTAGAGGAGTGGTGGTGTGTGTGTTGGTATATGTGAGATTTGATGGATTGTGTGTGGGAGGAGGATGATGTGTTTTGGGATTATGGTGTATGTGTGTATTGATGGTGTATGTGTGTGTGTGTGTGGGGGGGTGTGATGATGTGTGTGTTTGGGTTGGTGGTGTGTGTGTGGTGGAGGGGTGGATGGTGAGCTTGTGGGTAATTATGTGGGATGGGGGGGTAAAGGTTTGGGAATAGGGGTTGGGGATGATGGTGTGTGGGGATGATGGAGTGTGTAGGAGGATACTGGTGTGTTTGGGGGGGAGGAGTTGGATGGTGTGCGGGGATGTAATGGTGTGTGTGTGTGGTTGATGGTGTGTGTGTGTTGTGTGTGTGTGTGTGTGTGTGTGTGTGTGTGTGTGTGTGTGTGTGTGTGTGTGTGTGTGGTACTGGTGTGTTTTAGGGGAGGTGATGATTTGTGTGTTAGTGCAAGAGGGCGTTGCGTATTTTCTTTTGGGGGTGAGGGTTGCAAGATACACAATATTTGGTAAAAAGACAATCCTCTATGGTAAATACTACATGTTCCGTATTTTGTATTACGGCCTGTATCAGTGAGATAATTCCCCACAAGACTTTGCTCACTCACATAAACATGCAGAGTTGTGCATGTTTTATTTTTGGGCTGCACTATAGGGAATTTAATATACAATAAAACACGTGAGGAGAATTTGTAAATAAGCGTGGAGCCAGATATAGATGTATACAGATTTAGGTGTCGCCACATAACGATACAACTGTATTACGAACAATTAAGTTATATACCAGTATCTTGGCTCTCACTAACTGACTGTGTCTATGTGTTAGTCTCTGTACTTCCGTAACTTTCCCATATCGTAGTCTGACGCTCGTGTGCGCGAGATCGTCAAGATATATGTATTTAAAACAATTATATTATACCAGGATGAGCTTCTGTAACTTCTGAATTTGAAGCTGTCGACTTCCATTGCACTAAAAGGCGAGTTAAATTGTCATAAGAAACTTCTATAAATAAGTTTAGACTATAAGATGATCTGTTACCGAAGTCTTTTGATCTAGTAAAAGCCTATTCGTACGGTTACAAATCCGATGTCTTTATGTAACAACAAACTTACCACACGTCTTAACGACGCACGTCACTGTAGGTGTGTACCACTCCGAGATTCCGGCTCCGCTCCCAAGGGATTTCAATCCTGATTAATAACATTTGGAAATAATCAGCGTACGTCACCACTATTAGACTTTTCTTAAAGAAATCACCTGAAACTTTTGGAAAATCCTTGGGTTAAAGGTCGGCATATACAACAGACAGCCATCTACTAGTAACAGGCATTTAAAGTCGACCAATTTCATGCTGGTTTCCCAGAATACGTAATTGCCTCAGGAACATAGTCCAAACGTCATAATGACGGCGATTCTCCAAGCAACATACCTGGAACCTCAAAGTCAAGAGCCAAGATCATGAAGATGGTGTCCACTGATGAAAAGGCCACCCAATGCTACTTTAATAGTGTTATCATACTGAAACGTCATACCTGGACACGGTAGCATCTGGTCACACTATATTGACAAAGGGGTTGACCAACCCCTACTGTCGATCTGACCTATTCGGAAGCTCAACACGACTTCAAGCAAAAAGTGAGGTACTTCTAAGCTGAGAAGTAAAGAAGACAGAAGTTTAAAAAATGGAATTTATTACAGAAACAGAATTTCGACTCACTCTAGAGAAAGTAAAATTCAACAAAAAAAACCTGTCGACGTGCGACGTGTCAGCATGTATTTGTGTTATGTAGTTCTAAAACATGCCTTTAGAAAACTAAAAATAGTGTCCAATTGTATATCAGATTAATCTCTATATATAGATCTACAGGGTTTTTTCCTATTTTTAGAATTTCCCTCTATAGCATTACATGTAAAAGTAGATAACGACATTTTCGTTTGCAACTCAAAATTGAATTTTTGATGAAAGTTTTCTGTCTGATATTATATTCTGTCTTTATTACGATTTTTGCTTGCGTTGTACACGAAAACAAAATATTTTAATTTTGAAAAAAAAAAATCGTTTGCAAATTGAACTTAATGATTCAATTTTAGTTCGTTTTAAGTCAATAAGAGAACAGTTTTTGGTGTAGCTCTCGGATCGACATTCCCAACGCAGCATCAATTAGTCGCAGCCGAATGCCCTTGTGCTCTGTCTGGGGTTTACTGAGTATAAAATGGAACTTCACTTCCAGACATGGTGATCATACCATTTGACACCAGTGGCTGGCTTTGTTGGAGTCGTTTAGCCCGACACATTGACAGACTGACGATGCTAGCAACAAGATGTCTACTCTCCCCTGAGGTCAATGCCGGTGCCAGGATCAGTCGCAGACACAAAAGCAAACGGATACTCTTTGTTTGCTTTGTTCTGGTGCAGCTCTAAATCTGGCCGCGACATTACACAAACAGAAGGAGGTTAAAAAGTCTGCACCATTTATCAATATTTTTTTTGTATTTTTCTCTCTTTTTTGTGCTATCGATCCTATTCAAAGGTTACAATTAAAAATATATACATTTAAAACCATCCGAGATGTATTGAGGTTTATAGAAAATGCAGCAAATATTCATTCTTCTTTATCGCTTACATTGTCTTTCGTTAACATATATTTCATTCACAATATAAACAAACATATCACTGAAACATGATGGCTTCCCGAAACGACTTTAATGGACAGAAAAAGCAATCACAGGGTAATAATTCTGTAATTAGGAAGTTGCAGGCCCTGCATTTGGTATACTGTACATTCTCTTAGTATTATCAATTTGTACACCGAGTTCCAATAACTCCTAAATTATGCAAAAGAGATATATGCTTCTCGATATATGCAGGTGTCTTTATCGAGATCTATCTACCCATGAAGGTTCATGTTGATACGCCTTATAGTTTTTTTGTGTATTATGCTCCGGACAAAATTAAGACGGACTGACGGACGGACAAAATGGTGACTATATCCTCTCCCTTCGGAGACGATAATAACTGTACATATCATATATTAAATCAGCCTTTGTGTTCACTGCATGGCAACGATTACAAGAAATGACGTCACGGAGACAAGAGAAGCGCAATCAATTTCATGTCAATATCAAATGTCGGCGATATCTTTCAACTCCAACATTGAAACGATCGTTTTTCATTGTTTTAACGACTCTTGTGGGAACGTCTCATTTGACGGAATTCCTTTCATTTCATGATAAAAAAGACCTGTTTAAAAATGCCTATCAGAATATCTAATGATGCTGAAGTGAAAGAAATGAAAACCTAAAAAAGCTTCCCTCTTTTGTTGGTGTCTTTCGACACCATTGCTACGCTGTCTTATCATTGGGTCGCAGAGAATGAATAATTCTTCTTTTTAATGGAACTTTGTCGTACAGCCCTGGAGGGAACCTCAATTAGCGACGTAGCAGAATTAACAGGATAGAGAAAATTCCGGAGCATAATCATGTTGCTTTTTTCCGTGATGCAATTTTTTTCCATAAACATCTGCCACGTTAGTCACTGTCAATGCGGCGAAATGTGCCCCTCAGTACAGACTCTCTGTGCCCGTATCTAATCATTATGGGGTAAAAATTTGCCAGCTATTAAGCTCGGCTGTAATTAAATCGACCTTTGCCATCCTCTTTCCAACGAAGTGTCTTTACCAAAAACATGATACGCTGCTCTGAATTCCAAAGTGATTGTCTAGCTTTAGATGTCGCTGAACTGCATATCATTAGCGGATGATTTTAACAAGAAATTTGTTGTTTTTTTTTATGCAGCAGCACATATTGACAAACAAATGGATACCATAACGGTCATTTAAAAAACTATGAAATTTGCAAAGGGCCTCCCATTAAATTATCTGAATTGGTCCTTTAAAAAAACTTATTTTTTTGTAATCAAAAGTAGGACAACTTTTACATTCTCGTGTAAGGACAACTTGTCTCGATCACAAAAAGATCAAGTACAAAAAATGAAGCGTGTTTCATTCCCGATGTAACAGTACGTCATTATTATCTACACTTACCATTGGCTACTTAGCCCCACCTCGATATATTGTCAAAGTATTGTACGTGTATACTACGGAATCTAATGAGTGCCATGTTGATGTATGTATCTTGTATAACGAGAAAAATCCAAGATGACACTTATTGACTGCCGTACATCAAAAAATGTTCTTTTGTGAACGAATGTAAAAAAACAACAGGATTAACATCATACAGTTTCTGCTGTTTATATGTGCGTATAATATTGTTTGTATGTGTGTATAATATTGTTTATATGTGTATAATATTGTTTATGTGTGTGTATAATATTGTTAATATTTGTATATAATATGTGTGTATATAATATTGTTTGTATGTGTGTTTATATAATATAATTTATATAATATTGTTTATGTGTGTATATATATATGTGTGTATATATGTGTATATATATGTGTGTATAATATTGTTTATCTGTGTATAATGTTGTTTATGTGTGTGTATAATATTGTTAATATGTGTGTATGATATTGTTTGTGTGTGTATAACATTGTTTATATGTGTGTTAACATTCTTTATGTGTGTGTATAATATTGTTGATATGTGTGTGTATAATATTGTTTATATGTGTATGTCATATTGTTTATATGTGTATGTCATATTGTTCATATGTGTATAACATTGTTTATATGTGTGTATAATATTGTTTATATGTGTATATAATATTTTATGAGTGTGTATAATATTGTTTATATTTGTATATAATATTGTGTATATGTGTGTCGGTATAATATTGTTTATATGTGTATATCAAAATTGTTTATATGTGTTTATAATATTGTTTATGTGTGTGTGTAATATTGTTTATGTGTGTATAATATTGTTTATATATGTGTGTAATATTGTTTATGTGTGTGTATGATATTGTTTATGTGTGTGTAAATATTGTTTATATATGTGTATAATATTGTTTATGGGTGTGTATGATATTGTTTATATGTGTGTGTAATGTTGTTTATGTGTATGTATAATATTGTTTATGTGTGTGTATGATATTGTGTATATGTGTGTATTATATTGTTTATATGTGTGTATAATATTGTTTATCTGTGTATAATGTTGTTTATGTGTGTGTATGATATTGTGTATATGTGTGTATTATATTGTTTATATGTGTGTATAATATTGTTTATGTGTGTATGTGTGTGTAATATTGTTATATGTGTGTAATATTATATGTGTGTATGTTGTTTATGTGTGTATAATATTGTTTATAAATTAGGATGTTGCAACAAAAACTACTAGAAATCAGTTAACATGAATATATTAGGAAATTATCTGTTCAGAAGAATGTAGCTCTATATATCTCGAATCACCAAGAAGGCATCTTGTTTGATAAAAGTCCGTCTTTCTTTGATCTTGTACCGAAAATCAATAAGATGGCTAGGGAAACATGTTATTGCTCGCTTTGGAATTCTGAAACAATCATTGATGTAGAAAACGATGAATTGTAGTGGCTTCAAGGCAAACTAAAGACATATTTTGTCAATAACACCACGTAGTCGAAATTCGTTTTTGAGATAACAGAAATTTCAATTATAGAATCTGATACACTAACGACATTTTATGACTAAGCTAATGAAACGCAGAAGATTTTAAAAATTCTAAAGCAAAACGCTATGTCGTTATTGACTTAAAGACATATTTGACAAACGAATTGATTTACAAGTGTATAGTGAAATGTCAAGTGGTCCTTTCTACCAAGGGACCATGATGGAACCAAAATAGATTGCCAGCTTTCCTTTCCCTATCTTTCATATCTTCCCTTTCTCCCTGTATTTCATTTTCCCACTCTTTATGTCCCTCTTGACAAACGCCTTTTTTAATTCTGACTTTTACAGAGCCGTTTCACCCCTTAACAAACATCACAAATTTCCGCGCGATTTACATGTACTTGTAAATTTCCGGACTAATGGCAGATAAAGATATTTGAACTGCGAGGTCTGCCTCTGTTCACGCGAGACTTGACTGTAATCTCGTAATTCCATTACCATTGGTTGTACACTTACTCTGAAATTGGTATCATCACTTACTAAAGGTTAGATATCTGAAGAAGTATGAATGATTTAATTAAAAATCCTCGATAGACCACTAATCGAAAATTCCGCGAACAGAGCGTTGAATGTCTGAGCAAGAAATAAAGCCATATTCCGCCATGTTGGCCAATACCGACAGACTCATCTGAAAACACTGACGTTAGCAACAGAACATGTTGTATTGTTTCATTCCGCAAAATATTTGTATCAAAGTGTAAACACATAAGTGATGTTATTAGAATGATGAACACCAAAAATTGTTTCTCTGTTGTATGGGTTTAAGTGGTAAATTAATACTATGATCTGGAATCTGGGCCGCTTATGTAGTATCTGTCCGAACAAACGGAATGTAATGGATGAGTTCAGGTTTGTTATTCTGCAGCTGTAAATTGGCAAAAACAACTGTTGTTGTTGTTGTTGACATGAAATATTGTGCAACAAGCGATTTGTCGGACACTAGCTCGTTCTAATGAACAAAAGTGTCATTAATATAAGATTGGGACAGTGGCAATGTGCCTGTCAACTAGGGAAATCAAATTACGGTGCACGGAAAACATATTTAACCAACAAAAATGTCAAGTTGCTTTTCGGTTTAAAAATATCAAAACAAATTAGAATCCCATTTCTCAGAAGTGGAGCTTGACGCATACATAAAGTCATGAAATAAGAATATCGAACATTTCTTTTTAGAAAGCAAGGGATTTGAATCGTTTTATTTGTTGTTAAAAATGACGATCAAGAAATCACAAAGTATGTACTTAACAACAAGTTTCTTAACTTGAATTTTCTTGATATTGTAAAAACAGTAAGCTTTAAGATAAATATCCACATTCTAATTTCTGTCTAAATGACGTCAGTAAAATAATAAATAATCACAAAAGTCTGTAAGTCCTGAAAGGCTTTCGGGTAAACAGCTAGGAATCTTAGGAATTAGGGTGCGAATAATTTTAGTTGAAAGAATTGGTTGTGAATTCGAATCCCCAGGGCGATAAAGTGAAACCATGAACATATCAGCACAATTAGTGCACGCGTGAGAGAGCCTAAAACATTAAATGCGTCTAATTATAACTTCCAGCAAGTGCAATTAAAAGTTGGCCTTCTTAAGGCATATCAAATGTTACCAGCTGGCATTACAATATGCCTAATCCTCGCCCGGAAAAATTAAAATATATATAAAATTCTGGCTTTTTTTTTTGACATTTTTTCTTTTCACAAAAAAAATATTTCCGCGTGAAATTGACCAAATTTGTTATTTGTGTCATTAACTGCACGTGAATTTGTTTAAACAGTGCAGAGTTAAGCACTCTGAGTTGCTAGGCGATTACCGTGTGCGGTTTACAGAGATTGGTTAAGCAGTATGGTATTTTTGTCATAAACTTCATTACCAAGCAAATACTACGGACGTCATTACGTTCGCCGCTTCTCTGACAAATCCACTCAATAACAATATCAGGAAATGTCGATAAGTCTCGTGCGCACGTGCGTCTCTCAGCTGGGGAGATTTTAATCTCATCCTGGTACTTGTGAATCCTGATCGCCGTCGAAGATATAACGCTGAAGAATTAACAGTTTTCGCTGCTAGGTCGTTTTGTCATGGTCTGAATATACTTAAGTAATTCAAAAATTCAAATAACTATTATATACTCCGAGAAAAACTCTGGTATAAAATATGTCCTTGTAAGTATTGTTATGGTTGAAAGTGACCTTTTCGCAAATGTCATAAAATCGAAACCGTAGCGGTTACGTGCAAGCTTCGCTAGTAGGGTATTTCACATTTAAATCAACTAGAATCGTTTCTCGTACATACTTTGTCATTTCTACTTACAGTACCAACAACATTTTATGAAATATTTTTATGTTTTTAGATTCTATACAGAAAGGAAATATCTTATCACGGAGTAAATTCAGCAAAGGAAACGTGTCGGCCGCAGGATCATTGTGACGTCACAATACCACAGTTACAATTTTATTCTCGTTGTAACTAACACTGCATTAGTTGTATATTTTACCATTATGTCATAAACAAATATTATTGGGAGTAAGTGTTTCTTTAAAACACTAAATAATGCAGTTTATTGTGTTAAGTATTATAGATAAGATATGTGTATTTTCACAGGCATGTCCTTTCTGTGATACGACGATTTGACGGCCAATAATAAATTTAAATGAAAAAATCAAGCTGGACTATTAAACATTGAAAACAGCTCAAATAGATCAATAGTGATATTTTCAAAAAGGGGGATATTTTTATTGGTAATACAATAAAATCCTAAACGATACCCACACAATGACAGTCCTGTACAAGATGTAAACACACCAGTCCAGCTACAGATGGCATCCGAAAGCCACATTCAGCCGCTGAGAATTTATTCAGATTTTAACACATACTGTTTTTTGTATGTTTTTCTTAGTGCCCTGCAACCTGATTTGCTGCATAAAAACAAGACTAGCATCCATTTATGGTATCGTTAGAGATCGATCTGTAATCTCATTGTTTTGACTGGTCGTGTCCTCGTCATGTCTGTGTTGTGTAGTGACGTGTGATCACTTAGCCGTGGGGATCCCTTACAAACTCATTATGAAACGGAGCGCAATTTTTATTTTTTATTTTCTTCTAGAATTCTTAATCTCGGATTTATTTGGGAGTATTATCGTGTCTTAGCCAGGTATTGAAATATCGATTTTCAAAGGACATTTTAATATTTTTGTTCGCTGAGACGTAGAAGCCATATTTAATGAGTGAAATTCTGGCTTGATTAGTATTTGTAGTGACGTAACGCAAGTATCGAAATCCTATGTGTTTGTTTGGTGTGAGAGAAATCTTACTAACCTCTCAGTGTGGTGACTGTGTCACTAAATCGACACGGAGCAAGCAGTACCAGATCTACCGAAGGAGCTCGACATTTCCATTGTTTAAAATCCTGTAGATGTCCCTTGAACATCGAAAACGGCCACTAGATAATTTTCTACTTATACAGAATGGAATATTCCTGCAGAGTTAAAATCAGGGAAGTCTATATTTTACTGGTTAATGTATCCCACTCCCCCTCCCCAAAAAAAGTCTTAAATCGGAACGGGAATAAGGATTAATCAACAAATTTTAAACTGTTTATAGTTTCTTCCACTTCTCAAAACAACAAGTTCATATATATCAGTCCTAAACACCCCTCATCAAACACACATCTGTCCGTCCTAAAACATCCGTATCCAATACACATTTGTCCGTCCTAAAACATCCGTATCCAGTATACATCTATCTGTCCTAAAACATCAGTATCCAATACACATTTGTCCGTCCAAAAACATCCGTATCCAGTACACGTTTGTCCGTCCTAAAACATCCGTTTCCAGTACACATCTGTCCGTCCTATAATATCCGAAATCAGTACATGTCTGTCCGTCCTAAAACAGCCGTGCCCAGTACACATCTGTCCGTCCTTAGTTTATCTCAATGTAGTTCTAACTGCCACTTGGACATCCTAGCTGACCAAACTTATTGTCCGTGTTCTGGTGGTCAAAATGACAAATATTACTTATTCAGTTTCGATTTTCTTTCTTTCCTCTTTCGAATATTAGATAAAAAGACGACTTAAAGAATAGCAAAACACAAAATGATATACGCTTTTCTTGTATGTCCCCGTACCAGCCAGTATTATAGTTAACATAGCATGTTACATGAACATCAACGATGACCCTGGAAAACCTACAACTTCCAGTGTCACTGAATGTGTTACTGATAAAAAAAAATGTGTCCTTGGCGTTTAAATCCTGTTCGAGGTATTGTTATACATCACCTTTGTCTGTTATTTAATCAAATAACTTCAGATTTGAAGTGGCGATAGTGATTTCACTGAACTGATTGATTTTCTCTCAACAATATCAGTGGCCTTGGAATTAGGAAACACGAATCAACCGGGATATCGTGATTATAATCTTGTAACAGTCTTAATGAAGTTGAAGTTGGGGCGGTATAAACATTGGTAACACTATCCCCTCCACTGATACTGTGGGGGCAACTATATGGCCAGCCATATTTGTTACAACGTTATGGTGACATTACAACTGACTGAATTAAACAAGATTTCTTTAGTTACTCTTTGTTACTTCTGAAACAGAAGACAGATGCCTTGATGTTATCCTCCCTGTAACTTTTCACGAACTATCTTTTTATTGTTTCTTTTTAATCATATGCCTTTTTAAAAAGTAAATTGAACAGTTGCTGCTGAACCGGAAGCTCCTTGACTGACCAAATAACCATACTGCCGACAATAGTGATGTAGGACTCGGGGACTAATTGGGGTTGATCAACTTTGTACTCCATGCAAGAGCAAATTACAATAAAAAGAGATAGCAGTACCCGGGAAAGCGAGAATCACCTTGTGTAGTTATGGTTACTGTTATCTGCCTATCGGACAACAAACGTTTGTAAAGATACAATTCGCGAGTTTCCGAACAAGTGCCAATATTACGTCACAATTGGGTGTCCCCGGTAATCTAATGTCACGACGGAGACACTCGCAGAGACCACAACTACTAAATAGGAAATTTTGCGAGAGGTTTTCTTGGTTTGTTCAGTTTGGTTTTTCTGACAACAGTTCATATCTGTACATACTGAGTTTGTCGCCCCGAGAATAGCCCGTGGTATATTATAACCGGGGTCACCCTGTAGTAGCTGGTGGCTACATCACTGCCATCCCGCGATTTCATGGCAAAATATCGGTCCGTTTCTCAGAATCCCGAGAAAAATTACTATGCGATTCGGATTGTTACCTGAGGTCATCATGTAGGCCAAGATGTACCACCGCACGCTAGTTTACATCACCAATCAGTGAATCTAGTTCACCCAACTAATTAGCAAAAATTTTCGTAGCGTGGAGAAAATTGTAGAAAATATACATAAATCAATAAGCAGGTTTGTTCATGTTGACTCATGTTGTATACCAGAATTAAAAAAGGAACATATATTTCCCGTTACATATCTAAAATTCGCCTACTTTTAAAAGTATTTGAAGCGCCCGGAACTTTAAAACTAAATGAGACATCAGTCGTATCAGGTGTAATACACTTGATGCTGTATACCAGATAGCTGTGATTTCCTTGATCTTTAATGGTTTCGAGTGTGACGAGACTGCAGTCCGCGATGGATAATTTCATCATCAGTTACTGAGTGCAGGAATCATATAACACGGGTCAAAACGTCTAAAACACTTGAGGATGTGTTTGAAATATTTGTAAAACAAATGATATGTTCATTTCAAAAATGAATAAAAATAAATTATATTTGATAAAAAAAAAAACTGAGGTCCTGTATTTAAGTTGAAATCGAAACCTGCAATTTAAAAGAAGTTTTTCTATGTCCGAAGATTGTCACGAACATGTGTGTAGTTTGTGAATGTCGCCAAGTCTTGTATATCGTTGTCCGTGTAGCGGCCGAAATCATCGATTTTATCACTCAAACGATTACATATGCTAGCCGCAACGTCAAGCTTAGGACAAAGGTTGCATTTAAGTAGTTAAAGATGTGAACTTAAAGCATCGCCATATTGCCTCGAGTAAGATATTTCTGGAAACATCAGATGGACGTATGGGATAACGCCGATAAACCTCCCTCTGTGCAATGTGATGAAGAGAGAGAGGGTTCAAAGTCGACAAAGAAGTCAGTTTAAGGTTTAAACAAGAAATACCATAGGAGATTGGGCGGATTACAAAACATATTAAGTTATTTCTACGGAATTTCGTCCACTTTCCGATTACCGAGTCGTAAATACTAATATTTTTGTAAAATTCGTAAATTTAATGTAACACGGGCCGTTTGCGGTATTATTTTAAGTTCAAGTCACAGTTAGTGGTCGTGTTCCCTCCTACCGGCAGTTTCACGGCAAACGGTGTGAACTTTTCAGATGATGACTCCAAAGAGTTACCCACGGGCAGTTGTGACATAATTGGGATCAATATAGAGTTTTCATTAGTTACCTGTCAACCGTGATGCCTGTAACACCTGATGTATAATTCAGTACTGATTAGAATATCCATGAAGTTTTGACTCGGTTGGTCTTCAGATTTGTAATCTAGGACAACGTTAAACTATGGCTTCAATTTCTAAAACATCAGTATACACCAATGCCCTCTCGCTTGCTGACAGGCCGAACGGTCCAACAGCGGACATTCATAAAGTCGACCGGGGTTCGATTACTTGACTGCACCAAGAACTTTCACAAGATACTGACAAGACTGGCTCGTTTTCCCTCACATACTCGCTCTATCAGAGACGGAATGACAATGTTCATATCTATATACTGGTAGAGTTTATGTAGGAACTAAAACGAAATATTTGAAGAAAATAAGATAATAACAACACTGTTTTTCCTGTTTTCATCGAGAAGTTCTTTCAATCAACCGAGTTTCTTGTCTTTCTAGTTATATAAATATAAATAACTTTCACTGAAACATCGAAGAGAATAAAAAAATTAATTTACAAAAATATGATAATAATAAACTTGTACTAGATATATTCAAGATAATAACTGATATGACGTTACGAAAAGCACACAACACATTTTACCTCTAACCTGTGCGTTTTCAGTTTCTGTTTAAGTTTCATATTTTTTTTCTCTTCTTGTTTTGCTTTTTTAAAATTTTATTTTAGGAAGTCCTCTCAGTAGGACCAACTTTTAATACGTTCTATTTGTTTCGATATCCCCACCAAGTCATAATAGATTACATATTATCAAGAAGTTTTCTTTTAAACTTTCTGAATAACGTACATTTGGCAAAGGATGTGTATATTGTTTTTTGTTGTTTTTGTTTTTGTTTATGGCTGTTCATCATATCTGACACAACGCTCAATACACCAATTACAGTGAAAGACTTCGATTTTCTGAAGCGTCTGAAACTATCTTATTTAAAAAGCAAATCATTTTATGGGGTACAAAACATCAATTTACAAGAATCCCCATGCCGGTTGCCTAGGTGATTGGCCACCATAAGGCGTCTTATATAGGAACTGCAGTTGACATATGACAGATTGGATTTTTTGTTAACCAATGATCTACGGTGATGGAAGAAACCCCTGCAGGACTTTGCTGTGGTCTGAAAACTGATACAGGGTGACGCCATTCGTCGGACAAAGACTTTCCGACCTTTGTGCGTTCCGAGACTATGTCAAATGAGGTTATCCTAACAATCATGTCCAGTCAGCCGGTTTTTACCGTTTCACTACAGCATTTGAACTACCGAAACTACGGCTGACCGCTTTATAATTTCTGAATTAGAGGTTACAGTGGGCGTTTCTATAAATCGATATAGGGCTGGGGGACTTGGTGGACGGGAGCTAGGACGGGTCACTTGTGTGTGTGTTGGGAGGCTTAGAGGGGGTACAGTATATAACATTCGCCTGGATGTTCTTGCTTTCAGTTAGAGTTTGGAGAAAAGAAATAAACATTTTTGTTTTAATATTTAGTCGGTCGACTAACGAAAATATTGAAATCGGGACAAATATTTTGTAGAAAAGCTTTCTGTAGTTACATCCTCTTGTGAACCCCCATACAACTATTCATACCACTGGACGCAAGCTAGATGCAGGATTTTAACACAGGCTCCCTTGGGGAATCGTTCCCAGCTATGGCCTACCACATTAAAAAAACTCATAAATTGTACGATATCATTATCAGTAGTGATTATGGTTGACATGTTATGACACTGAAATAATGACAAACATTTGATTTATATAATGATGTAATGTCATACCGTGTCATTTCATTTGAAGGGAATATTGTATACCAGGTACTCGTTAAATTCTATTTATGTTAATACATTAATATATACATATTTTCTACATTTTGTGTACAATTACACAAAACAGGTCTTTGAAAAGTGAAACAAGTTTCTTTATATGTATATATACAAAAGGATTTAAAGTGAAATACATGTATAGATTGTTTTAAGCTACCGCCAACCGTATCTAAAAATGTCATTTTATATACATAGTAGGTAAGTTGGTAGATAAACATGTTTTCATCTTGTTATTATATAAAATTATAAAGGAATGCGTGCATTACATGTCCCTGATATAAATGTAGGTTTATTTAATCACATATTGTTTTATATTTTCACACACAATTTGCTAGAAGAAACCTGATTTGATTTTCCCTTATTCAAAGTTGAGTGTCAATCAGTTAACATATTTCAGTAAGTAATTGGCTTCTCTGATAAACTGAATCGTTTGGTAGTCATTCGAATTAATCCATCGATATCATTTAATCCATTTACTACAACCTTTACTACAATCTCGTAAACGTGTGTATTTGTTAAAAACATATGATACCTTCTCCATCAATCATTGGTCAAAACACTATTTGCATACATCTGCTGTTCCGTACATCTCCCGCGAAAATCTTAAAGAGAAACTAGACGCATAATAATTAAAAACGTCAGTGTAGTATCACATTTCTACAGCGGGAACATGGAAATATTTTATAAATAGACTCTGCACTGAACGATCGATTGACACTTGTATACGATTGTGTGCATCCAATATTCCTTTGGTCGCAGCTAGCAAAGAGGGGAGGTAAAAAGAACGGCAGCCGGACTTGACAAATTCCGACACCTGGGTCGTTCGAATGGAAACACAGGGAAAGTGTTCGGAACACGAGTCGTTGAGAGAGGAGATGAGCTGGATAAAGGGCAGAATTAAACTGTAAGTGTGTCAGATGAATGTGATCACTGGCAAGTTGTGTGGTTTAAACCATTCACTAGGTATAAAACAGGACGATCAGGGATTTCGTTGGATGTTATGATTTTGTGACTGGTGTGTTCCGAGCGGCGGCGATGCAGATGATATTTTGAGAGAGCTCGCCGCAAAATGTAACGGTCTTGCTGGAGTAGTGTGAGTTGAGAGCCGTCCTACGCCAGTTTGTTATTCGGATGTATTATTTAAAGATCAAGCGTGTAATATGATAGTTATATATGTTAAATTTATTTATACGTAAATTTATCACAACGTTTTCACGGACTCTCATCTGGATCTCCAGCCGTGAGGCAACATGGCGACCGTGAGGATGAAAGCAGTTGATATAGGTTTGTGTTACCTTGTGTTTATAATGTCTATGGTGAGTTTGATACATTCCACTGCTGTTCCAACACATGCAAAAATAGAGACAAACATTTATGTACCATTCAAAACTCAATCATCATCTGTAATCACGAAACTTTCTGTATTAGGAAGAGTGCCTGTTTTGGAAAGTTTTGATGAAAAAGCAAGATCGCTTTTCAGTGTGGTCAATGGTCAATTCGTGACCAAAGCTGGTCTGATATCTTCATTGGGAAAGACATTTACGTTTTATGTCAGGGATGCATTAGAAAGTGGACCAATCCTGGATGTGTTACACGTCATTGTTGACAATTCAACAGATTTGTTTGCATTTCCCCAACAACAATATATTGGCACCATCAAAGAAAATCAACCTTCATTTTCACCGGTGGAAGTAGCTGGGCATATTTGGTCTAGAAATCAGAATATTGTTTCACCTGGTCATATTAAATACTCCATCATTCACAGTACAGGGCCAAATAATTTTTATCTCGAGCACAATATTTACAGCCGCTTGGAAGAAGTTAAATTTGTCTCTCGAAAACCACTAAATCGAGAAGAAATTGATCAGTACAGAATTATTGTTCAGGCTGAAAATGACATTGGTCAAAAAGCTCAGACCGTGGTCAAGATTTTTGTGGTAGACGAGAATGACAACATTCCAAAATTTGAAAAATCATCATATTCTGTTGAATTCGGATCAGCAATTCATAGTGGAAGAAGGGTTATTCAAGTTCGTGCCTTTGATATGGATGACGACACCATCTCTTATAAAATTGCGGATGAAAATGGTCTTTTTATCATTGATCCTGTCAGTGGGAAAATATTCCTAAAGAGAAATGGTTACCTTGATTCTGGGAATTACCTCATCTATGTTGTGGCTGAAGATTCCAGTGGTCACTTGAGTGACCCAGTCAGTGTTGAAGTCAAAGTGATACCTAAGGCCTTAAAATTTGTATCTTTTCATGATAGTCATCAGTCTCATGGTTTATCTAAAAGGTCCACAGTTATCAATCGTGTAGAGAAAACCTATGAGGTTCAGGAGAGTATACCTAGTAGCAAGTCTATGTTCAGCATAGCATCAACCCCGCCCCCTATATCTGGGGTGGAGCAGTATCGTTTGGTGGAATCTTCACTTCCAGACACATTCCAAGTTGACACCCATGGATATGTCTATCTCAAGCAGGGGAGACGACTTGATTATGAAGATATGCAACATCGGATCATTACAATGAAATTCCACGTCACAAACTCTAACAACTTTCAAGGTAAGATTTTCGTACTTTTTTACTATGAACTTACTATAATGGAACCTTGACTGTTTGGTGTTTTCTACTGGTGATCAGCATCAGTCAGAAGCTTACTGTCAGGATTTGCTAATGCCAAATTACAGCAGAGACTCAAATGCTCAAAAGATCATGAATTTACCTTAGAATTTGTGACTTTTGTGAAAGAGTTCACCATAACTGAAACGACAAAGGTTCAGGGAAGTGCTATTTTTATATGTTGCATTTTTTTTAGAACTGTTTCGTTCCATGCTACACTGTGATTTGATGGTTTAAGAGCTGTACCAGACACTGGTTATCGATCGCTGTGATTGGTCAATAGGTAGATATGATGTCTGGGGTTTGATGTGATGATAATGGTTAGTTAGAGTGCTATGCCATCGAAGTCAGTCTAAGTGATATCAGGATGACACGCATTCCGTCCCTTTCCTATAAGTTCCTGACATATGAAAGTGACCTTGACACATCTATCATGAATGGAGATTGGTTAAGTCATCTATAATCACAGAATCCAGCACTCCAATACCAGGACCGAAATTATCATTCGAAAGATTAGATGCACTGTCTCGGTAGAAATCAACATATCTTTACATATTGTATACACATGTACAACTGCTTATTTGTGTAATTTATCAAAATATATAGATCTATGCTTTATATTGAGAAAACAACTTTTTTTAGCTCAGTGAATGCAGAAATTATAAGCATAAGTTTGACTGCAGGGTTTTAAGGGAAGGCTATATTGATAAAAAGCTCCTGAAAAGATACAGATGAGAATGCTGGTCTTTAGTATTCACAATCTACCAAAGTTTCAGAAGATGAAAATTATTACCTTGTCAGGATTGTAATACTTATGTGTCATGTAAATGTTGGACAAGATTTTAGATCGGTTACATAATATTTTTGTGATTTGTTTTTATATTTGAATAAGTTTTGATTATAATTTCATGGTAGGTCAATTCTAAAGAATTTTTATTTGGTTGGATGAATGCTGTTATTTCTTTGAAATTTTATAAATGATCATTCAGATACAGGAAAAATCCTGTGAGGTTTTAGAAAATTGTTTCGGAGAAATGCCGCAGGTCATTGTTAAATGAATATTCCGTGATGACATGGTAAATCAACATACAGACAGTGTTCATACTGACATTTGTTGAGTTGAGCTGTAAAATATTGCTCAACAAATTGATGGTTTTCTCTCCAGCAACACTGCTATGACGTGACTTCATTTGTACTCATTAAATATTCATGGAATTCAGCCAAACCAAATCATTAAATGACAGTTGACGATTGTTGAAGATTACAAAAAAATGACTAGGCTCCTTGAGTCCAAAGATTTTTCAGTGCTGCCCTTTTTTAAAGCCAAACTTCTCTTGACACATTATACAGGGTTTCAGATTAATTAGCTTTTTTCATCTGATTTAGATGATTGTGTACTGCAAACTGAAGTTGAGTCATTTCTGAAACAAGAATTCTTTCATCTGGTTTCTAATCACCGTGGAAGTGGTGCAGCTGTCACTACCAATTTTGATGTATTTTGAATTGGTTCATTTCTATCTGAGAATGCTATAGCCACAGTAAGATTTTCTACCTACTACAATAATTGTAATACTTACACATATACTTAAAACAATGATTGAAGATAAAAATATCTTCATGGCAAATCTGTTGTATTGGTGGTATAAGTCTAAAAGAGATGTTTTGTTATCTGTATTTATTGATGTTACTGATAGTATCAATGGCTCGCCATTTGACATTTCCTGTTTGTATAAATATACTATGTGTTCTGATCTCATAAATCAGGAGTTTAGTCTATTATTGATTGCTTTATTGACTGACCGTTCTATTATTGTGTGATAATCCGAACTAATACCACTTCAACTGTGGTAAACTTAGCCCGAGGCTGACCAGATTGACCAAAGGTCAACTATTTAGACCCACCATTATAAAGCGTTTGTTAGCTTTAATGTAGCAAAATCAAGTTAAAAATTAAGTTCACGATCTTAAAAAAAGAGGTTTTTGTCATTCATCCTTGCTATATAAAGACACATCAGATCCCTTGGTCAGTTCTTGACAAAAATACTGGCCACCTGTAGTTCTGGCCACTGGTCACCTGTAAGGTGGGTGTGATAATTGAGACTCCCCAGATGATTGTCCAGTGAGATGACCAACAGTGGTCAGAGTCATTTGTCATGTCACCGGTCAACTGAAGTGTCAGGACATAAATGTATTTTATTGTTAGACAGTCGATCCTACCTGTGACGTCTTTTGAAGTTTTGTTACGGGGAAAGGAAGGGATGGTCTTCTTGTAGGCAGACCTCAGACCCCCTACTTAATAACAGTTACAATAACATTACAGTGTATGGTGCCTCTTTACAATTCGTCAACAACAAGATGAACTTTTGACCTACCAGAGTATAGAAATGACATCATGAAACCAAGAATCATTTGCTTTTGACAATGGAATCTTCTTGAAACTGGAATATGGTGTTGTCAATATATTATGAACTTGAAAAGAACCAATCTTTTTGGTAGGGGTGTAACTACTCTAGTGTCATGTTGCTTTTCTAAATAAAATTCATATCAATGTCTTATCATTGATATGCAGAGAGTAACGATGGACATCAACTCTGACCCAAAAGATTTTGGTATTAATGTTACAGATTTTCACTGTTCTTCAAAATGTGTTTTATTATATGAATTCTGGCTATATATGATTTCATTGGTTTCAAATTTGATGCAAGAAATACCTTGAAATGTGCACAGAAAAAAATATGGGATAAACTGTGAAATTCTGAAGGTTAAATTTTTGTTTCTTAATAAGAAGCACATGTACATGAGGTCATAATTTAAAAAAAGATTAAGTTAACTTATCAATACATCACAAGGATCAATGGTACTAACCAGAGGAACAACATCATCATTGAAATTTTTTTTGTAAAAAAAAAAGAAAATTGGCTGTGGGGCCATGCTGCCTGTTTGTTATTATAAGCGATTGCATGTTAAGTCTAAATATGCATTAGACTTTGAGCCAGAAACCACTGCTTGTGAGTGTGAGGACAAACACAAGGCCTTAGACCCTAGAACCGATGACTGACATGTGCAGTTGGCCTTTATGTCTGTGACAGAAAAAGTCCATTAGTCCTCTCTGTCTCCTACACATACATAGTCTCTGTCAGTACATATTTTATGGTAGGACAGATTTTTGTTTTGTGAATCACACAAAAAGGTAACTCCAAATCAATATTATTTAAACCAATGACAGAATATGAACAAGTGGAATAAGTATTATCTGAAGATCAGATCTATGTCTGTCACAACTTTGATCAATTCTATATCAGAGTTTAAGGGCCATGGATAATGATTAAATGTAATCGTTTATTATCAAATGTCAGTTGGTAACCCTTCCAATTCATGAAATCAATTGCAAATTTACATAATCAGTTCATCAAGTTAAAGTTTGTAAATTTGAATAAAATTTACATTCTAGTTACGAATTTCCAAAGTTGCTGAAGTGTCTTCACGGTTTCAAATGTGTAATTGATAATGATAAGCTAAGATAAGCCTTTCACAGACCATAGAAGGGCATTACTAAACCACAAATTCGATATGAATGATGGTGATGCATTAACACTCAGAAGAATGGAAGATATAAATTAGTGGAAGATTTTCCCACTAAAGTTATAGTAATTATCATTGACATATAATAGGTGGTTTGCCCCCACCAATCTTTTTTGCCACAATGTTGACCCCGGGATACTGGACACTACATTGATACTTAAAGGATCTTCGGATGATTTGTTGAAATTTTTGTTCACAGAATTGTCATAACTCGCTATTATAAAAGCTGTGACTATAAGGGTGTTGATTGTTATGAATTTAACTTACATGTTAACCTTTTTCTTTACTTTCATTAAAAAAATGCATGGATAGTTTCACAAGATAGGATATATGTTCCTTAGTGTACTATTCAAAGTGTCTACATAAGTAATACAAAGTACTGTCACTTTACTACTATCTCGATTAGTACACAAATTCCACAACTGGTTCAGAAAGCTAACAGACATTGGCCTGCTGTATATATATATCTATTAGTACTAGACAAGAAACAATTACATCTTGGCACGATTCACTCTGTTTCTTGTGTATGCATTAAATTATCTTGTAGGTATCAGCATAAGTATGAATTGATGCCAGGTATCGTGTCGTAGCAAAGTATGAGGTTCAGTTTGTCTGTTGTCGGGAAGAAATGGCTTGCTCTTTTTGTAAAATGGAATCAAAGAATTTTGTTCATTATTCTGGTACAGATACATTGCTGACTGCCGTAGGGTTGAATACATGTTGTGTTTTGGTCCTTGAAATCCGTTTTTGTTTCATCCTCTGATTTATACTTCAGTGATGAACAATTTGCCAAAGGTTAAGACACAGGTGGTCCAAATGCTTTTGCTACAGCTTCTCCTTTTTTGTGTCTCTTTGTAAAAAATATCGAAAGAGATCTAGGTATTGTTAGTGCGATGGTGTCTCAGGTTTGATGATAAACATCTCCTGTTGAGTGTGGAGTGCATACTTCACAACAGGAAAACATTGATACTCAGTTTGAAGAGGCTGTATGAAGTGAAGTATATTGTGCCTGATACATCAGCTTTTCATATTTATTGTCAATTCATGAAGTTTCATTTTCCTTCTGTGATTCAATACTTTGTATCTTCATGCATATGAAAGTCCTTCCTTTGATACTAGAAATTAATAGTACTGGAACTTGAAAACACACAAGAAATATTTCTTCAGTATTTGTAAACTTGATTTGTATATTCTATATATAAAGGTGTGAGATATATTTGTTCACCAATTTCATTAGAATTGTAATACATATTTTATATTGTTCATACGCATTTGATGATGAACAGATTCACCATAAGCACAGCTACTAGGGGTTGTGCACGTATCTGTACAGCGAGCCATTCATGAAATCCTACATTGATATCTACACTAGATCTATGTTACATGATATAGTAGGTCATCATCTTTTTACTCAAATTTGACCCCTTCTCAAATCACAGAGTTGTAAGAATCTTATATCATGTTAAAAAAAACAGCAAGATCATGTTCTTCTTTTAAAATTTCAACCCTATCTAAAATTTTACAAAGTGGTTCATAAAATTTTATGAGAAGCTGTAGCGATAAGATCAGAGAAATGTTGTTCTTGTTATAATTACATTATCTTGGCTGGCTTTGTGTACATCTCTTGATGCGGGGTCTGTTTGGAACTCCCTTGTGTTGGAACAGAAGCTATTGAGATGTATCAGGTTGGACACTTGTGATGTGGATGCATAGCTCTGCCGACGCACAAGGTTATGTGAATCCAAACCTGCCTAGCCCTCCACCCTCATTACACAGCTCTCTCAAATTATGTCTTTCATTCATTTCTCACTTATCTTTTTGTAGTCCTCTTCTTCTGACTTTTGATAGATGGCCAACAGCGTAGTTATATAAACATTGGCAAAAGAAAACATGATTTGGATGATAAAATATTTTTATTTTAATTTGCCAGCAAAAATGACCTGTAAAGATTTTTAAAAATATGCACATACTGTTGAAGATAGTGAAATGATTTAAGCAGTTTTTTTTGTAAAATTTGTATTGAAAAAGCCTACACCTTTTCTTGTTTGCAGATAAACAATACTTTTCACTTTTTTAAAAAAAAAAAAAATGTTTATTACACTCTGAAATATTTCAATCTGTGTTAATGTAAATTGAATTTGTTCATTACTGCTTAAAAACATGTAGTGATCATTGATGAAATTATGTTGCAGGTTTTAATATACCCAGTACATAGTAAATTTGAAACAAAACATCTGTATTGACCTCAATATGGATCTGTTATTGATCTAGGCTGTAAACACGCAGAGAGAAGCAACTGTATTCTGTGAATGCTGATACAGGGAAGTCCTACACAATCGTTGACTAGCTTTAAACAAATCTTATTCAGCAGTTGATTAAGAAACATCTAACAACATGCAATGAACCGGGTCCAGGAACTCCCTACAGCTACGATGGAATGAAATCACCAAAATTGAAATCAATATACACATATAGGCTTTCTCCTGCTCGTGATTGCCAGTGTACACCATGTTCTGCTCAGTTTGGTTTCAGAAAAGATGCTTTTTATGGTTACAATGACTTCTCTGCAGAACAGCAGCTATAGCTGTATGTGTTGCTTTGGAAAAATGTATGTGCCATTTTCTTACAAAACATATGCAGGGCTGTATACAGCTTTCATTTGTTAAATTATTATTTACAGGAAACGTTGATTTGTAGCAGTGAGTTTTACTTGAAAGCATCAGATTTACACGATTTTTATTATGGTTTTGTGAATAGCTTTGACATAAACCAGCTATTTCCAGTGATATATCAGTATTTTATTTGTCATTTTTTTATGGAATGACATTTGTCACATTGTTTTGCAAGGGTTAAAAAAAAATTGCCGTGGTATGAGAAATGAATGATTTATCAAGGCCTGTACAGCTGATGCACATATACATGATGCAGAACAGCAAAATGGGAAAATGGAAACATGCAAACAAACTTAACAGTTTCAGCTGAAATGAACCATTAATGCATTTCAACAAGAAGTCTGATTACAAAAACAGCTAAAATGTATCTGTAGATTCAATACACATCTCTGTGTATCAGTCTACCTACTTCCTGCATGTTTCAGTGGAATCCAGCTCCGAATTATTTTCCACACTCGTTTATTATTGATTGCTGTACATGAACAAAGGAGGAACAGTAAACCTAGATGTGTAAGGCAGGTTATATACAAGACAGGGTGGGTGTTCAATGCTGGAAACTAAACCTAGATGTGTAGGGCAGGTTATATACAAGACAGGGTGGGTGTTCAATGCTGGAAACTAAACCTAGATGTGTAAGGCAAGTTATATACAAGACAGGGTTGGTGTTCAATGCTGGAAACTAAACCTAGATGTATAGGGCATGTTATATACAAGACAGGGTGGTTTTCGATGCTGGAAACTAAACCTAGATGTATAGGGCATGTTATATACAAGACAGGGTGGTGTTCAATGCTGGAAACTAAACCTAGATGTGTAAGGCAGGTTATATACAAAACAGGGTGGGTGTTCAATGCTGGAAACTAAACCTAGATGTGTAAGGCAAGTTATATACAAGACAGGGTGGGTGTTCAATGCTGGAAACTAAACCTAGATGTATAGGGCATGTTATATACAAGACAGGGTGGGTGTTCAATGCTGGAAACTAAACCTAGATGTGTAAGGCAGGTATATAAGTCAGGTTTGGGAGCTCAAGGCTGGAGACTACACATGGATGCGTAAGGCAGGTTATATATAAGTCAGGTTTTGGAGCTCAAGGCTGGAGATATACACATGGATGCTGGAAACTAAGGCAGGTTATATATAAGTCAGGTTTGGGAGCTCAAGGCTGGAGACTACACATGGATGCGTAAGGCAGGTTATATATAAGTCAGGTTTTGGAGCTCAAGGCTGGAGACTACACATGGATGCGTAAGGCAGGTTATATATAAGTCAGGTTTTGGAGCTCAAGGCTGGAGACTACACATGGATGAGTAAGGCAGGTTATATATAAGTCAGGTTTTGGAGCTCAAGGCTGGAGACTACACATGGATGCGTAAGGCAGGTTATATATAAGTCAGGTTTTGGAGCTTAAGGCTGGAGACTACACATGGATGCGTAAGGCAGGTTATATATATACAAGACAGGGTGGGTGTTCAATGCTGGAGACTACATATGGATGTGTAAGGCAGGTTATATATAAGTAAGGTTTTGGAGCTCAAGGCTGGAGACTACACATGGATGCGTAAGGCAGATTATATATAAGTCAGGTTTTGGAGCTCAAGGCTGGAGACTACACATGGATGCGTAAGGCAGGTTGAGGCTGGAAGTAGGATAGAACAACAATCAAGATTATCATTGTATTGAATGGGAGAGCATGTTGAGACAGGGCCTTAGAAATCAATATACAATATCCATTTCAGCTTAAACTTCACCATCACTCTATTATAGTGAACATGTCAATTAAGCAACATCAGGGCAAAAAATGGTTGGCAATAAAAATTAGTTCCATGCATTTGTTAGTTAAGGATCAGCACGACTCTTTCATAATTAATTGTTAAATTACCTGAAATACCAAAAATTTCTTCAAAACAATTTTTTCCATATTTTTTTTTCTTGCAAGGTTCAAAATGAAAAAAATAAGATGAAAAAAAATCTCCATATCTAGTGTACAGGTATTATATTAGGTCGCTGGAGAGTCTCATGGTGATCTATTGTGCGACACCTGTGTCAGGCATCATGAGTCATTCACTTTTCGACATGCATCATTTGACTGCAAACAATTTCACATTTTCGACTTCTCCTCAAAAACCATAGAACCAATTTCAACGAAGTTTTGCAGAAACCTTCCCTGGCCTAAGATGAACCAAAATAGTGAATTGTACGGTCCCCACACCGCAGGGGTCTGAGGCAGGGCCAAAACTAATTCAAGTTTCAAAAATCATCTTCTCAACATCCAGGTATGGTAGAATCAAATGCTTCATGGATGGAAGCATATTAGGTGCTTTACAAAAATGGATCTCACATTTCTACCTGGGGAGGAGAATAAGTTTACTATAATTTTTGCAGAAAAAAATAATTTTTGAGCTTACTTCCCACCAGAATCAACTTTGTAAGAATTCTTCGTGTAGGATGACAGTTTTGATGGTATGCGTGTACTGACCCTGACTTATCATCAATGTCACAGTCTCTTTTTCATGACACTGGAAAGGTTCTTAACCTCTAACCTCTATAATCAATATTGCTTATCTCAGGTGGCCACTGAGGCTGCTTGGCCTCAGGTTTGTACATCAAAAATGATAACCCACTTCTTTAATAAAGAAAAAACAAAACCATTCCCATTGTTCTCCAAACATCTTTATGTTGCTTTTTAAAACAAACAAAAAGAAGCATTACATGTTACTTTCTGTAAATTATCTTTTCATTATTAAATTCTACACTGTCAGTCAGTTGAACCTTCCTGTTATCTTTGAAATTCATACTTCGATGTCGACTATAATATGCTATTGATTTTTGCCTCCTGTAAACCAGTGAGCCTTAGAAATAAAAGATTTTAAACATGTTGTATTGGATCTAAAAATAAATGTTGAGAGCTGACTGGAGTCTTTTTTCTCACATTTGTCCTGATAAATTTGACACAGCCAGGATGACTATGACATGTGATGGCTGAGACAAGGCCAGGTCCTCTCCCCTCACATCTTGATTAAACCTGATAGATTTGACACTTGCTGACAAAAGACAGATATTGGAATTTCCATTCCTATCTTCATGGTGACATACTTTAGTATAGTCTGTATCAGATTTCTCATTTTAGGTTGATTATGGGGGCAATATAATGCCATAAATGATAGTAGGGAATTTATCTGATATGAAACATACCATGCATCAAAGTGATTTATGTATGGATGTGCATGCAATGTCCAGGTCCTTTGTTCTCTTGGCATGCTCATGCATGTGACCACACCACTGGGATAATGCACATGCATTCTGACTGCAGTAAAAATGTTTATCTGTACAACTAAGGCAAAACGTGGTCATGTGGCTTCTTGGGTCACTGATGTCTGTCATGTGTGATAACAAACCCACTGATGTCCCAGTAAGGAACTTTAGGGGTGAGGGGACTACATGTAAAAATGTTTTTAAATTTCATTTAAAGATTAAATTAATGACATACTTTTATATTTCCTGTTTAACTTACTAATGCAATTTAGATATTCCTGGACCAACAGTGTTGTTAATTACCCAAATGTGCCCCTCAACTTCCCTCATGGTGACTGAGGGGAAAACAATGCCAGCGATATGGGATGGGGGAGTCTGGAAGTGTGGTCTGGCCTCGTGTCTAGGGGTCACAGCAACATCAATAGTCGGATGATAGTAGAGGAAATTCCAACCCTAATTTGATGATAATTGAGTACCAAGAGTCCTTCCTGGTTGTAATTTTCTAAACATTTGGGACTTGCAGCAGTATATTAAGATGTCTTGTTTTATATGATACATTCGCTGTAAAACGGTAAGCAGTAGGACTACTTTACAATTAAGTAAAGATTAAATTTGTGCATGTCGAAAAGACATATATTACCGTTTATTTTATGTTATGGACCACAGTCTGGCTGAAACAATTATTGATTAAAATAGAATGTTAATTGGTTAATAATATTATTTGCAACAATCCATCAATTAATTATGTCTGCGATGTTAGCCATCTTGAAAAACACATTTAAAACTTCTTCATTTGTCCCACTGATACTGTTTGACTGAAATTTTGTGGGAATGTTCTGAAAATAAATGAAGATTTTTTAAAATCTTACTGCTTAAATACTATCAAATGTTACCACAAGCACCTCTGCTGTTGCTTGTCAATAACACTAAATTCAATACCACCCCATCACCCCACCATACTCAGCACCACCCCACCACACTCAGCACCACCCCACCACACTCAGCACCACCCCACCACACTCAGCACCACCCCACCACACTCAGCACCACCCCACCACACTCAGCACCACCCCACCATACTCATCACCACCCCACCACACTCAGCACCACCCCACCACACTCAGCACCACCCCACCACACTCAGCACCACCCCACCATACTCATCACCACCCCACCACACTCAGCACCCCTCCCACCCCAGCACACTGTGTACCTTCACCCTACCACACTCGGCAACACCCCTTCCACCCCACCACACTCCGTACCACTCCTTCCACCCCACCGCACTCTGTACCACTCCCTCCACCCCACCACACTCCGTACCACCCCCACCACCCCACCACACTCCGTACCACCCCCACCACCCCACCACACTCTGTACCACTCCCTCCACCCCACCACACTCTGTACCACCCCCACCACCCCACCACACTGTACTACCCCCACCACACCTCCCTCCACCCCACCACACTCTGTACCACTCCCTCCACCCCACCACACTCTGTACCCCTCCCTCCACCCCTCCCTCCACCCCACCACACTCTGTACCACCCCCACCACCCCACCACACTGTACCACCCCCACCACACCTCCCTCCACCCCACCACACTCTGTACCACTCCCTCCACCCCACCACACTCTGTACCCCTCCCTCCACCCCTCCCTCCACACCACCACACTCTGTACCACCCCCTCCACCCCACCACACTCTGTACCACCCCCCTCCCTCCACCCCATCACACTCTGGAGACCCACGTATATAGCCATTCCTCATTATATGTCTGTTGACTCAGACCTCAGATCAGTACATTATTAATGAGCATGAAATTAAATTAGGGTTCTTGTGCCTGTGGAAAGCTAGGTAATGATATGTACACTCCAGCTTACATGTAATATTTATCTCTCTGTAGATATATACTGTAATAGTCCTCCATATTAATATTCTAGTGTTCAGTTTTAAACCTAGCTGTTGTCAGAGCTTGCTGAAAACAGTCATTTCTGATTATATGTAATTCTGAATGAAGTTTTGAGAACAGGCACCATGTAGGATGTGAGAATGTGGTCATAAAATTGAAATACAGTTAGTGTCATAATGCATTGTATGGTTAGTGCATGAATCAATATCACCATGATAAAGCCAACATCGGGGGAGTGGATGGGGCAGTAATGTTGACATGGGGAGAGGGGCTTGGGGGACCAGTTTATATAGTAGTTTTGATAATATCATCTATAAAAAGGTAAGTAGGCATTTAGACATAAGTAACTAGACATCGTGATTAGTAAAGTGAGAGGAGAAGGGGTAACTACAGCTATTGATTCTGGTACTTTGAGATGGCAATCGCGAAGCATGATGATGTTCCACACCAAAGTCTCTGGGGATTTAGTACAGCATAGTATAGTATAGTTAATCAACGTACACTCACCTGAAAAAAAACCACTTAAATGTGTAAAACATAGAAATACACAAGAATACGACAACCTTTTAAAACCAATCCTAACAGAAACAAAATGGACATGCCTACAGTACACTTCAACGTTAGTCTGACTGAAAGGAGAGCTGAACCATTTAATCTGCCAAAAACGGCAGAAATCACTGAAAATAGTTTCACCAACAATAAGGGATAGATGCACAATATTCAGTTACTGCTGAAAAAGGGATCAACAAACTTAAAACAGCCATTGAAAGCGCAACGAGGAGCAGTGTAGAAAATGATCCAATCAGCTTATCTGCCATACAGTGAAGAGAATGTAGGCATTGAATATGTATATTAAAGTTATAGTAAGTATTACATCATGAAAATTGGTTTTACAAGAACTAGGGAAGGCCCAAGAGTTTTCAGAGACCCTGATGACAAGTGAACAATGTTAAATATTTGATCATCAGAAATAATGAAAAACAAAACAATGGATTTGTCACCAATACAACATACCTTTGTGTTTATGAATGATTTAGTGGCCTGTGTAGCAGGAAAGCTATCTTTATATCAATCTATTTAGTAAAAGATATTCAAGTACCTTCACTTTGTAAAAGCACCAGGTGATGCCTGGTTCATGTAAGGTATAAGGTAAATTTAAAAGATACCAATTACTTTAATTTCTAGAAAATGATAAAAATATTTTTAAATTTAAAATTGATCTTTGAATATGTGAATAAATTCACACATTAAAAAGAAAATTTACAAGTTTTAGAAACAACGACTTCATGGTTGTCAGCCATTAAAATGGAGTGATAATACAAGGCAGTGTAGAAACGTGGGTACAAGTGGTAATCTGTATTATCTGAGATGGGATCTAAACGTTGGGTTTGTTGTAAATGTTAAGTATCCCTAGAGCTGTTATTGTAAGCTATCAGTGTTGGTATATGTAGATAGATATCTATTTAATTCAATTTTGTGTCAAGCGCCTGTGAGAAGGATTTGTTGTATATGTTAAAGATTCTGTCGATAGTGTCATCAAATCTCTGATCAGTGATGGAACACTGTAAACCTTTAGTCATCCTTGTTCTACTATAATATTTCCTTTTCAACTCTATGTGTCGGTTATATCTTCCATAATTTCCATGTTGGTGCCCCGAGGGTGCTTGTGATTAACATGTTCTGTACCTGTGTGATTGTCTCACCTTTGTGGTTAACGATCCTGCTGACACTAATGTCATCATTTACTATTGTTGGTCAGGTAGTAGGAATTTCCGGACAAGGTGAAAAACAAGGGAGATTAATTACACAGTGATTTGTCAATATTTGATGAAGATGTTGTGAGTGAAGATCACAGAAACATTAAATAAGGAGTATTTGATAAATAGGTCTAATACCATCAACAATTTTACAGTATGAGGTCCAGTGGTACACATTCCACTATCTCGACACAGCTGGATTTAAAGGAGAAACAAATATTCCATATTTATCTGGAAATATGCCAATTCCAGGTTATAAACCTGTATTACAGCCATCGGGATCAATTGAATATTGGAGGATAGTCTCACCAACAAGTATATTGATTAAAAAATATCTACAGAAAAATGAAATAAGTTTTCATTTAGATTAGATGTACAACAAATGGTTAAAATGAACATAACATGGTAATACTGAAAATACTGTGCACATTTTTGAATGTTGAATATTGTGAATGATAATCGTATCAAAATGGGAAACAATGTTGTTCTTTGACAAAATATTTACTGATCACTAAACTTGTTATACATAGTTGGGGCCTCCAGTGGTGTTAGCTGGCGCACACATGATGTTATAGCAAGATGTAAAAGAAATCACACTGCACATTGCTGATAATTAAGTGACATGTATGTGTATAATTTGATGCTATCAATTGCTTACCATGGTTATTTACAACCTGCTACCCACAGTGTTTAACCTTGATGTGAATAGTGACAACATGGAGTGATAATTACTGCGACAATGGTCTTTATCAATTGTTAAACATGCAGTTTCGCAACATGTTTGAACAATATGAAATATAGATGAAACAAACTAAAAAGGTTTTGAACTATCACTATACAGAAAATTATTGTTTTTATTGAAAAAAAGCATGTGTTCAAACTACCTGCTTATTTGCACTGAGCGGAGGTTTACTGTAAGTTTCCTTTTGTACCTCATCCCAGACGAGTCCAGGTACACCGATATCAGTGGAGAAAAGATCGGATTTGTATGTATCATTGGAATTGGATTTTTATGGTGTGGATTAATCCAGCATCAGAATAATCTATTTTTGTCCTGCATATTCAGAAAACTGTGACATTTTCATATAACAACAAAACTGTTTTACCCTGCTAATGGACCTGATGTAGAAGCAAACTGGACAACAATTCAACATGTTTCTACAATAACAATGCTACCATTGTAGTTTAAAATGTTCTGTCAACATTTCTCAACACTATGACATCAACATTGTGTCATTTTAATGATTTACAACTCAATATGTGTCATTTCCATCAAGCAATGATGCGACAAATTTACCACTGCATATGATCGTTGTTTCTAAAAATAGATGAAGCCATTGCAACACCTGGCATGTCAGTAGATTTAGGAGATCTAGGATATTATTTTGAGCGATTATTCAGAATAGACATATATTACTGACTTTGTGATGCTACAATATTACAACAGAAATTCAACTTTTACATACATACCGGTATCTACATTGTTTGGGTTACTCACAAAAACTTATTTGTAATTTAATCTATCAAAGTGAATCTTTGAACACATTAAACATGGAAGGATGTTTCCATTCTTTCTGTTTTATTACTTTGACAGCAATGGTCTTTGAGATGGGAAGGCATTGGCCTATATATGGGCCGAGTCTTAGCGTGAACTTTTCATAAAAAGGTGTTAGGACCAACTTTCATGAAAAGGTGTTAGGACGAACTTTCATAAAAAGGTGTAAGGACGAACTTTTATAAAAATGTGTTAGGACGAACTTTTCATGAAAAGGTGTTAGGACAAACTTTTTATGAAAAGGTGTTAGGACGAACTTTCATGAAAAGGTGTTAGGACGAACTTTCATAAAAAGGTGTAAGGACGAACTTTTTATGAAATGCTTATTCTTGTGTATAGTGCACATCTCATTTTTGAAAAAAACAAAAATTTCCTCAAAAAGTGGGCACAATACATGTAAATTAATGATATTTCACTAATTCACAAACATGACACAGGTGACATTTAAAACTACCACCACATAAGTACAATCTGAATTCATAGAAGTCTGAATATAAATATAAAGGCCATGTTTGTGGTGGTTGAGGTTGGTGTGGCCAGGTATATTATATTTTGGGAAAATGTTGCAGTCCCAGTACATCTGCACATTACATGGAAGTATGTGTTTGACCTGTGATGAATTAAACAGAACTATAAAGAGTCTGGATGGCAGCATGTGTTTCTGCCCTGTTTCCCCAGTATAGTTTCTAACTTCCCTGCTCCTCCTAACATACCAGTTAGTTTGCAGGTCCTTAATCAGTTAGAATTCTATGAAATCCTTTTGCACTCTAGCCAATTAGATATCTGTCTGTTCATCATGTGTAAAACCCCTTTTCATTTCAGTAATAATTACCATAACTTTAGTATGCAAATACAGTACCTACACCCATCTTTGTATCCCAACAACAAAAGATTCAAAAGAAAAACAATCCCGCCCTCCCTACGATCCATGAGCCATCACGGCAGGAACGCAGAGTGATCTCCCTTCCTCTTACCTTTATGGCTGCCGACGAGTGCGGAGGTGTCTGAGCTAAGTGCTTTTCTTACTCCTTCTCTTCGTACTGCCATTGTCGTTTGAGTATATTGTTACTCTATTAGTAGTCTATAAACCCATCTCCCAACTTATATTGTGAAATTAAGTATTGTCATTTGTTTATTTTGACCGTATTTCCGGCCGTTTTTTTCCTCCACGTATTCGAGTGCGTGACTACTTGTCTCGTTGCTCGGATTTGCGTGAAGTTGGAATTTGTTTTCTTGCTGCTTTGTCGGCCGTGTTGTACGGCCGTTTTATTTATGCAGTGCAATCTTGCTGCGTACGGTAGGCTTTGTGCTCTCGTTCGTAGTTTTTTGATTGTTCGAGAACTTCGTTTCCGGCCGTGTTTTTACTCCGCGTGTTCGAGTGAGTGGCTACTTGTCTCGTCACTCGGATTTTCGTGAAGTTGAAATTGTTTTCTTGCTGCTTTGTCGGCCGTTTTGTACGACCGTTTTCTTTTTTTGCAGTACAATCTTGCTGCGTACGGTAGGTTTTATGATCTCGTTCGTAGTTTTTTGATTGTTAGAAAACTTTTTATCCTTGTTTTCATTGTTACAATTTTTTATTGTTTCGATGCTGGATAAAGGTGCCGGGTTTACGTCGGGGGTCAGCGCATGGATGTTCCTATTTCTATAGATAATGGGAACCCCATGATACCTGTCCCATTTGCCGACATTACAGCCAGACCTCACTATGTGAACTTTGTTTGCACATGGAGTCTGCTGCTTAGGCTCCCATGCCTTTCCAGCTTACTTTCCGCCGGAAGAGGGATTCGTCCTCTTCTTCCGGTAAGGGAAGTAAGCTTTTTAAGACCTCCCTCCTGAAGTTCTGAACCAGAGCGTTCCTGCTGGGGGTGCTCTCGTTCCACCGAGCTCCGCCCTTCAGCAGGGGGTGGCTCCCCCTGTCCAGGTGCGTCCTGGAGTAGGGGGGGGGCAGCCCGACCCTGACTCGGCGCAGTCAAGGGTCGAATTGGCCGGTAGCTCTCGATAGGCGGCGGTGTTACCGTCGGAAAGGGACTTCCGGTCGAGGTCTCTGATTCCTTCATGGACCTCGGCACGCCAGGTGGCGTCGTTGGTGGGGGCCGCTTTGACTCCGGAACTGTGCCTTCGGGTATAGGTTCAGGGGCCACAGACTTTTTGTCAGGATTGTCTGTGGCTACGGGGATTAGTGACACTTGAGTTCACTAATCCTGGTGTCAGCGCGGGGTCTGTTTTCCCACCCTCACAGGCTTCTGGCTCTGGGACTTCCGTCCCAATCCAGATTTCCCAGTGCAGGGTTTCCCAGGGGGTTTTCCTCCAAGGGTTTGGGGCTTCAGGCCAGGAGTCCGGTTTCCGGTCTCCCTTTCCCCCGGGCTCAGGGAGTAGGGGTGCCTGCGGGCACTTATTCCTGGGTCGCCCAGGCCAACCTGCGGATGGTTTTGGGTACCAACAGTTACTCAGCAGTTACGGGCTTAGCCTGTACATGTCTGGGTTTCCACCTGGTGGGAGTGGCGGTTCATCCTGGTCCTTTGGACAGGATGTCCAGCCCCAGACTCAGGCAGGCCATCTTGGCCAGTTCTGGGGTCACTCCCGGCCCGCTGGACCGTTCCCATTCCCTCAGGGGTTTGGGTTTTTACCCCATGGGTCTTCACTCGTGGAACCCATAGGGGTTGGTCTCTCCTCTAGGAGATGTTATAGCAGTGCGGAATCCCCCCAATGTTCTGCTACTTCGGGGGCCTTGTTGGCCGGTCCTATAAAGGTTTGCCAGACCTTAAGGACTTCCGCCTCCAGCGCGGACCCGTCGGTCTCCTGTTCCCAGGGGTCGGCTTCGGGTCTCCGACCCAAGCCTACAGCTACAGCTGTTGGTCGCGCTGCGTCCAAATGCCATAAAGAGGAGTTCCCCTCTGCGGAGATGGCTCCTCTGGCGGCCCCTGTTCCTCCCAAGGGGACTTCGGTCTCTATTGAGGAGGAGATGGACATCGAGGGTGCGGGCTCGGCAGAGGAAGACGATGTCATTCATCTTTCTCCTGGGCCAAGAGGGTTCACAAGGGGAAGATGGCCCTGAGACTGCTGAAGCTGAGGCTCAGCATGTGCTTTCTGGGATGCGGGTCCTCCGGGCCAACATCTCCCGGATTCTCAGGGCGGAGGTTTGCCCACCGCCTCAGCATCGTCGGCGCCTGAATCCACCATCCTTCTGGGTTCCCTGGTGGCTCCTCGGGCTTCCGTTCGCTCAGATCGGTCTCTGCCAGAAGGCAATATCATGTCTTCGGTTCTGGCCACGGCCCGGGCTCCGGTTTTAGAGAAGGACTCCTTCTCTACCCGTGCTCTCGGGTTTGTCGGTCTGCAGCTCGGTGTTGGTGAATTGTCGGAGGCTTCAGCTTCCGACTATGCCACACATGATGGGCAGCTGGCCTCTCAACCAGCACAGCTGGAGTTGAGACAGCTGGCTGCCTGGCCCGGCAAATCAGTGGACCAGGTGGTGCTCGATCCCAAAGAGCACCACAGGATGGAGAGAATGTTGCACCTCTCCATCCAAGTTCTGTCATACATAGACTTCCTGACAGTTTGTCTATACAGGGTATCCGATTTGCCTGAGTGTCGGTTATCCGAGACAGAACGGCCGACATACAGGACACGGCAGCCTTGCAGGTTCTCTGCTCGTCAATGCCGTGTTGGCTAGGCAGTTTTCAGTTCTGAAATTCCGCCCAGTCCAGTAACCCTACCGTTTCCGCTTGTTGAATGCCCCCTTCTAGGGCTCTACCCTGTTCAGGGGAGCTCTTCCTTGGGTTCAGAAGGATATGAAGGAGGACTCGGTCGCCTCAGCACTTCTGGTGAAGAGGTTTCAGGCTGAGAAGGCCAGTGCCTCGCAGGGGTCAGTGCCTCCTAAGAAGAAGGCGAAGTCTTCGGCTGCTCAGTTTTCTGCACAGCCCAAGTCCCAACCTCACTTCAACGGCAACAAGGGGAAGGGTAGGAAGGGTAAGAAACCTCCTGGGGGCAAGAAGAAGGGTTCCTGACTATTTCTGCTTCTTGGCCGCTAAAGGCGAAGGGTATGGCCGGGTGGACGGTGGTTCTCCTTTCCCGGGCTCATGTCCTTCTCCTGCAGGCTCAGGCTCCGGGTGGGCAGACGATTCTCTGGTCTGGCAGGGGCTCGATCTGCCCCATACGGAACTCCCTGTGGGCGGACGTCTCTCTGCTTTCCTTTCCTAGTGGCAGGATATTACAGAGGACGCTTGGGCTTTTGTCGGTGGTCAGGGAGGGTCTAGGTATTCCCCTTCTTCAGGATTCGTCCCTCGCCTCCTGGCCGTTTTTGTTTCTTTCCTCCTCCCGGGGATTCAGAAAGGGCACGGGTGCTCCAGGAGGAAGTAGGGACCATGCTGCCAAGGCAGAGATGCCCTTGGGGCTCACGACAGCTCCTTTGGTGTTCACCAAGTTGCTGCTGGTGTTTCCTTCACTCCTGCAGAATAGACGTCCACATCTATTTCGACGACTCCCTCATGCCTCTTTTGGTGTGGGAATCGTTAGTGAAGGACACTCGTCTGGTCCTGAAACTCTTGCTCAGAGTCGGCTTCATTCCTTCCAGAGAGAAGTCAGAGGTTCCTTCATATTAGGACTTCTTCTTCCTGGGGAACCATTTTGACATGGTTCGGGGCTTAGCCCTTCCACCTCTGGAGAAGTTTGAGAAGGTCAGGGCTCTGGCTCTGACTTTCATCACTTGGTCACTTGTCCAGGTACATTGGTTCCTCAGTTTTCTGGGGTATCTCAACTCCTTGGCATATGTGGTCCCCCTAGGGAGGATTCACATCGGACCTCTCCAGATGTTCCTCCTGTCTGACTGGGTTCCGTCATCCAGGAGGCCTGGATCCCGCTTACCCAGTCGGTCAGGGAGTTCTCTTGCTGGTGGACCATTCAGGAGAACGTTTTCCACGGGGTACCTCTGACCAAGCCTATCCCCTCTATGATCCTGTTCATGGACGCGTTCATGACAGGAATGTGAGCTTACCTCGATGGGGGAGTGGTCTGGCGAATAACTCTCGGAGCACATCAGTGTACTCGAGATGACACTGTTCATTTGGCTCTGCAGTCCTTTAGGGGTATCCTGCAGTCCAAAGTGTGGCTACCGACAACAGTTGTCGCGTATCTGGAGAGACAGGGGCCACCAGGTCTCATGTCCTGTGTGCCCTCTCCATCCACATCCATCTTCTCTGCCAGGACATGCAGTTGACCATAGCGGTCAAGCATCTTTCTGGCAGGCTGAGTGTGTTGGTGGCCACTCTCCAGGCGCCACCAGCCGGTGTTGACGGAATGGCAGCTGTGTCCCTTGATTTTCAAGGGGAATTGTCAGGCGTGGGACAGACCTATTATAGACCTGTTTGCCACTTCCCTGAACAACCAGCTGCTAACCTTCGTCTCCCCGGTCCCAGACCGTAAGGCGTGGGCTGTGGACGCCCTTTCTCTGGAATAGGAAGGGACGTATGCATATGCATTCCCTCCCTTCAACCTGGTGGGCAGGGTTCTACAGAAGTTCTGGGAGCATCACTGCTCCTTACTTCTGAGAGCCCCTCTGTGGCCGAGGCAAGCTTGGTTTCAGGAGCTCTTGTCGTTTCTGGTGGAGGAGCCCTTGGCTCTCCCCACCAGACCGAATCTCCTTCGCCAGCCTTGGCCCAGAACGACACACTCTTGACCAGAGATCCTCCACCTTCACGCGCTGAGGCTATCTCTGGAAGCCACGCCAAGGCAGGCTTTTCTCAAGAGGTGTCCGATTGCATTGAGCAATCAATCAGGGCTTCCTCTTCTGCCGTCTACCAGTCACGTTGGATGATCTTCTGTGATTGGTGTGTCGGCAAGGAAGCTTATTCATTCGAAGCCTCTGCATTTGATTGCGGAATTCCTAATCTCTCTGTTTAGGTACCGCTATCTGCCACCTGGCACTATTGCTGGCTATCGTACAGCTATTGCCAGAGTTCTTGCTTGTTATGGCAGGAAGGAGATCGGTTAGTCCTCCTCTCTTTCTGCCCTAATCAGAGGCTTTGCTATGAATAGAGTTGTTTTTAGCGAAGAATCAGGTTCCGGGGTTCTCGCACGATCCCATCAGGATCCTGGCTGTGACTAGCTCGGAGGAGCGAGATAGGTTGCTTTGTCCTTGTCGGGCTCTTAGGTTTTATCTTGATAAAACCAGGGGGGGCGGGGCTCTCGATCCCGTCTGTTTTGCCCATTAAACAGGGGCAACGAGATATCTCCTCCCAGTCGGTTTCCAGGTGGGTTTGCCAGGTGATTTAGTATGCTTACGAGCATTTTGATGATCTGGCTCGGGCGAGAGTGAAAGCGCGGTCTCACGAGGTCAGGGCCCTTGCTTCATCCTGGGCCCTTCTCTCAATGAGTCCTCCTTTCAGGAGGTCATGTCTGCAGTATTCTGGCAGGGCAGGGATACCTTAACAGATTTTTATCTGTGATCCCTAGCTTCCCACTCAGAAGGCCTGTATCATTGGGACCTTTGGTGGTGGCATAGTCAGTGGCTGGGCCTCCTCGTTAGCCCCGGGCCATGTCTTTCCGTACGGCGGCATGTGGGTACACCTGCTCTTTCACAGAGAGGTCCCTTCCTTCACTTTAGCACTCTGTTCTCCCTCCCTACTACTTTGGTTGTGCTGAAGGGGCTGCCTGGCTTCTAGTCACCACTACGGTAAGACGAATTCGCATACTAAAGTTATGGTAATTATTACTGAAATGAAATTGAGGTTTTTTAATGTAAAACCAATTTTCATGATGTAATACTTACCATAACTTTATGGAGTCCCACCCTATCCTCCCCTCTTCCTTATCTGCCTGGCTGCCCCTCTGTGGGGTTTACGCCATAAAGGTTATTAGAGGAAGGGAGATCACTCTGCGTTCCTGTCGTGATGGCTCATGGATCGTAGGGAGGGCGGGATTGTTTTTCTTTTGAATCTTTTGTTGTTGGGATACAAAGATGGGTGTAGGTACTGTATTTGCATACTAAAGTTATGGTAAGTATTACATCATGAAAATTGGTTTTACATTAAAAAACCTCAAATTTATACAATAAGGTAGGTTTATCTATAGAATGATCTTAAAAGTAATTTTTAAAGTGAAGAAGGAATTGAATGTGAAGGCATGTCTTATTAGGTAAATAGAAGTTGGCCATCTCTGAAATCATATTTTGATGTCATACATCATGTAACCTCATTCTGTATTTAAAACAACAACATATCTACCAGAATAAGCTGAGGTAATAGGACCAGCTTTGGGGTCTGTCTGTGTGCCAAGAGAGATGGAATACCACAGACCCTATACTTTAGACCGAAATATCAAATTATGTAAAGTTGTCACCAAAACCAATATCTTTAACAGCACTGAATTCATCTCCTGGACAAGATTCTACTGAAAACTGAATATGTTTGACCTTTGACTTCAGTGCCAAGGTCACTCTGATCTCAATTCAGGGCATTGCCAAATGATTCATGTGTGATTCAGTAATTTTCAAATTTTTATGATGATGTCTAAACGACTTAAAAGTTATGACCCAGACAAAATTGTATGAGAAGTACAAACACAATAAGTGTCCCTTCACTAAATCAGAAGTAATAATTAAAAGCAACAGGCTAGTAGTACGACACACTATGACCGATTAACCAATATTTTACCTCAGATATATGTGTTTTGCTATGAAAAATAGAGTCATACAGGATTATAAAAAGCAATCCAGACTCAAACCTTACAAAAGCCTTCATATTATGGTTTCTTAACATTATGGTAATAACAAGAACAACATTTAAACACCAATTTTATCTAGTTCAGTCTGCGTTGACCTTTCGTAGACCTGTTATTTAGGAAAATGAAATCATGAATGTAAATAAGGTGAAGTGCCGTACCTGAGATTTTCTTGGCAAGGTAGACAAGATCATCATGGAGGAAATCTTTGCCTCTGTTTTCTGCTCGTCCAGTGAGTGGAAAGTAAGATTTCACCTTCCAGTTCTTCTTCTTCTTGTCCTTCGTTATGTCTGTAAAAGAGTGAAATTTATAGCAAGTTGATATTCAACAGAGAAATGTTAGAATTGTATAAAGAAAACAAAACTTGTTTGCTATCATCTTTCGAGCAAATCTTAAGTTTGTCCAAAAGGGCCCCTAGCTGGCTGAAGGATACAGATCAAACCTGAATTGTTCAAGGATCCCTAACAGACAATGGACACAGTCTAAACCTAGATGGCCCAAAAGGATCCCTAGTAAACCAAACCTAACTTTTCCAAATGGGTCTGTTGCAGACAGATGGACAGAGACCAAAACTAAATTGTCCAAATGGGTCTGTTGCAGACAGATGGACAGAGACCAAATCTAAATTGTCCAAATGGGTCTGTTGCAGACAGATGGACAGAGACTAAACCTAAATTGTCCAAATGGGTCTGTTGCAGACAGATAGACAGACACCAAAACTAAATTGTCCAGATGGGTCTGTTGCAGACAGATGGACAGACACCAAAACTAAATTGTCCAAATGGGTCCGTTGCAGACAGATGGACAGAGACCAAAACTAAATTGTCCAAATGGGTCCGTTGCAGACAGATGGACAGAGACCAAATGTAAATTGTCCAAATGGGTCCGTTGCAGACAGATGGACAGAGACCAAATGTAAATTGTCCAAATGGGTCCGTTGCAGACAGATGGACAGAGACCAAATCTAAATTGTCCAAATGGGTCCGTTGCAGACAGATGGACAGAGACTAAACCTAAATTGTCCAAAATGATGTCGGACAAACAAATGGTTACTTTTTGGTGTGGCATTATATGTTTCAACGGTGTTGGCATTTTGGTTGCTGTAGATGTAAACATCCATGTCCAAATATATAGCGATATATTGGATAATTATTGATGGCTGGTAATGTTTTGTCTCATAACAGTTACATATATGCCCCAGTGCATTGAACCCCTTTAATCAACACAAACATGGAAAAATAACAGAAACACTACTGAATGGCTGGCCAATTTCCCTGACACGATTCTGATAGCGTGTTAAAAATCATCTAGGATGTGACCAGTCGTTTGCCAAAATTCACAGCCTTTGGCAAAAAACATCCCCGTGGAATTTGTACGGCGAATATAAGAGTCATTTGTGACACAACTAAATGAAGTTAAACGAATGAAAGGAAATTTGACCAAAAACTGCGGTTTGAAATTATGGTAATCAATGTAAACAAAATGCTGCCATTTCCAAAATGACAAGCACTGATGTCCCTTGACTACAGATTGTCCTTAAAAGTCCATGGCAGACAGATGAATGTAAGGCGAATGATTACCATATCAACAGAGGAAACAAAGCTGTCCAATTGTAATCCAAAGAAAGGGATTCAAACCACTTGGAAGCAGGGAAAATGGTGAACTAAACTTTTTTTCAAAAATATATTTTAGCAATTTTTAAAGACAATTTAGTGGAAGCATTCTATCAGGAAATGTTTTCGATCTAAGAAGACAGATTCATATGTACTTTGACCTATAAATTAGTTTCACAATGTTAATGGAATTGGTTAAGATAACTAATGCTGCAAGTTATTTATATGATCTTTAGGTTTCACAATGGGGGTTGGGGGGTTGGGAACAATATTATACTGGCAAATGGCCAGGACCATGACACCATGAAACCAGGAGGTAAGATTTCCTGGCAATTCTTCTGAACATAACAAGATGTTTATATCAATACCTACAATCAACTTGTAAACAATCTTTGTAATGAAGTACACAGATCACCAGACTTCAAGTGGACAAGAATTCTGTGGCAAGATTAAGGTCGACGGTCACAATTCATACAGTTTGAAGAAAGACATTTCAACAAATTAAATCATGTACAGATGTGTAGTGAGCATATTTCAGAATCAACTCGGTTGCATCCTATATAGATTAACACTGAACTGACAAGCGTCCTATATAGATTAACACTGAACTGACAGGCATCCTATATAGAGTAACACTGAACTGACAAGCATCCTATATAGATTAACACTGAACTGACATGCATCCTATATAGAGTAACACTGAACTGACAGGCGTCCTATATAGATTAACACTGAACTGACAGGCATCCTATATAGATTAACACTGAACTGACAGGCATCCTATATAGAGTAACACTGAACTGACAGGCATCCTATATAGAGTAACACTGAACTGACAGGCATCCTATATAGATTAACACTGAACTGACAGGCATCCTATATAGATTAACACTGAACTGACAGGCATCCTATATAGAGTAACACTGAACTGACAGGCATCCTATATAGATTTACACTGAACTGACAGGCATCCTATATAGATTAACACTGAACTGACAGGCATCCTATATAGATTAACACTGAACTGACAGGCATCCTATATAGAGTAACACTGAACTGACAGGCATCCTATATAGAGTAACACTGAACTGACAGGCATCCTATATAGATTAACACTGAACTGACAGGCATCCTATATAGATTAACACTGAACTGACAAGCATCCTATATAGATTAACACTGAACTGACAAGCATCCTATATAGATTAACACTGAACTGACAGGCATCCTATATAGAGTAACACTGAACTGACAGGCATCCTATATAGATTAACACTGAACTGACAGGCATCCTATATAGATTAACACTGAACTGACAGGCATCCTATATAGATTAACACTGAACTGACAGGCATCCTATATAGACTAACACTGAACTGACAAGCATCCTATATAGATTAACACTGAACTGACAGGCATCCTATATAGATTAACACTGAACTGACAGGCATCCTATATAGATTAACACTGAACTGACAGGCATCCTATATAGACTAACACTGAACTGACAAGCATCCTATATAGACTAACACTGAACTGACAAGCATCCTATATAGATTAACACTGAACTGACAGGCATCCTATATAGACTAACACTGAACTGACAAGCATCCTATATAGATTAACACTGAACTGACAGGCATCCTATATAGATTAACACTGAACTGACAGGCATCCTATATAGACTAACACTGAACTGACAAGCGTCCTATATAGATTAACACTGAACTGACAATATGTGACAGCTATACAGGCTACATAGTCAACACATTTTAACTATATCTCACTTTAGAAAACATAACATTATTCTGACTTCAATAGATTTTTATTTTGTTTTTAATGCTATAGAAATTTTATACAAACGGTAAAAATATTCAAGATAACTGTATCGTTAAAGGGATTTTCAAACAATAAATCCAATTAAATTTCACATTCGATATTTTTTTTAGTAGATTTATACAAAATATTTTAAGTTAAAATAATCTATTTTCATGATGTGTAATATTTCTGAAAAACTGGTAGTGTACAGCCATATGACATATAGTCTGCTGTTTATAGAAATCTTAGTCATTATAGTTGCTATGGAACAGAGCACATATTTTTCTTCTTTATTCCATGTGACTTTTATTTTAAGCTCACCTAGCCTAAACAGCAGTGTGAGCTTATGCCGTAGTGTCTGTCTGTCTGTCTGTCTGTCTGTCCAACGTCAACTTTTCATTTAAATGAATTCTCCTTTGACTAGTGGTTTGCTGGGATGAAGCCCGACAAACATTTCAAAAAGAAATGACCTTGACCTATACTGAAGGTTACTGGAGTCAAACTGTTAAAACCTTAAAACCTTAAAACGACTTCTGATTAACCAGAAGGTGCAGAAGCATGACAGATGGATATCTGGTATGAATCCTGACAAAGTTTGTGAAAGAGAAATGACCCTGACCCATATTCGAGGTTACAGGGAGTCTATTTTGTCAAAACCTTTAAACAACTTCTTCTGACTAACCAAAAGGCCCAGAAGCATGATGTTTGGCTGATAGGCTTCTATTTTTAATCCTGACAAATTTGCGAAAAAGAAATGACCTTGACCTATTATCAAGGTCACTGGGATCAAATCTGTTAAGATTTTAAAAACAATTTCTTTTGATTAATCAATTCCAGACACATGATTTTCTGTTTTAATAGATTCATGAGATAAAGGCTGACAGTTTTTAGTAAAATAAATAACCTTGACCCGTCTTCAACATCACAAGAGTCTATTTTGTTTAATCCTTTAAATGACCATATTTGATTAACTGCCAAAAGGCCCAGGAGCATGGCATGTGGTAGATATATTCACCAGATAAAGCTTGTTTTAATTTACATTTAAACAGTGGTGTAAAATTCTTGTGTATTTGAGATGCACAATGAATATCAAGTGAGTGATACAAGCCAATTTGGCCTCTTGTTCATTATCAACAGTTTCAAATAAAAAGTGTCAAACAGGAATAATGATGAATTTTAACCCTCCAACAAGTCCTTTTTCCACTCTCACACAAGCATTAAGTATTTCTTGGAAGGTCTTCTGAACAGTCATCAGATGAAAGAGTAAATTAAATCAACCAATCTCCAATCTTTGATAAATGTAACAAATTTAATTGATTTACTTATTTGTTTTGCATGGGTCAAACAAGGACATACTACTAAAGGTCTATTAATAGCTTCAGAGAACAAAGGAAATTCCCCTGAACAATGTTTATGCCATACAATATGATTCCATGTATCGGACAATCTACTCGTTCAATGTTTCCATGTAAACCAATTGTGACTGACTAGACCATATCACAGCATTAGTATCTCTACCGACCAGCTTTTATCAGGATAGATTGCCTAATACAACACAATTTGATAGTTTGTACGTTAACTTCGTCTCTCATCATTATTCCATATTCAGCATATTCCCGGAAAATTTCCCATTTATTGATGTGAATGGCCACTTATCAGTAAATAGTTCATTTTAAGTAACCATAAAACCAATTGACCTGTCTGTATAAGTACAGCATCTTAACTATATAGTTCTAATGCAATTTCAACCACACAAACAGTGGAAAGTCCATCATGAGGTAATCAAGTATTGACATGCACAACAATCCTTTGATAAATTCCGAACCTTCAATTTAGAGTGACAGGAAATAGCAACATGTTATCAGGACATTTAGAGTTACTCCCAGTTGAAATAACAACATCCATTTATCTTTCATAATTGAGATCTGATAACGTATTTAGATGTAAATAGGTTCAATAGAGGCCCATACATAGGGCCTGTATTGTTCAGCTGGTTCAGTTTGCTGAAATACATTTTTTTTAACTAAGGGAAAATTATCTAAAACACATTAATTTGCTATGTTTCCACTGTATGGCCCAACCCTTCTGCCGTAAACAGCTAAAACCAAAAGTTTAAATAAAACAGATCATGCTTTGTCAATGGATGCTTCAGACCAAATATGGGCAAAATCCAATCATTCCAACAGGAGGAGTAGGATTTTAAGGAATTTGCTCTTTTTCCCCTATTGAACCTAAACCTTCTGGCCCCAGAGGGGTCAGACACACCTTTTATACCAAACTGATTTCCCATCACCAAAGCATGCTTCAGACCAAATTTGGACAATATCCAGTTAATCCTAACGAACAAGATAGTGGTAGAGGGCTATCGTTATTCCATTGTCAGGTAGCACTCTTCGTTGAAATGTGTGAAATTTTGCCATGGGACGAAAAATACCTGTACAGTACAGGTAAGTATTTTGTTTGAATCATGAGGTGACAATGACGTTATCATAGCTTACGGTCCGTGAAAAAACTTTGATACATCGAAAAGTTTGATTAATAAAACTTTGATTCTTAAGGAGGTAAGTTAGAAGTAATATATAGGAATAAAATTTGGAACCAGACAAAGACTTCGATACATCAAGGAATTTGAATCATCAAAGTTTGATTCATGGAAGTTTGACTGTAGAAAATTCTGTGTGAGTGCCACCATTGATTGTGGAGATTATCTGGTACATAAAACAGACATAGGGAGGATTCCACTCAATATTTAAGAGCAACAATAATAAATGAGACAGCTAGTATTTACTGTTGCAAATTATTCCACTCGATCATCATCATCCAAAATCAGGAAGAGGTGTTTAAAAACTAGCATGTCAGTAAACTTCCAATTGATAAAGACAGTGATTTGTGTAGAGGTCCCTACAAACAAAATTTGGAAAAATCCATGCTGTAACATCTCAAGGAAAAGCAACAATATACCCTCATCATTAAAATCCAAGATGGCTACCTGTCAGCCATTTTTTTTTTTAAATCAGTCCAAAAATCAAACAGAGACAACAATAGGGACCGACAGGAACCTACATAAGATGTTTGAGAAATCCATTGATCCAGTACCTCAAGAAATAACTATAACAAAATTTCTCTTTCAAAATCCTTGATAACCATTTTGTTTTTCTGATCAGTCAAAAAATCAAACAGGCACAACTAGAGACCAACAGGAGCCTACCTGCCAAATATTAAGATCCATTTGGTCCTTAATTACACCTCAAGAAATAGTGACAATAAACTTTCCTTGTAAAACTATGTCCAATAAAAGAATGTTCCTTATACATTATGTAAATTTATGTAGATTTTAAGCCTCAAAAAGTCATTAATTTATGCCTTTAGACCTAAAAATGCCAGTTTAAAGGATTTGCGTTAAGGTCCTTCTAGGATTTGTCTCTGAAGTTAGGGGCTTGATGCGTTGGGAGACGACTGAAGGAAATCTACATTGGTCGAGATCGACAGCAAAATGAAGAGGAGGGAGGGCAATAACTCATAATTTGATAGATTTTGAAATTACCTACACTGTATACTGTGTGTTCTAAACCATGTCTATATCTACAATCCCATACTAGCGAAATGAATTATTATGTTACTTCTGAGAGAAGAGATTACAACAAAACTCTGAGACACATTCCGTCAGCATTGTCTTACCACCAGTAATCTCAAAAGGAATGTATAACAAATTACAAATTCATAATTAGATACAGCACAGACAAATAAACAGCATTAACCATTTAATATTGGTATTTATTCAGTAAGGAAGTTTTAAGCATACTAACACACAGTTACAATACATAAATAAACTAACATGAACTCTTCACCCTTTCGTATCAATTTTCATTTTCAGACAAACATCATTGAAATTTCTTTGTAAAATTGATACATTTTTAACAATTCCCATTGAATTTGGCTAGACTTTGTATACAATCCAGACAATTACTAATGAAATCAATCATTCTACTGAATAATACATTAAAGAAACTAATAACCAATATATTCACTTAAACCTTGAAGCAGTTTTTATGATTGAAATTTTCTATTAAAATTTTTATTCTTTTTTTATTTTTTTCTTTAATTGACAATTTTTCAATTTACCCATTAATATTTAACTTGAGAAAGACAGAAAAAAAAATTAATTAGAATTCGGTCAGATACATTTTCAATACCTAGGTATATGATTTCAGGAGACACCTTTTTATAATTTACTGTTGGAAGAGAAGATACGCAGTAACCGATTTAACAACACCAAAGGAGTCCTCTGACAACATCATAATGCGACCCTTTCAGACGTATTGTCAGTGTCTACTTCAACGTACACCAGTAATGATTATTGATTTAAACAGATATACTTCAGAAACTCTTTTTTGTTATAATACAACGTCACCGGAGCCTTTTAAAGACCGATCTGTTTTTTCAGTCATTAATTATCATGTTTACATGTTTTGAACAGAAATTGTACAAACATGATATTTACATTTTTGCTTCTTATTCCGATAGAAAATGTTGTTGCAAATAGTCACATTCAATATTTTTGTTATCTTAGAACTTACCACAATCAAAATCATTGCATTTGCCCAACCTGAATTTTCCTATCAGCCATAGACATGGATATGTTTGTTACAAATCACTGTCTTACTGGTGGATAACTACATAGCACAATAAAATGGAATCTGCAAAAAAATTGGTGGGGGCAATGCACATGTTGTACACATGAACTAAACATGTCTATTGGTTCATGAGATATTTTGTACATATGGTTGCCATGGATGCACTGACACACAAATCAATTACTATATAACTCCCCTTTACCTAAGCAGCGGGTTTAAAAAATGAGTTTGATAAATCTTCTTTCTTTGCCTTTTTACTTTTTCTTATGGGAAGGTTTCAACCTTTTTTGACATATGGCCTTCAAAGTTTTTTTGTTTTTTTTCATATCACAATCTTAAACCTGTATATAAAACTCTAAGGAGGATCACCATGACATACGACCCCTTAGTGATAATTCAAAATTTGTTTTAAAGTGTTAAACCTGGAATTGCTACCTATACTGTTCTATCTGCAGTGACACTGGTGTATACTTGACCTTTACAATGAAGTTTTAGAGTGGCAATCAGCTGACATTACCATACCCTCACCTTGACATGCACACAAACTCACACTTTCACTTATTTAACTTATTTGGCAGTTACAGTGATATAATTGCCAGATAGTAATCACTGAGGCACCATATCACTTATTGATGAATCAAGATTTTTCAGTTTAGCCTGATATCATGAGCTGGGATGGTTATACAAATTTGACAAATTTTCAAGCAAATAATGAAATATTTCTTGAAAACTGCTCATTGATAATCAACTATCTAGAACCTAACTCAAAGAAATGTATAGGACAACAGCTGTTGCATAATGAATGGAAAATAAAGAAACACAGCTGGAATAGTGCTGTAGAAAACAAGGTAGTTAATCACCCACTGACAAGACTAAAGTGATTTAGGAATAAATACACAAGGTGTGGTCAAAGCAGGAAATTACAGCTATATATATTGCTACTGTTTTAATGATGAAACACTGGAAATGCCATTTTCCCATAAAGATATGGACAGTGACACTGTTTTCCCTTCCTGTTTAGAAACCTTAGGAAATAAATCACACGGAAACCTTAAACAATGGACAGCTTACCTGAAAATTATCATTAAAACACACAGCATTTCATGTTAAAAAAAATTGTTTTCTGTATGATAAACTCATGATATCTCATCATTTTATCATAAAGAATTTTTTTTTTCAATTATGACGTTTGAATTATCTTCCTTGCATTTTGATCTGGATCATTATTTTCCTTATCTGTACTGCCAACTGTGCAGGTAACTACAGACATTTCATTCGAAATGTCAATAAAACTACTAACAGGAGACTCACAAATGTAATTTTTATGTGAAATTCATTAAATTCCCATATTACATCTGTCTGCTGGAATCCGGATCAAACAATGCTGGTATCAAGTGAAAACGCCATTGTCATGTGTTTAATTTACTTTCCCGTGTCATTTTACGGTTACATATACATGCAAACTCGGAATCGTATATATCATATACAGTTTTAAAAAAATCTCAAAAAACGGGCTTCTTTTCATGTAGTACTTTATTAAAATCGAACCAGCTGCCATTGTTGATGGCATTACAAAATTAAGAACAGAGCAATTTTATTTTTCAATGGACATATCTGATTGGTCAATTTTATTTTTCAATGGACATATCTGATTGGTCAATTTTATTTATTGTTGTTTTTCCCCTTTATTATTTATAGTATATATACAAACCCTCATCCCCCAGAAACACTGTAACAGCTAGGTCCCTGTCACTAGGATAGCTGTAGAGCAATGCCAGTGTAATATGATGGAAAGACTAAAACATGGTCTGGGTCGCCATACAGTAGAGGTACAAAGGTCATGCAAAGAAGATGTATGAAAGAATGTATAATAAATAGGAAATCTCCATTCTAGCGACAGAAAATCATTATAAGGTTTAAAGTACACAGTGGCTGCAACAGAACCAATTTTTTGTCTGTTCCATGTATTCTATACCAACAGAGAATTGCCGTTGATCCCTAACAGTAACTCTATCCTCTATATGAACCTATTAGGACTAAAAGGATAGACTGGAAGCGATACAGATCCACAGACTATGACCATATGACTTCTTATTAAAGTTATCTGGGACAGATAATAAACAGAATAATCAAATCAACTCTCCACCATTCCTAACCCCCCCAAGAATTTTCACTAAAGAGATAACATATTGATAAGGAAAAATTAACCCTGATACTGAAAGTACATTGGTATTGTTTGTAAACATTAAATGTGGCAGGAAAACAGTCCGAGGTTGATGAAAATGATTAGCCTTCATGTACTGAAGGATGTAGAGCTTGACGTGTTAAACTAAATCTACTGACCATTTTCTATCTACTTAGAAGTAAAAGCAACATGATCACTATCCTCCATTAATACAAGAATCCTGATGTAGATATGTCATGAAACACATTTGCCGACTCAGCATTTTATATTCAGACTGATCTCAAAATCCACAGAAAGCTGTCCTCTGATGGCACGTTCATTTCCATTGTATAATAACTCTGACAGACTGAGTATTACTGGAAATATAATTTTGTTATAAATCCTCCCAGACCACTGAGTAAAGTATGGACAGCGCAACGACAATGAACAGGAGGTTAAGATGTATTTTAGTAACTGGCTTTTAAGAACTAGGGATGACCTGACATACAGTAATAAATACAAACACATATATTTATTTGACGTCGAGAAAAAGCTGAAATCACTTTCAGTGTTAATAACAAATATCTGTTACTTCCTGATGGAAGATGCACAATTATCACCTCTTTAACCTGTTGACCTATTGCCCTCGTCAGACAAATATAGACGGTTAAGAGGAAATCATTTAATCAATATGCCAACCTTTGCTAGGCATCTTACAACATTATAGTTTATATTCATAGCTTTTATTCCTGGGTCTAATATTCTTTTATATTGCCACAAAATAAGTGGGCTAAAACACAACCTCTAACTATAAGCAGTGTAGGGAAGTGTGCTATGAAGCACCTTCTTAAATTGGAAGTTATCACCTTAGTTTGTTCTTCTGGGTACCATGCTGTTGATGATGTGTTCAAAGTTGTCCCATCTAATGAACAAAGTCCCTCAAACATACTATGTTAAGCTCACCAGTCGTGACCAAATTAGCAACCAGGTATGGGATCCCTAAAGAGTTTAATGAAGACCATACACTTTAATTTTTACGATGGTGACTTCAAACTTTTTAAATAAATCACAGAGAACTTATATTACTGAAATTACGAAAGTCATTCGCTGTGAAAGAAAATTGGTTAAGAGTACTGACAAAGTATTAAAAATCTTAAAATCTCTTTGATTTATCTTAAGAACTTACGATTATTTTACTCATAGAAATTTGAAATGTTAAAAGAAACCAGCAAAATTTAAATGAATAATTCCTTGTGTAGTGACCTTTCATAAACAGAACTGTGTTGTTCTCTGGTGACAAGGCCAGGCAGTATAAAGGTGGATAGCAAACCCATTGTGAGGAATATCAGACTCTAAGTTTGTATTTATATCGAAGAAAACAGACGTAGGACTGAAGAATATTTCCCTCCCTTGCCCACTGCTACATAATGAAGTAGATAACATGCATTGATAAAATTTGTTTTTCGATTATATGTCTTAAAAATGAATAACAAGAGGCCAATGGGCTTTAACAGCAATCTGGCCATATATAGGAAAGAAACAAAATACATCTTAATTGCTCAACTACTCCACAATTTACATTGTAGGTTCATAAAAACATTTTCTGCAAACTTCCTATTCCTTATATATACTACTACACAAATACCATAACTACGGACCTATTGCTATTTGAAATAAGAAGTTTTAAGATCTTAACTCATTTGACCCCAGAAAACTTGTAAGAAGATCGAAATCAATCATTCAGTTATGTTAAAGAACTAAATCAACTGCCTGGACCTTATGGTTATTGAGAAGAAGTCAATTGAAGATTTTAAGATATTAGACCTCTGTGACCTGTAAAATGGGTCAAGGTCAATCACATGAACAAAATCTGTAATCTTTTATCCCAGCATGCCACAGACCAAATATCAGCAACCTTGACCTTTTGGTTACTAAGAGGAAGTTGTTTAAAGATTTTGATGTATTTGACATATGTAACCTTGAAAGTGAGTCAAGGTCAATAATACAAATAGACTTGGTAGCCCTTCACTCCAGCATATGACATGCCCAATAGCAGCACTAAAGATCATTTGGTTATTGAGAAGGAGTTGTTTAAAGATTTTGCCATATTTAACCCCTGTGACCTTGAAAGTTGGGCAAGATATATGATGTGAACCAACCTCAGGTAGCCCTTCATCCCAGCATGCTTCAGACCTAATATAAGCACCCTGAGCCTTTTGGTTACTGAGAAGAAGTCATTTGATGAGAGAGTTTCAGCATGATAGACAACAAACCCTTTGGTCTGATGACCTAACAATACAACTGACAAGCTGATTTCTTTTCATATCAATTTCTTAATAAAAAGTTTGTGAAAGACAAAACTTCTAACAGAGTGGGAGTGAAACATCATCCTGATTGTTTTCAGTCGGTAATCAGTTCATGAAAGAATCAAAGATGGATACCAAACAGTATTCAATAGAGCCTCATCAAGGAAGGTAAATAAAAATGACAGTAGATGGAACATCAACACCTGGATTCCGTGGTTTTATTATCAGTTTACATGTTTTGGCTAGCTAGACTAGACATTATCAGAACCGTGACAGCTCGTGACATCACAGTAACATTACCTAATATGGTATTAAGTAAATCACAGTAACATTACCTAATATGGTATTAAGTACTTTCCCTCTTCAAGCTGTCTTCTCATTCATTGTAATGATATAAATAGACAGGACAAGCAACAAATACAAAGACAAGTGACAGTTATGGTCAGTTTATGAAATGAGCATAAGAAAGCATGCAGTTTTAATGTCTTGTACTATAGCTATTTATACAAAGTTGTTTCCCAATATTCTGAAAATACATATCAACTGTTCCCTTATCTTGAGTTTGCTTGAAGTTTGTCATTTATGTAGGAATATTTCCAGTATTCATGATCCAAGATAGCTTCAGAACAGATATAACTATAATTTATTGATTGACTTAACAACATAAAACTAAACATTTTTAGCATAGTGAGATATTACAATGTCAACACACATGATGAGTTCTGTAATAACTAGGCTGTACTCTTACATCACGATCAAACGTTTGTGAAGACCATGGAAGCATCCTAATATTTAAGTATACACTGCAGGAAAACATCAAAAATTTATAGCTTAATGCAAGAACACAAGTTTTTTTATATATTATTTTGATTATAGTGCTAAGAGAGATTATGGCATGAAGAGTAATTCTAACCAAGTTATTTAAAAAAATTGGAAAAATACAGGCTGGACAAAATAACAGTAAATCATTCAGGAAATACTACAAGTGGTTAACAGATTTTGTGTCCTTGATTTACACGAGTTTGATTAAATATCTTTAAAAAGGCAACAAGTTTCAAATGGAACAAATTAAAGAAGAATTTATGCCAACACTAAAGACAATTTTCCAAATCAGATTCTATCAAGGAAATTCAAGCCAGAACACAGATTAGGACAAGGAAGTCCAAGCCGCAACATGATTTAGAACAAGGAAGTCCAAAGCACAATTCAGATTAGGACAAGAACGTGCAAGACAGAACACAGATTAGGACAAGGAAGTCCAAGTAAGAACACAGATTAAGACAAGGAAGTCAAAGGCACAATTCAGATTAGGACAAGAAAGTGCAAGACAGAACACAGATTAAGACAAGGAAGTCAAAGGCACAATTCAGATTAGGACAAGGAAGTGCAAGACAGAATACAGATTAAGACAAGGAAGTCCAAGCCGCAACATGATTTAGAACAAGGAAGTCCAAAGCACAATTCAGATTAGGACAAGAAAGTGCAAGACAGAACACAGATTAGGACAAGGAAGTTCAAGCCACAACATAATTTAGAACAAAGAAGTCCAAGGCATAATTCAGATTAGGACAAGAATGTGCAAGACAGAACACAGATTAGGACAAGGAAGTCCAAGTAAGAACACAGATTAAGACAAGGAAGTCAAAGGCACAATTCAGATTAGGACAAGGAAGTTCAAGACAGAACACAGATTAAGACAAGGAAGTCCAAGTAAGAACACAGATTAAGACAAGGAAGTGACAAGGAAGTCAAAGGCAGAATTCAGATTAGGACAAGGAAGTGCAAGACAGAACACAGATTAGGACAAGGAAGTTCAAGGCACAATTCAGATTAGGACAAGGAAGTCCAAGGCATAATTCAGATTAGGACAAGAATGTGCAAGACAGAACACAGATTAGGACAAGGAAGTCAAGGAAGATTAAGACAAGGAAGTCAAAGGCACAATTCAGATTAGGACAAGAAAGTGCAAGACAGAACACAGATTAAGACAAGGAAGTCAAAGGCACAATTCAGATTAGGACAAGAACGTGCAAGACAGAACACAGATTAAGACAAGGAAGTTCAAGGCACAATTCAGATTAGGACAAGGAAGTCAAAGGCAGAATTCAGATTAGGACAAGGAAGTGCAAGACAGAACACAGATTAGGACAAGGAAGTCCAAGTAAGAACACAGATTAAGACAAAGAAGTCCAAGGCACAATTCAGATTAGGACAAGGAAGTTCAAGACAGAACACAAATTAAGACAAAGAAGTCCAAGGCACAATTCATATTAGGACAAGAAAGTGCAAGACCGAACACAGATTAGGACAAGGAAGTCCAAGTAAGAACACAGATTTGTACAAGGAAGTCAAAGGCACAATTCAGATTAGGACAAGGAAGTGCAAGACAGAACACAGATTAGGACAAGGAAGTCCAAGTAAGAACACAGATTAAGACAAAGAAGTCCAAGGCACAATTCAGATTAGGACAAGGAAGTTCAAGTCAGAACACAGATTAAGACAAGGAAGTCCAAACCAGGACACAGAATTGTACAAGGAAGTGCAAAACAGAACACAGGTACACAGCTGATTACAAAACCAGCAGATTATATTTTAACAGTTATCTTATTGCAGCCCCTATTGCATTTTCTGTATGTCATTCATACAGAAATAAATGTGAATGCACAAATTTATCACGATGCTACTTTTCCCATAATTGATATTGGTCTTAATTCTTTTTGCAACCAAATAAATATGTTTCTGTTTTTTTAAACATCAATACATACCTGTTGGCCTAATCCGGTCAGTGTTGGATGTTGATTTGATTTCCTTCTGGGTGAACTCTTGACCTATCTCTGAGGTTACAGGTTCTCCAAGGTCAGGAAGACCAGAAGAGTTTCCATTTTCTGTGACATCAGCTGCTGTAGAGACAGTCGAATAATTACTGGTGGTATTAGAGGAAGTTGTACCAGGTTCACCATCTGCTGTGACCATCCCTTCTGTGGCTATAATACATAAATAACATGGGAGGAGTGTGTGGAGACAATGAAGACCAGGCTAGATTGTTAAGTCTCTTGACACTGCTGGTATCCAAACCCTATCAAGTCAATATCATCTAAATTAACTGTCAATTCACACGGACAGCATAGGTTTGTTAGCCCTCGTACAACATTACTTCAATATGTTGAAGTACATGTAACAAAGCAATAAAGCAAACAGGCCAAATATACTTCCGAGCACTAAAGTCTGAACCTCTATAACATGCTGTAATTTTCCTAACATTGAATCAAGAGGCCCACGTGGGCGTACTTGTCACCTGACTATGAAGACCTAAAATTGTTAGACTAGCAGTACTGGGAACAACAGATAAACGATTAAAACCATTCTGAATATTTTAGAAGAAGAGATATCAAAAACAAGCTGCTTCAGCTCAATTGCACTTGTAAAACTGCATCAGAACTCTCAAAAACGTTTTTCCAAGATGGCAGCTTTGGCAACCATATTGGATTTCAGACATACCCAGAAAATAACAGGTACTTTTCAGGACAGTTTCAATCCCACTGATGGAATTTGTCAAGTTTAAAATGGATGCTGTTCAGGGAAACTAAGATTGCACAATTTTGTTATAAACATGGTACATTGATTGCCAAATCAAAGTTTTCATGAGGAACAAAGATAACAACACAATGTCATCTTCCTCTCATTAACATCCCATCAATTTTCAAGATGGCCACCATAATGTCCATATTGGATTTTTCAGAGACCCAAAAAAAATTTTAAAAACTTGGTCAGGACCATCTCAGGATTTAAGGGAAGTGTGAATGCCACTGGTGGACCATGAAAAGATGTTTAAAATGTGAAAAGTTTACAACACATGGGGGGTCGCAATGGATAATGACTATAGGTCATCCTGGCCCACTTGTTTGATATCACAAATAGTTGTAACACATTGATATACACATATTTCTAATTAATTTATACAAGAGAGCCTGACATTCATTTTAGACATGAAATGCCAATTATCCTCATATACTAAACTTACATTACAAACTAGAAAAATTGCTCTGATGATAAAACTATATTGATCTGACCTATGCCAAGGTCAAAGACACCAATAAACAAATATCAACAGACAGTGACAGACATAGCCAATGCAGAGTTTTTCATTTGTGCCCTCGGGTGAAGTATGTCTGTGTGCAAATTCCAAGGAGAAATGAGTTGGCTATAGTATTTCATACTCATCATAGAGGATCAATACCAACCTCTTAGTCCAATCAATGTTCAAAAGCCCAAACTAAACACACTCCAGTCCAATCAATGTTCAAAAGCCCAAACTAAACACACTCCAGTCCAGTCAATGTTCAAAAGCCCAAACTAAACACACTCCAGTCCAGTCAATGTTCAAAAGCCCAAACTAAACACACTCCAGTCCAATCAATGTTCAAAAGCCAAAACTAAACACACTCCAGTCCAATCAATGTTCAAAAGCCCAAACTAAACACACTCGTGTCCAATCAATGTTCAAAAGACAAAACTAAACACACTCCAGTCCAATCAATGTTCAAAAGCCCAAACTAAACACACTCGTGTCCAATCAATGTTCAAAAGCCCAAACTAAACACACTCCAGTCCAGTCAATGTTCAAAAGCCCAAACTAAACACACTCGTGTCCAATCAATGTTCAAAAGACAAAACTAAACACACTCGTGTCCAATCAATGTTCAAAAGACAAAACTAAACACACTCGTATCCAATCAATGTTCAAAAGACAAAACTAAACACACTCCAGTCCAATCAATGTTCAAAAGCCCAAACTAAACACACTCCAGTCCAGTCAATGTTCAAAAGTCCAAACTAAACACACTCCAGTCCAATCAATGTTCAAAAGCCAAAACTAAACACACTCCAGTCCAATCAATGTTCAAAAGCCAAAACTAAACACACTCCAGTCCAATCAATGTTCAAAAGCCCAAACTAAACACACTCCAGTCCAATCAATGTTCAAAAGCCCAAACTAAACACACTCCAGTCCAATCAATGTTCAAAAGCCCAAACTAAACACACTCCTGTCCAGTCAATGTTCAAAAGCCCAAACTAAACACACTCCAGTCCAATCAATGTTCAAAAGCCCAAACTAAACACACTCCAGTCCAATCAATGTTCAAAAGCCCAAACTAAACACACTCCAGTCCAATCAATGTTCAAAAGCTCAAACTAAACACACTCATGTCCAATCAATGTTCAAATGCCCAAACTAAACTCGAGTCCAATCAATGTTCAAAAGCTCAAACTAAACACACTCCAGTCCAATCAATGTTCAAAAGCTCAAACTAAACACACCAGTACACAAAAGTCATTCTTCAGTCTTTGATAGAGGCAATTTGTTACATGAAAAGTAGAACTGAATAATAAATGTTCATGTCTGATGCAAAAAATGCAGAACAAATGTTAATGAGGGTCAGTAACGTTTTCCAGGTCTTAAATCAAGTATATAATCTCTAATCACAAATACATCTCTTTATGCATTTCTAGATGTCAGGATTGGTAACTATACCACATTACAGTGTTAAAGTAGTGGTTTAGGTGGACAGGCATTTACAAGGTATATAATTGACATCTAAGGGACTGGTGCACTAGGAAATTTGATGAATTAAAAATGCCTTTCTTCAGAAACATCTTAATTATTCATTTCAGGGTGTGCCAACCAGCAGTTTTTGGAGGAACTGTTATAAAATTAAGGTTCTTGATTCTAATAAATCTTAAGGGCTGTTAGAGACAATTGCACTTCCAATCTAATCTGAACAGATAGGACAAACAAATACAACACATACTATAGTTTGTAATGGCATAATAATTTTGTGGTCCAATCAAGTTATATTTAACCATGCAGAGTAAAAGTAAAATGCCACAGATTTTTTTTAGAAAGTTAGCCTTAATCCGATTCCATCTCAGATATGTTTGCCAAATCTTTGCATTATATCTGCATACATTGAAATGCATATGCCGATACAGAAAGTTCATGTTTTTGACAGTTCCCTCCCCCTGGAAGCTAAATGGTACATCCAGAAACCATGATTTTTGCAAAATTATAACAATACTAAGCATTTTTCCCTTATGTCTACCAGTCTACCAAAAGAGAAGACAATATTTCAACATTTCTGGTAACCTACAATGTTAAATTGGTTGAAATCTACCTGCAGATTTAATATAAGATATTTGCTTTAGTTTTCATGCATTGTGAGATCTCCTTATAGCCTTGGGTTTTTTGGATATAAGACCCTCCTTAAGTACAGACATTGATCTTCAATATTAAAAGACATTTTGTGTTGTTCTACAATTTTAGAGAATATGCAAGAAGATCCCACAAAACTTCAACTTTATCACAGCAAGAGCTCAAACTTCTGTAACTAAGATCTTAAGCCTATATAAAGAGACCAATTATGACCTTCACCTTCTGTGACCATGTTTTTTAGTCAACACAATGAGACAGATCATGATCTTCACCTCCTGTGACCATGTTTTTTTGTCAACACAATGAGACAGATTATGACCTTCACCTTCTTTGACCAAGTTTTTTAGTCAACATGATGAGACAGGTTATGACCTCCACCTTCTGTGACCATTTTTTTAGTCAACACAACGAGACAGATTATGACCTTCACCTTCTTTGACCATGTTTTTTAGTCAACATGATGAGACAGATCATGACCTTCACCTTCTTTGACAATGTTTTTTAGTCAACATGATGAGACAGATCATGACCTTCACCTTCTATGACCATGTTTGTTAGTCAACATGATGAGACAGATCATGACCTTCACCTTCTGTGACCAGGTTTTTTAGTCAACACAATGAGACAGATTATGACCTTCACCTTCTGTGACCAGGTTTTTTATTCAACATGATGAGACAGATTATGACCTTCACCTTCTGTGACCATGTTTTTTAGTCAATATGATGAGACAGATTATGACCTTCACCTTCTGTGACCTTGTTTGTTAGTCAACATGATGAAACACCTTTTGTAACTTTTCTTTAGACAATATGGTGCTAACTAATCTAACCTTATTTTGTAACCAGCCAGTATCATGTTAAAGCACATGACATTCAAGATAGTAAGACCTTGTATACAACATGGAAAGAAATGACAATGAATTTGTAAATTCAACACATCAGCTAAAGCTAGATAACTAATAATTTACACTGCCTAGTTAAGTCAAGAAAAGAGCTGAAATTTTGTTACTATCCTTTAAAAACTTCATGTCATCAAAGATGGATTTGCAGAGCAGAACAATAACATGTGTTGATTAAGTTTTATATTACCTAAATGATATTATTATATGATGCAGGTTTCTCTGCAGAAGATAGTGGGTATAGACAGCAAAGGAGTTTTAATAATTACAGACCAAGTTGTTTATGGTGTTTTCCAATCAAACCAAATTTTGATAATTTCAGGAAGAAGAAACAAAGGTTGACCATAGAAGAAGACAATCACAACATTGAACGTGCTTTGAAACATGAAAATGAACCCTTTACCTGTCTTGTCTGTTTCTTCTGGTAATACCAAATTGTCCTTCCTCAAAATCTGTTGCCGTTTCTCCTCAAGTATTTTTTCCAGACCATCTCGATCTTCAGTGGTTAGGGATAGGTCAGCTGATACTAGAGTATCAGGACTGACGACAGGGAAACTTTTCTCTTTGACAACGGAGGAACTTTTCTTGGACTTCTTCTTGTTGTGTTTTTGCTTTCTTTGTCTCCCAGCTGAAACATCAACAGTTTAATTACAATCCAGAAACTAATTCTGCAAAATTTGTTATTATATGGTTACTACTATGTTGACCTAAGTTTGTTGATATAACAGACAACTGAAGGCAATTTACAAATATCTTCAGCAAAACAATTAATGAAGTACACAAATGAATTATGCACAAATATTTATGTATTTTTTAATAATTCTGGTCATTTAAAATAAAAAAATATCAAACTCATTTGGGGCCTTCAAATATGGTCAAGGTAAATAAGGGCCTAATGATTCATACACTACCTATAGCATATCTTACTGGACAACCTCTCTACCGAGGTGTGTAAAAGGTTTGTGAATATATAATCCCATAAAATTCCTCTAGTCGTTCTAGAAATTGACTGATGAGCTATAATGAATTTTTGTTTTTATATTGAAGCTTATATGTGCAATGAAAACATATGTGCAGTTACACATTAGATATTTGATAAAGTAGAAACAATAAAATTATTTTCTGTAAACAAACCTCAATAACAGAATGATTAATGATAAGTCTATGAATTCTAGATGATGAACAATGTTTATTTATAAAACACTATTCCCCAGGTTGCAGCAAAATTCTGAAGTGGGATATGAAAACTGTACTGTGTAAGGCATGTTCTAATGGCACACAGACTTTGTGAAACACTTTTGTCTTCATTGTGCAATAGTAAAGGCCAATGTTTAAGTTATTCAAATGAAGGCTGAAGGTCACATGGTCCTCTGGTATCGCCAGAAAGGTCTTGTCACAAGGAACACACATGCCAAATATGAAATCCCTACCTCTTATGGTGCAATAGTTATGGCTACTGTTAAATTTTCAAATGTAGGTCAAAGGTCAACATAAAGGTCACATGGTCAAATTTTGGTACCATTGCAAATATATTTATAGTTTACTGAATAAGGTGTCTGTAACACTGAGATATCTTTTTGTGTCTGAATGTTGTGTTTTTTTAGTTTGTTATCTGGGCTTTTGAATTTTGAGGGTATACCTATCATTTGAATTAATAAGTTCTATTGCTTGTTCAACAATGATTACAATTATTTTATCAAATTATTTACCATTTTCTGGGTTTGGCACATGGAGTGAAGGTCGCCACTGGTGGAGAGAGAAATCATCAGATCCAGTCATCACCAAGTCTTCTTCCAAGCCATTCCACTGTACACAGAGTAGTCTCCCATTGTGACCTTGGTAACATGCCAGCATCTCATTCTTATCCACATCCCAAACCTATGAGTAATGTAAGCATTTAAAATACATACATTCCAATTCAAACGGAATAAAATATTTAAAATTACTTCACAAATTTTACAATTGCTGTTTCAATATATTGAAAATTTTACAACTGCAGTTACAATGTATTGAAAACTTATAATATTATTACAATATTTGCTGTCAAGCCATTTTTTTCTACTTGCATATGACTACATATGTCTACATGGTGATCGTCAACAGTTAAGATACTAAAATCAGAGAGTATCTGCTCTAAAACCTGTCAGTAAGTTTGGTTTGGTTTATTGTAGCTTAACGTCCAATTAACAGCCAATGTCATTTAAAGGTGTGCCAGGTTTTGGTGGTGGAGGAAAGTTGGAATTTTCTTAGACTTGTGGCCAGTACCTGGAGACTGCCCACATAGACCTCAAAACAAGCTAGTGATAATGACAGTCAGACACCCTAGCGACCCCATCCCCTTTTGGTGGTAAGATGAACATGATATTGAAACACTGAAATCATAATGTTGGTAAGTATATGTTGGTGTCAAGATTAAACACAAAAAACTTGATGATTGTATGGAGATTATTTTAACTGTCCAGTTCCTACAAGACCAACAAAGAATAACTTACGAGAGCCTGACCATCATAGGAAACGGTGGCCAGTTGTTGATCAATATGAGGACTCCAAGCCACACCAGTCACTCGGTCAACATGGCCAAGGAGACATTGCCTGGACTCAGACACTACCACAGGATCAGCTGGCGGGTCTTCACCTGTAAATACAATTCAGGTACCAGCTAAAAACACTAAAACTTTTCTCCAAAATATCTCCTCCACATATCATTCTTAACCAGTTTTGCATATAAGGTTAATATTCAGAAAAATGCATTCTTTCTCAAAGAATGAGATACATAAAACATCAGTTACCAATCACGAACTGTTTCAGAAATTGTAATGATGATGTGTTTTTGCACCAATAATATCCTACAGGATGAACGAAGGGAAGTAACTCTAACAGCTGATCGTGCAATGAAATACTGCTGGGATACAAGCTGAAAATATATGCCTGACTAATTACTAGCTGCTGTATACTGACAATATTGTAACTTTGAACACATTTGCCATGAATCCGAAATTATTTTAGTGAAATAATCATCACGGGTATATATCATAGTACGAATATATGTTGTATTGAAAATCACTACCACATATACCACAAGGGTCAATAGGGAATATGGGATAAGAGAAAGACCCATCCACTGCTTCTAAAGTAGCTATAACAAGAATAATGATGTGAACAGTCTATCATCTGGCGATAATGGGTTAAATTTTTCCCAACAAACCTTTGTTCAGGAGTGATGACAGGTCTACAATGTACACCCCTGCCTCGTTAGATGCTGTAGCTATCCAGTACTTGTAGGGAGAGCCACTTGGTGTCGCCATGGTAATGTGGGGATGCCACTGAATGCAATTGATCAACTTTTTATGAATATGGACAGTGGCAACCAAATAAAAATTTGGAGACTTGAAGATTTCCACCGATCTACAAAAAAAATTCATACAAAAATAGTATCAATTTCGGCCTTTGTTTAAATACTGCAAACCAAAATCAGTATAAAATATATTATCCTGAACACAGGAGGCATTGCAAATATGATAAAGTGTGATTTGCTATATCCTATTCAATATATTGATGAACAATCATATTTAATTCTATCATTCACAACTTATACATATAGCAGCGATATGATACACGTTCTGTGGCTCCATATATGGTGGTGCACTGGTTTATTGTTACACCCCTAGCCAAACTAATATAGACCATTTTATGCAGAACAGTAGATCAAACGATAAATATACAGAGATATAACACTGACAAGTGTACCACTGTGTGTCTGATTCCCAATTGTAAATTTTATCAAACTGATGATTCTCTGGCAAAAATTAGTAAATCAAATGATTAATCTTACCCATCATCATTGCCAACAGCAACAAACAAAAAGTCTGGGCTCCAGCTGATCTCACTGCGTACTGGCAACTTAATCTAGGAATTACATGTAATCAAAACAATTATACTACGGCACCAAAGACTATCACTCCACTGTGTGGTGTTGGAAAGCAATTATAATTCATTATCCATCATAACTTTGGTAAAACAACTGACATTCAGTTGAAAGAAATGTCACTGTGATATTTCAAAATTTGTCTGTCATGGTTGTAATTTCATTACGACGCTTATCAAAGTAAACACAAAATCAGCAATAGAGTACTAAGCTGACTTGAAAACACAAGGGCCATCAGAGACAGGTTATGCTCCCCGATTGTGACAACATTTTAAGTATAAAATGATAAAGGGCAATAGGAGAGTTATGACTTTGTGTACTGCCCTACCTGTTGAGATCTAGGAAGTTCCATGTTGATACCTCTAATAATTTAGTGTAATGCTCCGGACAAAATTTAAGTATGAAAAACAAGTGATCCCAGAGGGATCTTGGCACCCACCATTGTTTGATCTTTATATGCTCTTTGAATCTTTTCCCTTCTTTTCTCTTCTCTTCTCTGTTTTTGCAATTAATGATAAGACATTTGAACATTCCTTTGCATAAATAAATGATAATTTGTACCTGCCAAATCCAAAATGGCCACCTGGAAGCCATTTTGTTTCTTCTGATCAGTCCCAAATGCAAACAAGCATGAGGAGAGATCAAAGGGAAAATAATTATGATATTTGAGAGATATTCCTTCAGTACTTCTTCAGAAATAGCAATAACATTCTTTAATAGACAAAATACAAGATGGCTGCCTTTCGACTATTTGGCTTTTCTGATCAGTCCCAAAATCAAATTTGCACAACTAGGGACCAAGGTGAACCTACATATGAAATTTAAGTAAGATCCTTCTCAAGAAATAGCAAAAACAAACTTTCGAAATCAAAATCCAAGATGGCCACCTTTCTACCATGTTTGTTTTCTGATCAGACCCAAAATTAAGACTTAAGACTGCCCCTGAATTTACCTTTTTACCGTTGGTTTGCCGTATGAGCAAGTTGATGTCACTGGCTTCTTCTTGTAGGTTATAGACATCATGTTCCAGGATAACACCGTCACCAATACTGTACAGACTGTAGCCCCCTGATCCATCCTCTGAATATCAGCACCCAAGATAATGATGTAAATATATGACAAGGACCACAACTAAAGTCGAAGTAATGGACAGTCTCTAATAACTTAAATATGATGTATGTAGTTTTCATTTAAAAAGAATGTATGCAAACCCAACTGCTTTTACAATTACAGCTGCTATAGGCAGCTTAAATTACCCATCTATCTGATTTCTTTCAATTTTACTCATGAAAAAATGTTAACCAGTTGACATTTCTTGAAGTGCGAAGAATATCATCTTTACTGTTTTTGTCAGAAGATAAATTGAGAACAAGAGGACCAATGGGCCTGCATCGCCCATGTGGTATTCAATGCTATTCACTGATACATCGACATTTTACATCTTCGGCATTCAAAGCCTTTATTAATAAAAACTTGTTTGAAGGTTCCATTTAAGACATACATTAAGCTTTATCCTAGGAACCTTTCAGTCAAACATTTTGCTTCTAAGCATTTTGCTTAATAAGAAAGGCGCTGTTTGAAAGTTTTAACAAATTGGACCCATGTGACTTTGAATATGTTTCAAAGTAATTTTTTCCTACAAATGTTGAGCATCATCCCAGCAACCAACAAGTTAAATAACATTGACAACAGGCTTTTGTGTAAATCAGAAGAAACCATGGGAAGATTTTAATACATTTGAACTCTATGACCTTAAATATTGATTGGTCATTTCTTTTCACAAACTTTATCAGGCTTCACCCCATGAAACTCCAGGCAAAATATCACAATTCTTGGCATTTTGGCTATTCAGAAGTCCTTTGGAAGTCTTTCGCAAATTGATCCCTATTACCTTGAATATGGGTCAAGGTCATTTCTTTCAGCAAACTTTTTAAGAACCCTTCCAGACAAATATCATGTCTATGGTGATATCCTACACAATCCCATTGATAAATTCCACAGGCTTATTAAATTGTTTCATCTTTCAAACTGATTTTATCACCATTTAAATTATGTTTACACTCACAATACCAATAACATTATTGCAACAAATGCACGCTCTTTATTTATTTTTTAAATGAAGTTTCATCACAAGCCTTACCTTGGTCTGCACAATGAGGACCCCATGACACCACATAAACCGTCTTCTTATGGTAGGTGGAGGATATGTTAGGAGGCCTGAAGATGAAGACTAGTCAGGATACATAACTATTGTCTTTTGTAAACATATTGTCGCATGAACTGAATCCAACATCAGCTATGGTATTATATTGATGGTGTTTAAATCAACCATCTTAACAAGGAAAATAAAATCTGGAAATGTTTGCAGACAAATTAATTTTTCGATATTGTGGAAATAGAAAAGACATACCATTATACATGAATTTGTTTTTTTTAAACATCCTGGAAATTTTCGACTCAACTCTTTTAATATGACAGGAAATCTGACAAACCTGTTGGAGAGAGTGTCATACACACCAACTCTACCGTCCTCAGTACCATATGCCAACAGACCTTCCTTAACTGGGTGCCAGCATAACTACAACATAAAGATTACAGAAATCAAGACACCTCTGTTAACAGCTAACTCCATTTCAAGAAATCTTGGAAACGAATAACATACTTAAATATTTTTCTGTTTTGTCATTTGTATTATTATTTTGAAAAAAGATGTTTGTTCATCTGTAAAATGACTACATTAGTTTATATGGCTATGCACTATGGACTACAATGTGGAAAATTAATTTGGAGGAAACAGTCACCAACCCTCATGTTTACATTTTGTACTTTCACTTTACTACTACTGTAGTGTTCTTGAGATACATGTTCATATACTGTGGTATCAGTGATAACTGGTGATAATTCGACTAAAGCAAAAATGTTGTTTATTAGGCATTGATGACATATACAGTCTACAGCTGTGCCCTTCATTTGTGTTGTCAGGAATGCCGCAATATTTTTTTCCCAGTGTCAGACTTCGACCCTGACCACAGGGTCAGCTATTGGTAGTGTGTGAGCCATTAACAGAAGTGTATCATGACTGTTAAGAAATGATAACTCCGGTAGAAATTGATCGAACTAATGAAACAGTTCATTAAAGACCAACTTTTTTGTTGGAACTAAATGTCACAAAACCGGGAAACGATGTTGTTATGAAGAAACAAGAGATTGTCATCCATTTTGTTTTTCTGATCAGTCCCAAAATCAAATAGATACAACCAACTAAGGACAAGGGGAACCTACATATGAAATTTGAGAAAGATTCATTCTCTACTTTTCAAGAAATAGCAAAATTGTTTACGGAAGGAAGGATGGACAGATGGACAGACAGATGATGACTATGAATGAAGGCAATTTGAATAAGCCTGTCATCTCATGTGATGTGTACACACAGGTATGTTTTATAGACTTATGGTATTAATACACAGGTGATGAGTATACACAGGTATGTTTTATAGACTGATTGTGTTAATACACAGGTGATGAGTATACACAGGTATGTTTTATAGACTGATTGTGTTAATACACGGGTGATGTGTATACACAGGTATGTTTTATAGAGTGATAGTATTAATACACAGGTGATGTGTATACACAGGTATGTTTTATAGACTGATTGTGTTAATACACGGGTGATGTGTATACACAGGTATGTTTTATAGACTGATTGTGTTAATACACAGGTGATGTGTATACACAGGTATGTTTTATAGACTGATTGTGTTAATACACAGGTGATGTGTATACACAGGTATGTTTTATAGACTGATTGTGTTAATACACAGGTGATGAGTATACACAGGTATGTTTTATAGACTGATTGTGTTAATACACAGGTGATGAGTATACACAGGTATGTTTTATAGACTGATTGTGTTAATACACGGGTGATGAGTATACACAGGTATGTTTTATAGACTGATTGTGTTAATACACGGGTGATGTGTATACACAGGTATGTTTTATAGACTGATTGTGTTAATACACGGGTGATGTGTATACACAGGTATGTTTTATAGACTGATTGTGTTAATACACAGGTGATGTGTATACACAGGTATGTTTTATAGACTGAGTGTGTTAATACAAAGGTAATGTGTACACACAGGTATGTTTTATAGACTGATTGTGTTAATACACAGGTGATGAGTATACACAGGTATGTTTTATAGAGTGATGGTATTAATACACAGGTGATGTGTATACACAGGTATGTTTTATAGACTGCTGGTGTTCATACACTAAAGTTACAAATACTTCCCCATGTTTCCCAAAATGACACTAAATATCCCAATTCCCAACAGTAAAATACAGAGAATGACGACTCACTGCAGTGACCTTGGCCTTTATTCCTTGCCATAGATTCTTGATGTCTGTGAGGTTGTTTACGTTGTTGAGGTTCCAGAGACGGATCATGCTGTCTCCTACTCCAACTGCCACTCTTCCTGAAATTTATTTTTGAAATTAAAACATCCAAGCCTTACTAGTACAATATCTGCTTGGTATCACCTGTCTGTACTGTTGAATCAGGTTTGTTTTCATAGAATACAAATTCAAAACACTTTATTATAGTGTCACATATCAGAAGGTAAACACTTTAAAATATGCCAGCTCACCCACCCATCCATCCTGTCTACTATGATACAACTCACCCACCCTTACATCCTCTCTACTATGACATGACCCACCCACCCATCCATCCTGTCTACTACGATACTTACAACCCACCCACCCATCCATCCTGTCTACTATGATACTTACAACTCACCCACCCTTACATCCTGTCTACTATGACACTTACGACCCACCCTTACATCCTGTCTACTACAATACTTACAACTCACCCATCCATCCATCCTGTCTACTATGATACTTACAACTCACCCACCCTTACATCCTGTCTACTATGACACTTACGACCTACCCTTACATCCTGTCTACTATGACACGACTCACTCATCCTTACATCATGTCTACTATGACACCACCCACCCACCCAACCATCCGGTCTACTATGACACTTATGACTCACCCATCAATGAATATTGATGCAACCCCATATCTCAACTTAGCTAGTCCACTGTGATAGGATTTACACATCATATTTTTCTACATAATATTAACTTATATAAATCATAGGTCCCTCCTGACATTAAAGTTATTGGCACCAAGACAGCTAATTTCCCTTTTCCAATTTTCAGTAAATAATTTTTATACCACAGAAATGGTACTACAGAAATGTATAGATATTGAGACCTAGATCACAAAGTCTGAATATTACCCTAAAACACATTCTTACCGAAACTATTGAAGTTATATAAAATTGTACATACTAATAAAAACTTCAGTTGTTTTTCCTTTTGTTTGTTTGTTTTTGTTTTTGTCATTTTTTTCCTTTTAATTTTGACTGTGTATTACCTGGATCAACAGGTGATGACTTGACAACATAAACAAACCCGCCAAAGGTGGGTAAGACCCCAAACAGAGACCCTGAGTTAGTGTTCCACACAATCACCTGTAAAGAACAAAAGCTAAATAGCATACACAAAGTCACTGTACATATCTTGATAAATATTCAGCTAGAATTCAGATTTGTAAATGCTAACCATTCTAAATAGGCAATTCTACTTTGGATACATCTGTCCTCTGCAGCTCTCACAACATGGATATAAAACCCAGAATACTACAGGGGAGGGGAAGGGAGGGATTTTTCTGTTTCCTCATTTTCATCGCTAACATTATTTAAGATGAATTGAATAAGATTTCTCTTTCCCTGATTTATCTCTGTGACTTAAGACAAGTCATTTCAGAGAGTCAAAGTGACGCCAGAGAGACAATAATTCCATGTGAATTTTGTTGCTAATAGAATGAGATGCAGACAAGTTCTTTTTCAAAAAGCTTCCATTACCTACCTATATACAATTATCCCTATAGCCATTAACCTGCTGATATCAGCTGTATGTATTGCAGATGTAAATGGTACATTTTATAATCACTTCTGACAGCAACAAATGTAAGTGAATCATGGTTCCACATGGTTAGACTTATTTCAAACATATGTATATCTGACAGGTACTGCAAACCATAATTTTAATGAGAGCTGACTTATAAGTCTAACCTTTTTTTATTGCTAATCTCATAGGTTGAAGGTACTGAAGACAAAAGCATATTCAAGATATCCTTGGGTGGGAGTTATACCATACATACCTGCCTGTCCATGGACATAGAACATAGATAGTCATCTGTGGGTCCAGCTAGACACAAGTTGAACACCATACGAAAGTGACTTCCCTTTTTGTGTTCAGCACAAAATGCCTTACTCTTCTGTGGAGTCTGTGATGTAATGTCCCATCTCAGCAAATCTCCTCTGTAAGAAATTATCGAGTCAGTCTACTCCAAAAAATAAACTTCATGAAAATGAAAGGCCCAAACAGCATGCATGGCACAATTACATATGTCAGCAATCATAACATAACTCTTTGTTCAAAATAGTAGAACAAATATTTCCACATCTTGGATTCAGCCTCTCAGTAATGTTCTTTACAAGATTCATCAGAATTAATTGAAGAATTCTCAGGTTCCTAACAAAAGAAATTTAGAATTTACTTTTTCAAAGATTTTATCTTCAGGAAGGATCATTGCAGGATGCTGTGGGGCATTTGAGGAAGGCTTCATGCAGCGAGTTGTGAGGGATTTGAGGAAGAATTAACGCAAAATGCTATGGGGGATTTGAAGAAGGATTAATGTGGAATGTTTCAGAGGATTTCAGGTAGGATGAATGCAGAATGAAGTGGACTTATTTCTTTTGACCCATTAACATAAAAACATCATCAAAACATACAAATGCTGAGGTTTAAGAATTTATCTCACCCTGAAGAACTAGAAATCAAGTGGCGAGGATTGTTTCTCTGCCATACAAATGTGGTCCAAATCTTTCCACCACCATATTCATTCCCTTGGTCTCGGCCACCAGACTTTGCCACCCGTAACTGTAGGAGTTGTCTACCCCTTTCAGTGCTCCAGATACGAATTGTCTTGTCTTTGCTGCCAGATGCAAGAAGATGGCCATCTGCACCAAAGTCTACGATATCATCTCCCCCTGAAGCCTGACTGATGTCTGTGGACTCGACTATAACACAACACAGAAAAAAGTCTGCAGGATATCATTTCTTGACTGTTACAGTACAATACTTTTTTTAAAAGAAAAAAGTAAAATATTAGCGAAGGTAAAAAAAATAGATATGACGGTCATTGTTCATCTTTCATTGATGTCTTAATGTCACTAAAATAGAATGATATTTTCCTTGTCAACAACTACATGTACTACCAAGCAATATTTTGCACAAAGTGATTATCTATAAAAAAAATTTTTTATTTTACAAACAACCATATCAACATTTATTTAAAAAAATAAAGAACAAAGAGCTAACAAAAGATATACAAAAATACAGAAGCTAGAAAAATATTTGTTGTCACTAGCCGGCTATATTTCCTGCAATAAATTTCGGGAACAATTACTTGACAATGTACCTGTATTGGAGGGGTCATCCAGATCCCGGTACTCCGGTTTTGGAGGTTTAAAGTTTTCCCCAATGATAGGACACCAAACAAGGCACTGAATGTCTTCATCATGGCCACGCAGACGTTGCAAAATCTGACCATCTCTTTTAACATCCAGGATCAGAATCAAGCCAGTCTTATACCTGTAAAATACCAAAACAGTTAATTTTCTAGCTGAAAAGTTGATGAATCTGTTTCCCACAAACCTCCTATTCAAGACTAAAATTCAACAAAACAATCACTTATCTCCAGTATTGGGCTCAGACATGTATGGAATTTAAGATCTAGGAGTGCCATTTCTTTCATTCAAATTTACACCCAGAAAGTCGCTCACAGGTAAATTCTTAATAATTCTACTCAAGTGACTGATACATGTATATTTTTTGCCACTAGAAAAATTAAGCACAGGATCCAGTTATGTATAACATAGGGTTGAAAATAATTGTGTTGACAGATTCAATATTAAACCTGATTCATACAATATGGTAGTACAATTTTGTTTTTTGATATATATCCTGGACATGATAGAACTGCAATATAATTTTAATTATTGACCGATAAATTATGAAATAATGGACATTAAATTTACCCTATAGCGACTGTCCCAGCTGCTACTGGTGAACAGGTAAGACACATTACGGCTGCATTCTCTGGACTAAAGGTCTGAAGTCTACCTTCTAAGTACTGCCAAGATACAATTTCTCCCTTCTCATCTGCACTCAGCACCAGGTCTGCTTGCTGAGGTGACCAGCTTATAGCAGTCACCCTCCCCTACAAGCATATAAATAACTGATTACAAGGTATCATTTGCATAACTTTCTACTGAAAATATGTTACAATTCTATTTCAGTCCTGTTACATTTTTCACCAACCATGCATCTTTCGTATAACTGAAAAAAGAAAAAAAATGTTTCTTGCAGTGCAAATATATGCAAGCGAGATCCCACAGGTACATTACATCTATCCAGGCGCCAATCATTATTTGATCTTTGTTTGTTCTTAAAAAGTTGGAATGTTTTCCCTTCTTGTCTCTTCTTTGAATTTTTATTTTTGAAGTAACAGATCAATGCTCAAATTGGCGTATAACAGGCCAGTTTGCATATTATATGAATAGGTGTTCCAACACCTAAAAATGAATTTTAAAAATTCAGTTATTGTGTTTTCAACGTCGTTCCCAATGAGTTTAATAAATATAACAATGAAAAATAATTTCTTAGACACTTTCGTTGTTTGATAAAAGGGAGAAAATAAATCGTTACCCTATGTGTATTGTGCTCAAATATCTGTTCTTTAGATTCAATGTTCCATATTTTCAGTTTTCCATCTTCTGATCCACTGCAGCATTTGGTGCTGTCATCACGATAAGGATTCAGGCCCACAGCACTAACTTTATCTCTGTGAGCACGAAAGACACCCAGAGCTTTAGCCGGGTAGCATGTCACATCATAAATCAGTACATCTCTCCGTGCACCAAAAACATAAACACCAGCACTGTTTGCATCAGTCACGTGCGAGCAGTACCAATTCGGTGATGCTGGTATTGTGATTTCGGGCATCATCTTCAGCTGTCTTCAACAATTTACCATTCATTTACAACAATAAGATGAAAGTGGTCTGAAATAGATGTTATTGACATTTACAATTATGTTGGGTCTAATCGAAAGTCAAACTGAAACGTTTCCCGCACGTTGTGCTTGCACGTCTTTAAACCTCTTACGTTGCAAGCTTTTAGCTGATCTATTTGTTTCCATTTTGATCAGCATCAACGAAACGCTTAAAAATTTAGACGGAGAAGGGTGACATTGCATGGTGCATCATGTTAGGTTTAACACGACAAGGTAATACAACGTACACGTGAGCGGATTTTTTGTACAACTATCAATCAAGCGCATGAGCATTTTAATGGCGATGATCTGTATTTGATAAATATTCAATTACCTATGTAATTATATGCAAGCAATTGTATCGAACTACTCTGAGCAAGAATTTCGAATTCACTATTTACGACTTCGTAATAAATAATCTATTAGCTCAGGGTGTTAAATTCAAGCACCTCTACCCTCATTGACTTTTGGGACTCAGATATTTGAGTACAGGACTCATGCCTTTCCTGTGGGACTCGCTCAACTTTTGAGAACCGACTATATGTTGTTGTAACTGGACTCATCAGACTTATGGAATAAGTACTTTGGATTCACCAGAAAAAAAATCCTACTAAAAATAAAAGTATCCCTTAGTATTATGGTAATATCAAGTAATTTATTTAGTATTGGATGGTGTTTTTTAGTATTGGGTAGCGTTGTGGGAGATTTTTCACCAAAATACACATTTTCTTCTAAAATAGCATTATCAAAGTGAAAATCTTTATTCATCTACTAAAAGTTGTTAAAACTAGGGTAGTATTGTGTAGTTCCAGGAAATAGTTATTTATAATTGGTTAGTATTATGTATTTAGACATGTACATGTACCTTTCCTATACTTGTAGATAGATAGAATGCTATTTATATATATCACTAAATGTCCGATATATCAAAACATAGCAAAGTGAAGACGAATGAACGAGAGGACCATACCATACTCTTCAATCATTAACACACTTTACCATTTGGCCTCTTGTTTATGATATACTGCATCATCTAAGGACCAGTTAGCAGAATAAGTTTAATTTTTAGCTTTATGTGGCATGTATAGAACATGCATTTCTACATCAATGATCATCTGATTAACTAATTAGAGTTTTTGTTCTTAATCTCTACATCTGTATTTTAGCTTGAAAATGGCTGCCACAAATATTATATTGACACAGCAATGAATGGTTGATTCTTTTTGCAATGGCAGATCATTCAGTGCTGAAACAGTATCTTCCATTGATTTTTTATTGCTAGATAAGTATTGTGAATATATGGTTGACATATACATATTTTATGTAGTTCCTACTCACAGAATAATGCGATTTAATACCTGATGTTTTCTGTAGTTTCAAACCTACAGTATTCAGTGCTTTGATTCATAATGTTCATCAATACCTAAATATTTTTTGTGTTTTAACCAAACAAACTTATTTTCATATTTAGCAATTATTAAAATGCCAGATGCCAATAATATTCATTCTTTTGCAAATTCAAGGTAAACATAGTATTGTAGGTTACAGTTACAAAATAAAGAAATGTTACTACAATAGAGAATACATTCTTTTTCTATGAAACAGTATGATCAACTACATCAAAAGTCTATCTGATTTTAAGTCAACAGATAAATGATTATGGACTTTAACCAATTTCCCATCACTATGAGGTTCCATACTGATATATGTTCTTTATTTTATGTTTGTCAGTAATTACAACATCAGAGAGACAACTTGCTAGCCTAATCAGAGGGAATATTCCAATATCTGCTACAGCAATAAAAAATCCACTGCAATGTAGCAAGGCAATCCACAGTAGTGCTGTGTTCCAGGCTGAGTTTGACAGAGACCCATTTCCAGAACAGGGACGTTTTAAAGTAGTAAAGCAAAATTGGCTGCGTAACAATGATGTTGTTTTTCCTCCTCAGCAACCAGGAGAACCTCGTCGACCAGCAGTAAATATCAAGATTAATCATATTTACACATATTTTTTGTTTGTCAAGGTCTCAAATTGACAATTTATGAGCTCCAGTTTAGAGGAATATATTAGTTGCACCAATATAAGACTCTTTCCTTAGACCTCTAAACCAAATACAACATGTATACTGTTTGTATATCACAATTAAAAAAACCAAAGCTTAAGATTACTTCAAATTATAAAGGCGAGATATCAGCAGATAATGACCAAGGTTTAAAAACCTATTTTCATATATGTTATAATCAGTTGAAGATACATGTATTGTCTCTAAATGAAATGTGGCATTATCACTTGGTCTGATGTTCAGTGATGAAGTCTCAAAATTTTACTATTATTGTGTAATTTCTTATTTGATTTTTTATGGTATTGAACTGGCTAGTAAAATATTTAGCATCATAGTTCAAATGAAAAAGCCATATAAAGTTTTGCTTCAAGAAGGATCTTTAAATGCCTCAATTAAGGTATACTCATCCTAGGAAATAATCTGATTTTATGAATATTATTTTCAGTATGTATGTCATGCCAGAAAGAGAATCTCATATTCGCAGTCAAAGATGTGGTATACAGCAGGAATGGTAAGTGTTAATAAAGGTTGTCATCGAAAATGAAGACAGACTTTTAAATACTATGTTATATACTGAAGTTTAAGCATACCCTTTTCTTAGTAAACTCGTTTAGGAAGTACATACACCTCTCTCAGTTTTAAATGCAAGAAGTTGTAAAAGATAATTATATCTTATAGACCCATAAATTCTCTTTCAAAGAGATAACAGTTCTGCAGAACTGAGGATTTCATATAATTTTTTTTTTTTCATTATGAAAAATTTGCCAAATGTTACATATGTTCTAATAGAAAGTGTATGCCTCAATTCACTATATAAACAAACGTACCATCTACTTATGCTCTTATAGAAACTGTACGCCTTCATGGCTTCATTTCATCGGTTGTAATCAATGATTCGTTTGGAATTGTACATCAAGTATCCAAACATGAGAATTCCCCAAAATTAAGATTTGAAAATTTATCAGATTCAGAATGCCATGCATGGACTGGCATGACCTTGGGTCATATTAAGGACATATATGGCATGTTTGAATCTGTTCTTGTTTCAGCTTCAAGTGACACTGCAAGTGCAATAGACCTGTTTCTGTATTTTGGGCTAAACTGAAAACTAATCTTTCATGGAAGCAAATGACCATGCTTACTAAGCTCTCCAAAGCCACACTGTCAAGACATTTTAACAAATTTGTTGATATATTGAATGCTTTAGTTGTCCCCAAATACCTTGGTTTCAAGGATCAACCTCCATCAAATTACTTCATTGAGGTCATTGGCAAGTTAGTTTGTATTGTAACTGCATATCTGAATGCCTTCAGAGGAGCCATGTATGATTCAAATCCACTTTCTTTTAATAAAAATAAAATAAACATCTCTGGTATATATATCTACATAACAAAACACTTCCTGTTAACAAATTTTGTATAATTGTATTCTTCAGATCCGTGGGATGACGATAGACGAAGCCATGAAACAACTTGCCTTCAGCCCACATAAAGGAGCACATATAGTACTGGAGGTGAGATCAACTCAGCAAAATCGTGTTTTGTCAGGTGGTCTCTAAGATTGATGGGGATGAAACAATTATTATTTGTCATCAACTACATGTTAAAATGCAGTGTTAAGTTTTATAGTACACATATAATGCTTTTTCAAACTAAATTGTTTTTTTCCAGGTACTGAAAGAAGCACAGCAAATGGCTGTTGAAGACCATAATGTAGAGTTCAAATCTAATCTATGGATTGGTAAGTAAATGTACCTGTTTTATATTCCTTATCAAATCCATTCAATTGATAAATACTTGTAGGTAACGGAACAGAGTTGCATCAAATGTTTTTGCGTTAAGATATTGTATGGTGTTCCTTGTCAGATCTTCTCACCGGGTAGATACAGTTTGGTGTTCCTTGTCAGATCTTGTGACTACATAGATACTGTATGGTGTTCCTGGTCAGATCTTATGACTACATAGATACTGTACGGTGTTCCTGGTCAGATCTTGTGACTACATAGATACTGTACGGTGTTCCTGGTCAGACCTTGTGACTACATAGATACTGTATGGTGTTCCTGGTCAGATCTTGTGACTATATAGATACTGTACGGTGTTCCTTGTCAGATCTTGTGACTACATAGATACTGTATGGTGTTCTTTGTCAGATCTTGTGACTACATAGATACTGTACAGTGTTCCTTGTCAGATATTGTGACTACATAGATACTGTGCGGTGTTCCTTGTCAGATATTGTGACTACATAGATACTGTGCGGTGTTCCTTGTCAGATCTTGTGACTATATAGATACTGTATGGTGTTCCTTGTCAGATTTGGTAACTACATAGATACTGTATGGTGTTCCTTGTCAGATCTTGTGACTACATAGATACTGTATGGTGTTCCTGGTCAGATCTTGTGACTATATAGATACTGTATGGTGTTCCTTGTCAGATCTTGTGACTATATAGATACTGTATGGTGTTCCTTGTCAGATTTGGTAACTACATAGATACTGTATGGTGTTCCTTGTCAGATCTTGTGACTACATAGATACTGTACAGTGCTCCTGGTCAGATTTTGTGACTGGGTAGATGTTTAAATTATCAAATGTTTTTCAACTGCTGAATCAATATTCTAAAAGCAATGCTAAATGAAAGATATAAGTTGATTTGTACATTAAACCACCTAATCTAGAATTTGATAACGCTTCTTTGTCCTAGAATCTGATTGGCCATGTCAGTGTTGGTCTATGTCATGCCGTAATGTAATTCAAATTGTCCAAGTTGACTCTACCTGTTGCCTTGAAGATGACAGTTGATAGCAAAATCTACATTTCTTGAGGTTTGTCACAAACCTTTTGACTTTTGGTTACAAAATCTCACTGGTATCCAAATGCCTGTAGTATCCTAAGTACAGGATACTATCTGAAGAGATGGTTAACATTAACGATGTACCTTATGTTGTAACAAACCGTAAATGTTGCACTCGTTCGTTTTACATATATATATTTTTTTTTTACTTTTTCAGAGGAATCCTTTGTAAATGTAGGAGAGGGAGTGTTGCGTTACGCTGGAAGTAAGATTCATAGACCACGTATGTGCAACTATTATGTACGCCTGTCAGAAGGAAAACCACCCAAACATTACTATGAACCAGAAAAGACAGGTTATCAAAAAATGCAAGAGTATATCAAAAACCAACGAGCAAGAAAAGTCAAGTGGTCACTCTAATAAAACATTTATAAACAACATGAATTGTTTTATTTTAATTGAAATGTGTGTGCGTGTGTGTGAGGGAGGGTATGTGTGAGGGTGTGTGTGTGTGGAGGGGGGATGTTATTATTATGATGAAATTCTGTAAAGTCATTAATTTGTGTGAGATTTTAGGGTCTTTCCTCCATCGCTCATTATCTTTTTCCTAAGAATCACAACCAGTGATTTGGTTTGAAGCATCCTCAGGTGGAAAAAAATCAGTTTTGTGTAAAAGATGGGTCTGAGTCTACTGGAACGGGACTATATTGAAGGTCATCGGATCAAAATATCAAATTCTGTTAAAGACTTTTGGTAAACCAAAAGTTGGAGAAGCAGGATATTTGATAGAAAGGCATTTCTAGATCAAAGCCGAACAAATTAAAAAAAAAAAAAAAGAAAGAAATATTTACCTTTAATTCAGGTCATAACTGCCACTGTTTAGAATTGACTATAAGAAGCTGTTTGTTGTGGAAATGGGTTTAATTTTATTGGATGTGCCCACTTTGAATGCCAATGGTGTACATGTTAATGTATTTATGATGAAAGCGGATTCTATTTTTGATGGACATTGAATATCAGGTATCAATTCAGGCCCATTGGGCCTCTTTAGAATAGTTGTTATTTTTTCATAGGTAATTACTTGGTAAGACTTAAAATCGTAGGCTGATAGTTTTGATGGTCTGCATTTATTGACACTGGTTGACCCTAAAGTGCTTAAAACAAATCACTGTCATTAATGTTGCAACTCATTTTTCATGACACTTGAAAGCTACTTACTCAATGATCTCAGATCTGTAATATTGCTTACCTCAGAAGATTGTAAGTGCTGTTAGGCCTCTTGTTACAATGAAAGTTTGTTATCATTATTCCATGTGAAATACTAGATGGATCTTTCTCAACTTTCATATTCAAGTTCCTTTTGGACTGATCAGAAAAAGATTGGTCATTCGGGCACCATCTTGTATTTCAACGATGAAAGTTTGTTATCACTATTTCTTGAAAAGCACAGGATGGATCTCTCTCAAAAATGATATGGTGGTTTCCCATGGTCCAGAGTTCTACCAATTATTTTTGGGATTGATCAGAAAACTAAAATGATTACAATGGACATTAGAAAGCTACTTGTAACGCTATTTGAGATTTTTGGGAGTGTCCATTTAAGACTTCCAGTCCAGAATTCTTTTAAGATTTTTGTAACGAAAAGGATGTATCACTCTAGATAAAAAAATTACATGTAGATATAAACATGGTCCTTCCTGAGCTGAGGAGCATTATATGATGTCCATAGAAGGACAATTTTAAATGCTCATCATTTAAATTTCCAGCTTTTAAGATACATTTGGTGTTTTATTGACATTTACAAACCGCATTTAATAAAAAGTCTAAAAATCGTGAAGAAATTTAATGGATAAGAGTCCACAAAGGGACGATTGTCTAATACTAAGCATTTGAAATTTATGAAATAAATTGATGAATAAAATTTCACTTTGGAATTCAATTCTTTGTGTTTATTGAGAAATATTGTTTCTAAATATCTTGGTCAAAAAAGTTATGTTCATTGTGAAATGAACTTTTTTAGAATTTGAATTTAAATTCACGTAATTTCTCTGCTGCATTTGTAAAAATCTGGACTTTGTTAATTTTTTAAGTTTTGTATTTAGCTTGGTTACAGATTCTATTATAGCATCACTACAGTGCTTCACATTCAAACCTGGGAAATAGTTTCATCAAAGTAACAGCAAGCTAATTTTGTACTTATTCATGTCTTGACAATGGATAATGCTGCAGAAAGTTCACAAATTTTGACCACCAGACTTCATTAGTGATTACTGCTTCCTTTCTGGGTCTCATTTTTAGGCTAAACACGGTTACCATTTTAGCCTATTGTCACAGCCTTTGGAATTAGCTGTTACTACCAATCCTAGGTTTCTGATTGATGGAATTATTTCAATGATTTATCAGTGACCTCTAGTGGCAATCATATGCTGTAAAACAATGCCGCCATCTTTCAAAACCGTGTCATGCATGCATACTGTTGCTATGAGACAATTTCGTATCATACTAAAAACTTACTAAAGTTGAAAGACCTGGGCCTGAGTCAAAGCTATATTCAATGTTTATATTTGACATTTGTATTATTTTGTATGACTTAGGGGAATTATAAAAAAGTTTGCCTGAGCACAAAATATATGCTTGAGCATGAGAATGGTTTCATGAATACAGGCCCAGGTGTTAAAGAAAATATTCAGATAGATTTGCATCAGTTAGGAACTAGCATTGCTCTGATTTGCAGAGGATTCTCTGGAGGAGGAAAATATGGAGAAACACATAAAATTATGCAATTATATACATCTATTCTTACTAATATGTCCATGCTAACTTCCACCAATACACAAACATACATGGCTACTCCGTTGTTATATTTTGTGAAAGAGATTAAAAATAATCCTGTCATTTCTCAACAGTCGAAAATGTATGTGTTTCAAAAGATAGTCATATTTAAACAACCATTTTTTCAATGTTCCTCACAGACCTCTGTCTAAACTGAATGGTAATTTCCAGTCATAATGGTTGCTATCACATTGTTAAACACTTAATCCTGATTTTGGATGAAATTGACTCAGGTTTTTATGGCAGCAAAATAAATCATTTATATTTTGTTGTAAAGATTTGTTCTAGGTTCAATATCCAATACCAATGCCAGTGGCCATCTCTTGATTTGAACTTTAAATTGTTTCCATGAATTATGCATTTTTCACAAATCTCACTGATTTGACAGAAAGATGTTCAAACTTTCAAATTTGACCACTGATAAACATCATTGATAAAAGTGTTTGGTTGTTTTGTATGTGATGGGTTATATCTTACATCTCACAGTTACAAATATATATATAATCAATATGTTAGCCTTTTAGTAATCTAAGTACTCTGATTAGGAATTGCTAATTTCAGCTGGGATTCAATGTCCAAAACAACTGTCGTATATTTCATCAGATATCAAAAGTTTGGACTGTAGGATATGAAAAGACGTATAAACAAATGTCATAAATTCATCTTCATGTCCTTTACGTTTTTTTGGAGAAAAAAACAATGACAAAATATGATTTTCTTGTTATCCAGCTGAGTTTATTTGTGCTGAAAATTTTACTTCTTTTTTTTTTCTATCAATCGACCTACAATTGCTGAGTACTATTAATACTTGGTATTCCTGGCCAAGCATGCTGGAATACCTTCATTCTCTCTAATGGTCCTGGGAATGTCTCTAATGCTGGTATTGTTGGGTATAGATCTTCGCTGTACAACCTCCGCTACAACATCTCGTTTGTATTCCCACCATCGCCGATTCACTTCAAATTGTCGATGCAGTTCCTTTAGTGTTGGCAATAGTTTATCCCTCTTTGCTCTGAGTTTTTCCAACTCATCCCGTTTTGAATGGATACTATAACTGGCTGCATTTATCAACAAGATATCTGCTCTTGTTGTGGTCACTATGTAACAATTTTTCATGTTTTCACCTACAGATTAGGAAAGAAACTTGTTAATAACACAAACCTTGGATTGGAATTAAAGAATTTTTTTCTGACATTTGTGTTTCACATACTGAACTAAAATGTAATTCATATAAAGATTAACATTTACATATATGAAGAAAAACAAAAATTAAGAACTAACTGAAGTCATAGTTTATGAAAACAAGAAATATCTGCAGGAGGAAACCAGTAGGTTTTTAGTAGGTTAATTGTGAGTGGCAACAAACTTGAAAACACTTTTGTATCTAGTGTATAATCTAAATTGATCAACCAACAGATCAAGGTCAGTATTTAAAAGGCAGCATTGTTTGTTTGCTTGGTTTATTGCCCTTGACAGAGTCATTTTGAGATTGAGACTAGCTGGTGACTTCCTAACTGAATATGATGCATAAGGCCCACCACCTGCTGTACAAATTGACTAGTATAAAGTGCCTTGTCTAAGGAGATAATTATGACAGTATAGGACAATGTCTTCCAGAGAACACCACCTACCTCAGATTTTCATCTGTAGTGGCAATAGTCTGATGCTATTGTAGCCCCTATACAGTATTGTAAAAATGGACTTCCAAAAAAAGGTAATATGTATGGGCATGATTGGCATGAAATATGGCTAAACAGCTTTAGTGTTGTCATTGATGAACATTTCAGTGTTGCCAACTCACCTAATTTTACCAGGTTATCCCAATTTGGATCTTGGAAAATGCTAAAATTACCTGTTATTTCCTTGCTTTTATTCAGTTTTTGAAAAAATTTGATCTAATTTGGTCAAGATAATACTAAAACATAACTTAGAATATCATCTAAATACTTACAAATTTGATAACTATTCTACAAATTAATTAATTGAAAGGTTTTTTCTTGATGTCACACCGGACATGCCCTGCCCACCTTGATTTTGATGGATTTGATCAGATATTAGACAATATATAATACATGGTTGGCCACAATGCTGTCTATTCATCATGCAATATCTGCCAATATTTATGAACTGGTATAATACTTGTCAAATTCTTCTAGGTTTTGTTTAGTGATGCCAACACATACATTAACTTCCAAACTTACCTACACCAAAGTAGTCCCCCTTTTGAAGGGATGTGATGGTGAGGTAGTGAGTATCAAGTGCGAGTTGACGCTGCTTCTTTCCGTAAGGTTTGTCCAAGAAGGTCTTCAGAGTTTCCTCTGCCTTCTGCGTGCCAGGGAGTGTAAGACAAGACCTCTGGTACGGAGATTTGCTGCGTACCATGCTGAGTTTCTGTACCACCTGACATCTTCCTCTCAGGATAAAGTAGACCCAGTTTGTAAGTTTATTTTCATTGCCAAATACCAACTACAATAAAATTAAATGATTAATTGGTGCAGGTTTACTGGTGATATATCAAAAATGTTTATTTTCATGATGTGTTGGGGTCACTGACATTACCAGGTATTTCAGATTACTAAATTTACTTAATATGTAAATGAGAAATGAAAAACGGTTTATCATCTTGGTTATTTTCATTGACAAACCAATAAGCCTGTGTCTGACTTGTGTGTTTGGGATTAATTTGTTGGCCTCCTGGTCATGATAAAAGATATTTTTACCTGTTTAGAGAGTAAATGTACCTTGTTACAGAGTAAATGTACCTGTTTAGAGAGTAAATGTACATTGTTAGATAATGGATGTACCTGGTTAGAGAGTAAATGCACCTTGTTACAGAATGAATGTTCTTTGTTATATAAGGAATGTACCTTATTACTGTTGAACTCCTGAATGAGGGCAACATCAGCTGTTTGACGCAGCTGATCTTTAGTCCACTCGTTGAAATACGACGAAGATGTCAGAAAGTTGTATCGGTTCTGCCAGCTCTCCTCCCAGTTTTGTCGTAATACTTTGTTAAACTGTTCCTTGTCGACGCTCAGGAACTCAGAGTCCACTGGAGATAAAGGAATGAAAACAAAAGGCTGCAACCTCAGCCATAAAATCACTTCTTTTCTTCCTTACAGACTGAAATCTGTCATTGTCTTTCTTAATATAATTGCTTAAATTAAAAAGGAGGAGCTTACGTCCAGATTTTTACTTGACGGGCAACTTTGAACACTTATAAATCTTAACCTCTAGTCGACCTTTAGTTTAATCTATAAGGGAAGTTTGTTTGGAAGTAGGAAACTGTCCAACTTAATAAAAAAAATGATGACCCTCTCTTCTTTACTTTGACAGAAGTTTGTCACGTGTCTGACCATATACAGAGTTATGCTCCTTTGTTTCAGTGTTATACAGAAGTTGGTTGGGTGGGGTAGGGTAGGGAGGGGAAGGATTTCTTGTTATGCTTAACATCAAATTTACAGATACACAGTACCTTCAAAGGTAATTTTGTCTGGTTTGTTTATTTTCAAATGTGTATGTACAATGTGTTTACCTTTACAGACAGCAGTATAAGTCCTGGAGATATTGCGGATCAGGGCCAGTTCTCCAAAGGTAGCGCCCATCTCTATGTCTCTCAGGTGTTGTATAACCTTCACACCTGTTATATAATTAAAATACTGTTACAATGTATATCATTTGGTGATGAGGTCACACACAGAATGTGTGTACATGTTGACAGCTGAGACTGTAAGTCTGGACACTTTGTTTAAACAGACAGCATTTCAGTCAAATCGAGCCTTGTTAGTCTGTATAATTTATATTTGTGTACAGTTCAGCCTTGTTAGTCTGTATACTTTATATTTGTGTGTACAGTTCAGCCTTGTTAGTCTGTATACTTTATATTTGTGTGTACAGTTCAGCCTTGTTAGTCTGTATAATTTATATTTGTGTGTACAGTTCAGCCTTGTTAGTCTGTAGAATTTATATTTGTGTGTACAGTTCAGCCTTGTTAGTCTGTATAATTTATATTTGTGTACAGTTCAGGTTTGATAGTCTGTATAATTTATATTTGTGTGTACAGTTCAGCCTTGTTAGTCTGTATACTTTATATTTGTGTGTACAGTTCAGTCTTGATTGTCTGGATATTTTTTTATTGAGTGTACAATGCAGCCTTGCTTGTCTGGATACTTTATATTGTGTTTGTACTGTGGAGTCTGGATACTTTCTGTTGAATGTTCAGTCAAGACTTGTTAACCTGGACTATGTGGTAAATTTGCCCATGGAATCTTTTTAATCTGGACTAAGCAGTGAGTTTACAGTGAAACCTTTTTGATCTGGCCCTGCTTGTTGAAAAGTTGGTTAGAAATCACCAATGGTTAATGAATTTTTTCAAATAGGGATCAAACAAAATGCAGAACATTCTTTATCATTGAACAGTTGTAGATTTGCTGAGGCCAGTCATATTGATATATTTGTTAAATTTGCATTTAATGTCCTTTCTTTTTCAGTGACAGCAGTTTGAACTGTGCACTGACTGCTGGTTAACATCAAATATCCTTTAAGCAACCAGAGCCTGGAATTTGTAGTCAATTTGAACTTTGTAAACCTTGACATTTTAGTTTGTTTGTATAATTGAACCTCATCAATCTTTATATTTTTGTACTCCTGAATGTTTTTACTCCAGACACTTTGCTTGTGTGAAGTTGAATACTCCTATCATTGTGTATGGTGTGTACAATTCAGTCCTTGTTAGATAAAGCTTTCTAGAGCCTGAAAGGTTTTTTTTGACACAGGTATATGTTTTGTCACAGATTCGCACCTGTCTTAGAATCCTCCTCCGTGCGATGGATGGATACTGTGCCTGACACCAGGAAGTACATACGGGACCCCACGTCACCCTGACGGATGATAATGCGTCCTGCCTCATACATATCATACCAAACAAATCTCGCTAGCTCCTCCTTCACCTTCCTGGAGTATTTAGCAAACAGGGGTAGACGACACATCACCTCCTGTAAATAAACCATACCGGGAAGTCTATGTCAAATCATTTTTGTGTGTGTCTATTTAGGTTTCTTTAATAACCTGTTCCAAAGAACTATTATACATTAACCATGCTGTAATATCTGACACCAGTCTGTTATCTTTCAATCTTTTCCTATAAAACCTTACTGGATTGATAACAATCACTTTCTTTATTAAGATATTTCATTGATAATATAAGGTTGTGGTAAACAAATTGTGACATTTTTCACACGTTTTTGTTAAATATATTCAAATCTTGAAATTTCATGAACAAATTTTACTGTTTCAACAAGAAAACTTTCAGACATATTTTGCCAGTCATGGTTCACATAAACTTATTTGAAAATGCCATGACGTCACAAACTCATGGTTCCGTTTAGACAACACAATATGATAGAGAAGGAAAATAAGCAATTACATATACAGCATATAAAAAAAATATAGGAATAGTTTAAACAAGCAGAGAGAAGATTTACATTAAAATTATCTTTGTTTTGATGAATCTTCATGACCAAAGAATAAAAAAATTAATGAAAAAAGAAGAAGTGACTTGAAGGATGGGGCTCGCCAAGGAAATATTAATGAATGATAATTAACTATGGTTTCCATTTTACTTAGATTTCAGACCAAGAAATCAAATGATGAAGAAGGGAAGAATGTAATGAAACGGGATTGGGATTTCAAGGTATTAACATGCACACCTGTACTAATTCTGACCTATTTACACTCATACAAGGAAGATAATCTTCAAATGTTTCTATACTGCTATGAGCACATAAACATGAATTAACCTTTATATTACAGAGACCATTGTCTTCATGCTACCGTAGTTAAATAAGCAATCTGCGACAGATCAATATGTTTTGTCTACATTGATGTCCAATACAAAGAGAAATAAACAAATGCATTACATGTGTTCTGTAAATATTATCTTACCTAGTAAATTATCAGTAAAATGCTGATCAGGACAGCCTCTACAAGGACTGATTCTGATTGACAAAATTTGAATGTTTATAGACAATATACTCAATACTAACTGTTAGAACTCTGATGTCTGCCTGTGTCCGTATCAGTGGCACCTTCTGAAGCGCAATCCTGGAATTCTCTGACAAGTAACCATATGTAGTAGTAGCAGAACTGTAGTACGAAGGGTCAAAAGCCATGAAACCTTTCGTTTTCTTTTTCTTGCGACTGACTTCCTTGTGAAGATTTTTCTTTACTGTTTTCACCGTAGATCTCAGAATCAGCATCACACACATGATCATTCGTACAACGACCCGGAAACGTCTCAACGCAATTTTCTGTTAACATTATTTCATTGTTGAGGAATGAAAAAAAAAACATTGATAATGTAGCTTTTCACAAACTCAATATTCTTTAAATATATGTATATATAATAAATGATAGCATTTACAGTGTTTTTCATATTATTTACATCTATGTAGGAAAACCATCTTTAAAATGTTAATATCTAGTAGCTTATAACCACCTGGCCAAAGTTGCTGAAAGGCTAGTTACAGTTAACCAGTGGTTAGTGAAAAATTCAAATTGTCGCTGTTGGAAAAACAAAGGCATTAAAGGCAAAATTATTACTTCAAATATTCCATTCCGGCCTTTTACAACAAAATTACAGCTATGAAATGATAAAGAATGTTTCCAGTTTTGTTAAAGTTGTATTTGAAAATTTTCCCCAACCATTGGTCATCTCTGTCCAGTCTTTGAACAACCGGGGCCTGGTGTTCCTGTATAATTACTTTTCCCCAAGCTGAAGAGCCTGTGATCATATGTTGTAGTGAGTCTGTCCACCAGTCTCTACATTTTCCTTTAAAGAATTTCTTTAGAATAGCTAAGTAACTGAAGGTCATGCCATTTGGCTGATACCATGATGAGATGAAGGGTTTTCAAGTTTTTTTAAAAATGAATTGTACTTTAACCTTCTTACATTAAAATTTTCAACAGAAAAAATGAACAGTTTCAGGGCTATGATGATACTAGTATGTTAGGATAAAGGGCTTGGCCCATTTTGAAGGTTGCAAGGTTCACATATGTCAAAATCTTTTAATGATTCTCCAAATGATCAAGAGGTCCCTGACCATATCAGTAATAGCCAGTGACATAATTGATGAATGAAGAGCAATTAAGTTTGTTCAAATCTTGTCGTACTTTCAAGGTGACAAGGGTAAAATGTGTTAAAAACCTTTAAGTACATCTGAATAACTAATAGGCTTGAAGTCAAAAAATTGCGGACGACAGCTGAATATTTACACTTACATTACATAGTCTCTGGATGAGACATATAGTCTTCAGTTAAGTTATATAGTCTCTGGGTGAGTTAAAATGTCCTATTCTCTGGGTGAGTTAAATTGTCCTTAGATGAATTATGTAGTCTCTGGATGAGTTACATTGTATCTAGATTACTTATATAGTCTCTGGATGAGTTACATTGTCTCTAGATGACTTACATAGCCTCTGGATGAGTGACATTGTCTCTAGATGGCTTATATTGTCTCTGGGTGAGTTACATTCTCACTAGATGACATATAGTCTCTAGAGGAGTTACATTCTCTCTAGATGACTTATATTGTCTCTGGATGAGTGACATTGTCTCTAGATGACTTATATTGTCTCTGGGTGAGTTACATTGTCTCTAGATGACTTATACATCCTCTGGATGAGTTACATTGTCTCTAGATGACATATAGTCTCTAGAGGAGTTACATTGTCTCTAGGTGACATATATAGTCTCTGGGTGAGTTACATTGTCTCTAGATGACTTATATAGTCTTTGGATGAGTTACATTGTCTCTAGATGACTTATATTGTCTCTGGATGAGTTACATTGTCTCTAGATGACTTACATAGTCTCTGGATGAGTTACATTGTATCTAGATGACTTATAGTCTCTGGATGAGTTACATTGTCTCTAGATGACTTATATAGTCTCTGGATGAGTTACATTGTCTCTAGATGACTTATATAGTCTCTGGATGAGTTACATTGTCTCTAGATGACTTATAGTCTCTGGATGAGTTACATTGTCTCTAGATGACTTATATAGTCTCTGGATGAGTTACATTGTCTCTAGATGACTTATAGTCTTTGGATGAGTTACATTGTCTCTAGGTGACATATGTAGTCTTTGGATGAGTGACATTGTCTCTAGATGACTTATATAGTCTCTAGAGGAGTTACATTGTTTCTAGTTGACATATATAGTCTCTGGATGAGTTACATTGTCTCTAGATGACTTATATTGTCTCTGGATGAGTTACATTGTCTCTAGGTGATATATATTATCTCTAGAGGAGTTACATTGTCTCTAGATGACATATATAGTCTCTAGAGGAGTTACATTGTTTCTAGTTGACATATATAGTCTCTGGATGAGTTACATTGTCTCTAGATGACTTATATTGTCTCTGGATGAGTTACATTGTCTCTAGGTGATATATATTATCTCTAGAGGAGTTACATTGTCTCTAGATGACTTATATTGTCTCTGGATGAGTTACATTGTCTCTAGATGACATATAGTCTCTAGAGGAGTCACATTGTCTCTAGAGGATTTATATAGTCTCTGGATGAGTTACATTGTCTCTAGATGACTTATATAGTCTCTGGATGAGTTACATTGGCTCTAGATGAATTATGTAGTCTCTGGATGATGTTTGCCAACCACAAACTACGTATCAAAATCTATGCAACATCTTTGCTTGGGTTAAAAGTACATGTGTCACCCTAAAGAAACCTTTCTCATGTTATAGCTTACCCCCCTTTTTTTGCTGTCTGGAGTCGAGTCTTTACTGATATCGGTATTGTAAGCAGACCTCCTGAATGCAGATTTTGTCAATAAATGTCTTCTGGACAGGCTGGAGGATTTCTAAGAAAATGAAGTCGAAGAATATGTAACAATAAGTAACATAAATATCAATACATAACAATATAACAATACATAATAATAAATAAAAGAATACATAAAAGGGTGATATTCAATCGCAACAAGTCCAGGGTACCAGAAGAGTATATTTATTACAATCTGTCTACCGGTTTCGCCCGAACAAGTGGACTTCTTCAGGACCCGTTTATGTTCTTGATTATTAGTTTCTTCACGGTTGTTTACATTTGGAAATTGAAACCGGAAATCATCAGACTTATCATTCATGTTCATAAGTGCAAAGACGGTCCAAATGGCGGACTCGGTGGTTCCTCCGGCAGATCCGCTAGAGATGCAGGGGCTCTAGATAAAGAGGTTTAACATCCGTAGGGGTATAGAGCCAACGCTGTTCTTTTCATAGTGCTTGTAGGTTCCTTGGTCCCTAGCTTGGATACCTCCAGGTATACAGGGCAATTGAGAAATAGTGGTAACTAAAGGGTAATATTCAATCGCAACAAGTCCTGGGTACCAGAAGTCCTGAAGAAGTCCACATGTTCGGACGAAACCAGTAGATAGATTGTAATAAATATACTCTTCTGGTAGCAGCAATACCAATGTAGATGAAATCTGGTATCTCAGCTGTACAACAGAGGTACTAATCTGAACCAAAAACACCATTAATAGAAATATATGATAGATAATATTAATATTTTTATTTGGGATAGTGTGAAATATTTCATTTTCTTTTAGATGGAAATCTTTCATAATACAGCAAAAACAAAATGAATGCATATATTCAGAATGTCCCTATTGATAAACTTGTTCACCATTGTGTCATTCAATTATTCGGAGGCATATTATGATTTGGATGAATTTATGAGATTTTCTGTATGAATCTTACCACACGGTTGACACCAGTAATCACTGTGAGGGCCAAACCAGTTTTCGACCTCTCAAATCTCCTACTGGATGCACGGGTAAATGGTCTATTACTGTTACGCCTGGCAGACGATGGCATCAGTTTTGCATTGATGATTTTGGGAGGTGTGGCAGATGTCCTCAAAGGTGAGTTCTGAATAGCTTCTGATCCCACCATTACAGACGTCCCACTACTCGTATCTGTAGAGATCACTTCATCACATTCATCTATTTCACAACAAGGAATTTCATTTTCCACATATCTTATTGTTCTCCTCCTCTTTTGAAAATTTGCTGGGAAAATACTCATTCGCTTTTTCTGCGGTTGAGTTTTTTTCCCACAAAATGCTGGACTCTTTGTACCTTTGCGTACAGGCTTATATTGGTAGTTGTATCCTCTTTTGGCTTTACTGTTGAAGGTAGGGCGTTTCAGACTCAAAAAGTTGATTTCTGCTTTTATTTTTTCATTGAATTCTGTGTTGATTTGAGTTTTCTGATCACATGAATCACTTGGAAGGCCGTCCAATATGAGTGACATGGCATCGCTACATGCACTGGCCATCCGTGAACTTATGTTATTTCTGTTATCACCATAGATGAGAGAAGCACTATCTCGGTACCGCTTCCTGGACTCGGATTGCTTCTCCGATGTCAGCCGGCTACTCTGACATCTTTCAGGTGTTTGTCGACTCTTTGTTCTACTTTTACACCTACTTTGATTGTGAGAGCGCCTGCCCATTCTGCTTGGAGGAATTTCAGGCGTAGGCTGAACCACTTCTTTCATCTTGCAACCTGTTCCTGTAATATAAGTGATTACATTACCAAAATAACCAATTGAGTTTACTTTTTGAAAGTGGAATTTGAAATAAAACATGGCATAAAATATAAACAGTTGAAAATCTAAAAATCCTTAAACTACACATTTTTGTTGTGTTTTATTTTTAGGGGGAGGGGTTGCAAGATACTTATGTGAAATATTCACCAACTTTCCTGCAATTTTTAAGAATTTTATGTCAACACGATTCTATCAAGAGATCCCAGAGGGATCTTGATATCCACCATAGTTTGAACTTCATTTCTTTTGCTCCATAGTTAAGCAAGAGTCATGAAACTTGAGTATGTTCATCAGTTTCACCAGGATGATGTGTTGTGTACTAGATTTACAGCCAACAGCATTTTATTTACAGAGTTATTGCCCTTTGTTAAAATTTAGTGTCTGTATGACATTGCTTACATTTAAATTAGGATAATGAAACTTGGTGTATACATCAGTCGTAATGAAATGTGCAATTAACTAACGTCTGGGCTCTGAACCCTTTAATAACTGAGTTGTTACTCATTGTTAAAATTTCGTGTCAGGAGCATAACTGTATTTTGAATCAATGCCAATGAAACTCAAAACTTATTGTAGTTACTACATGTTTTAAAAACAGTTTTATAGCCAATAACCTTTGAACTCTTTATTATCTGCCATACAATTTACAATACCTAAATATCCATAAACACACATGCTAGTAACAGTAAATGTTCTAGCTGATATGAAGTATCAGACAAAGTGAAATATATCCCTACTTTCATAGCTCAATCATGAGTATGCGTCGGACATAAAAACATGATTCATGTTAAACTTCCTCATTCAAACTCTCTTCTTAAAGATGGATGAAACTCAGATGCCCATAATTTCTAGCATTTAATTTGACTTCAGTGATGATTTTTTGAAAGCTATAAAGATAAAATAATAAAGTAATTAAAAAAACAGAAAAACAATATATATATAGTTGCATATCTTTTTGTGGAAAAAAGAAATATGTTTTTTCAATCATTTGTCTCATTTTTTCATGAATAACAAGTATTGTTTGGATTTGTTTCTAGCAATTGATGTTTTGTTCGTTTGTTTGTTTTTAATATGTATAGTATCATTCTTCCATCGTATGAGGATATTATCACACTTGCAGACAACTATTACATACAATTACACGTTGTAGTAATTAGTATCATGTGGCTTTAGGGTTGAATTCTGCTTTGGTATAAAACTAAATCTTATCAGTCGGTTATTCCAGAGACATAACACATGTAGTATATATGTCTCTGGTTATTCAAGGCTCTTTATTCTACTAAAGATTATTTTTCACAGATAGAAAATGTTTTATCATCGACGACACCCGCCATGTAAACCGCCATGTAAAATTTAAGATGGGTATGTACTGTGGTAGAATAAATACCATATTTTACAGGCATCGTCATGGGTTTAAGTTTTGTTCCCATTTTCGGCGTCGGACTCTGTTCCGCGCGCCAGTCCATCTTCTTGAAAACGTCCCCATATCTATCCTGCAGACGTACAATTCCCGCAGCCTTCGTCTCTGATACCCACTCTGCGATCCTTTCATTTGCCTTTCGTTTCGCTTCCGCGAAAGAAAGTTTTTCTACTGGCATGCTTCAGTGGAATAATCTGCTACATCATTATTCTGAAATGTTCATTTATCGTGAGACTTTTTCATGGGACGCATCCTTCTTGACGACCTCTTGTTCCAAGAGAACCTAACACCACGTGGTTGACCTTTGATTATGTTTACGTTTAAGTTCAAAGGTTACAGTGCGCACGCACACATATTGATTTCCGGTGAAAGACCTACACACACACACGAGGTTCAGATCTGCAACGCCGGTTCAAACTTGTGTTTAAGTTCACAATTCTCATGTGATTCTGGACTTATTTTTACATCGTAAGTATTAATGTCATACTGCGGTGAATGTCCGTGTTCTATATCAACTGAATATGACGACTACCACAAATTGACAACAAACTGATGAAATGAAGGTTAACATGGTCATGGTATATTATATAAATATGCCTACAAAAGTTTACTCTTACCACAGGAGTCGACGTGCTGTATGTGAAATATTTCATAGCTGTTATACTACTTAAATATCATGGATCAAACGTGAAAATAAGTCAACAACTATATTTCACAAATAGAAGGTCCGATTCCTGTACTAGTGTTAGTGATATGATGCAATTTCTCTTCAACAACGTTCAAGAATGGTCACCATTAATTTATATACTCTTTTGGGCTTCCTCTTTGGAATCCAGAAAGAGATTATAATTAAGGGCACCCGAGTAATGACAGAGATGTATAACACGTAAATGACATATATCTCTACCAATGACAATTAGAAAGGAGATTTGAAAAGAGTCCCGTCTCATACTCGCTCAAAGGTGCAAACTACTGTAGTAACCTCTTGGTTCTCAAGGAGGACACATTTTGCACCAGTTAACTACCTGGCAATTACAAGGCTAAGGTTGGGATAAACCGATCATGAGTCGGACATCTTAGTCTTCCAGTGAACACTGATCGTGTTTAGAATAAGCATTGGGTACCATCCAAAAGGTCTTGTTTTTTCTTTACAAATTGCTTCTAAAAGTTCCTCAGAATTTATTATAAGAACCATTCTAGGACTTAGAATTTTTTGTCACATGCCAGAAAAGGCTAGAATGAATTGGCTAAAGTGGATAATTCTAGGTTCAGAAATATCCATTTACCAATATACTCAGGACAAGATTGGGGAGCATGAACCAAAATGTACATAAAATATCATAGATATTGTAATATGGCATAGCACAGTAAAAAATTTTTAATTTCATCATTAATCTATGCTTACTCTTCCTGAACACCTGATTTTAGAATTCCTTGCACTTATTCAGGAGTCTCCATTTAGATTTTTCTTCTGCTAATATTTTTGTCCTATTTTCATCAATTTTGTGTTCGGAATATGATTCTGTTAACATATTGATATTTCCATTTGTTTTCAAAGACATGTCAATGAATAGATGCATGTATCAAACATTAATATCATTGTATTGCTATCCTAGATCAATTGGAGTGAACGTCCGACGTTTTCAAGAAAAGACAGGGATGAGTTTCAATTCTTCTGGTCCCGGGGCTGGAGCAGGAGGCCAGAATGCAGTGGATCCTGAAATGCAAGCATTTATAGAGGCAGAGGCTGGCAAAGCAAAAATACAGCAGCAGATCCATAAACTAAACAATTTGTGTTGGGACACTTGTGTGGATAAGCCTCGTGACAAGTTGGACAGTCGTACTGAGTCATGTATGTGTAACTGTGTAGAACGATACGTTGATGTTGCCAAGCTCATAGAACAAAGGTTTCAGCAGCGTGTCCAAAAGGCTGCAAGTGGAGGTTTTTAATATCTTGGCCATTGTAAAGTGGATTACTAAACTAGTATAGTATTGGTGTAGCACAGGCAGTCTGGCATCCAGATGTCTCCAAGGTTAACTGGTATGTTTTCGTGATGAAAATCATTCATATGAGCCCATTAGGAAAACATTTATAGCAGACTTTACATGTGTTTTACTGTGTTTAATTATGATGTGATTGATGTATATGAAATAAAATTTATATAAATATAGAATTTTGTTCTTCTTTGATATATTTTGTCTTCAGTTTCCTTCCAAATTAGCTCGCAAATAAGTTACACTAAATTTCGGTAATTTATGAAGTATGATTTGCTATTGATGGACTGACATCATGCAGGTATTATTCTCCTTAAATACATATATCGGTTATACTGTATAGCCACTTATTTTTGTGGATAAATATTTTTGCAAGTTTCATTAAAAATTGAAATTTTGACTTGAATAAATTTTCCATTTTCACAATTAAGCCGGTAGATTTTATTAGACATCTGATTTTCAAAGTATTATTGCCTTGCCCCCCCCCCCCCCCCCCCCCCCATGTCAATCTTCTAACATGATAGCTGTACATATATAATTAATAAAATACTGTATCTAAACAAGTACTGTGAGAATCTATTATTTTTTTAAATACTTGAAAAACACTAAACCATTAATTTATTTTTTACACTATCTACACAGCTGTAAAATGGTCTTGATAAAATTCCTGATTTAACAACAATTTATATTTACAATTGCAAGGATGTACATATTTCTGACGGTTGTAATTGTTGAAAAACACTGATATAACAACAGTCTTCTATCACAGAAATAGGATAGGGGACCATGAGATGGACCCAACCTTGACCTCAAGAAGGGACCTTGTGCCACAGAAAATATACCAGTATTCTATTCCACACAAAGGGACCTTGTGTCACTGAGACAGACATATTCTAAACCACACCAAGGGACCTTGTGTCACTGAGACAGACATATTCTAAACCACACAAAGGGACCTTGTGTCACTGAGAGACATATTCTAAACCACACAAAGGGACCTTGTGTCACTGAGACAGACATATTCTAAACCACACAAAGGGACCTTGTGTCACTGAGAGACATATTCTAAACCACACAAAGGGACCTTGTGTCACTGAGACAGACATATTCTAAACCACACAAAGGGACCTTGTGTCACTGAGACAGACATATTCTAAACCACACAAAGGGACCTTGTGTCACTGAGACAGACAAATTCTAAACCACACAAAGGGACCTTGTGTCACTGAGACAGACATATTCTAAACCACACAAAGGGACCTTGTGTCACTGAGACAGACATTCTAAACCACACAAAGGGACCTTGTGTCACTGAGACAGACATATTCTAAACCACACAAAGGGACCTTGTGTCACTGAGACAGACATTCTAAACCACACAAAGGGACCTTGTGTCACTGAGACAGACATATTCTAAACCACACAAAGGGACCTTGTGTCACTGAGACAGACATATTCTAAACCACACAAAGGGACCTTGTGTCACTGTGATATACCTGTTTTTTACCACGTAGAAGGACCATGTGACGCTGTGATACACACCTTCTATCCAAATATAGACTTGATGAACCCGTGTGGTCCTATTACCACATGATGTAACCGATTAAATCTGACGCGATCAAGTAGAGCAATATTGATAATGAGCAACCTGCTGATCTCCGCATCCCCTACCCACCCCGCGTCTTCAACCCATCCTCCTTTCAGTAATACTCTGTGCAAATCGATATGTCCTAATATCTAATATAGTCATTCATCAGAATGAAAGGAGACTTTTTCAAAGGATAACAATCTTAAAAGCACCACCTTAGCTACAATGTCATCATGCGTGTATATTGTATATTGGCGGGTATACAATATTGGTACTACCTAAACCCAACCCCCTCACATCCATTGCCTGAAAGAAGTTATGCCGTATGTTAAATCGACTGGGATATCAAATTAAGAACATGCCAATTTTCGACATTTAGAGCAGGTTCTGAAATAAGATTAGAATTTCAATACACATTACTCGAATGTTCTCCACACTGTAGTTACCCTGGTTCTAATCTGTTCATATTATATTAAGCATTCTTTTGCACACGTGGTATTGGGTCCTGTTCTTTCATTGACTAAAACATCGAATTTTCCCTTTCAGCGTATTGGGGTACGCCTTCCTCCTTCAAGAGTCATGCGTTATTCATGGAGTGATCCTGTTTTACCTTTTCGCCTTAGAAATAAGACATGACAGTGTTAAATCTGTTCGATTTCCAGTCATACACGACTATAGATCTGTATATAGTCTCCTAATGCTGTATATAGACACATCAACTGTAAACCGCTTTTCTTGGATCAAGAGGGATCGGGATAGTGACAAATATTGACTGGTTAGAGGCCATCGGTTTTTAATAAGTAGAAAAAAACTGTTAATCAAGCTGTAATATCTCATACTTAGATAGTCTTTTCAGATTTATTCAAATATTAACAAATATGAACAGTTGGCTTGTGATTTTTATTTAGCTTTTTTCCCCGAATCCTTTATGTTGCCAAGCAACCTAGCATCACTGACAAGTCCCAGGGGAAACGAAACAACTGCAAGATGTATATTAATGCATTATTTATGATTTTATTCTATCCGTTATTAAATTATTTGGGGAAAATGCCATTCGTCACGTCACGTGCTGGCGGGAAGTATGTTTCTTATTTATTTAAATGAAGCCTGAGGACTGATTAAGGTCAATTTTGTTTTTTGGTACCGCGTTTCATTAAAAAAACTGTTGTTAAGAAGGTTAAAAAGCGGGATTTTTTTTAGCGGGGGTGGGGGGAGGGGAGGGTTGTTTCTTTGCTTTGCTTTTTAGTGAATATTAGGTGTATTTCTATTTGCTCATCGCTAAAAGTCAAACTAGACGACGTTCTTGTCTCAAGTTCGCCAGTATTTACCAAGACCACTGTTGCTTTCTTATATCTGTGTCCGATTTCAACGTTCATGCAAAGATGTTTGAGAAAAATTAGATTAGGAAAACACAAAATACGTGACATCACACGAAGAGCAGCGTTGTGCAATGTTATTTATCCATTTTGTCGTGGTGATAATGGCGCTTTGACATCCTAAACATCTACCAAAGGCCGAGACGCTACGAGTTGTGATTTGACTTCTGTAGTTCATATGCTGCATTAATGACAAAAATCGTCAAACGTTTCAAACTTGGCCAATGTTTATGTCGAATTTCAAATCTTCTACAGCTACGATAAAAGGAAAACGAAATCAATACTGAACTATGGTATAAGTACCATTAATGACTAGTTATTAGCCCGTACTATGACTTAGTCCAGCTGACTGACATCAAGCCTTTCTGTTTTCGGGGTCAAGCACAGGTGTGCACACCTTAAGTATTAATCGTCATCGAAAATCTGACGGAATCTTTTTACCGAGCTTATTAAGATTGACAAAGTCAGCCATCGAGAACTCTATTGTCATTGATGCCGAGGAAGATTGGTGACGCTGTTGTTGACCTCTGGCTAACCAGACAAGGTCACATGGAATAAAAATAAAAACCCGCAGAGTTAGAGCATGGTGTTCGCCATTTTCATGTCATGACTTTGGATGTTATATATATATATACACATAATCTTAGCATTTAAAGTACATTTTTAAGTACTTGCAATGTTTATTGCCATTCCTAATGTGGTTTCCTGCTACTTATTAACATGGGCTGTTATCCTGAGGTGGACGTGCTGTCAAGGTAAAACTTACTTCATTCACACAAGCTTCAATTCTACTTCATTTCTTTTTTGTTTATTTGTTTGTTTTTGTTTTTTTAAGTGGCGCTGCTCTCGATATTCTGAAATCTAAATAGTCTGCGTCATATGCACGTCGTGTCGTAATGAAAAACAGTGACAAAGTGTGAATGATTCATGACAATTTTGATGGAGATCAAGCAAGATGAGAAGGGAGGGCTTCGCTTTACAGAGCATGTTAGTACATTTTGATATTTCTTTTTTAGTTTGTATTGTTATATAACAAAAATGTGGTCACTACGAAACAGTATTCGTATGTATGTAACAAACCTTGCAAATATTTCCAGGCTGAAGTCCCGTACTACAACACTAATTGCAAAAATAGACGAATTCACATGTACATGTTCACATTTACTTCTTGTAACCATGACAGCAACGTCAAACATTATGATTTTTATTAATTTTATTTTTTCTTTATATATATTCATTCAATCGACCAAAATTCTAGCGAAATGTTAAGCTATTGAAACGGGGGAAAATCTATATAGGATTTTGTTTTGTCACACGATGGATACAATAACCTTTATTTGGGACATTCTGTAGTGCAATATAGGATATTGCTGAAGTTCTCAGAGTGTTGAAGGAGTCAATACATAGCTTTAGAAATACAGTTACTCACCTCAACCGTTATCCGAAAACATTTTCATTTTGCTTATTGACTGAACGTCACAAATCAACAGGTATATTAATGAATTGCAAAACCTGCTTAACTTCCTGGTAAAATTTACCAAAGTTAGTAACTGAATCGTTTGATATTTGCAGGCGCCACCACGGAGAGGCCGAGCGTGCGTATGATTATTGGAGGCAGGGACTCGCGGAGTTCCTCATGGCCTTGGCAGGCTGGACTTTTGGTATCGAGGGAAGGTTTCGTGTGTGGAGGCACTTTGATAGAATACGATACCGTCCTCACTGCGGCACATTGTGTCCGTGGACTTACGTGAGTAGACATTTTATATACGATACTTAATTTATTTATTTAACGGACTTTTGGGCTATTCGAATATTCCAAAAGACGAGAAAAGATAAAAAAAGTGAGTAGAATGGAAAAAATCTATAAGTGAAGTAGAGAGTTGGAGGAGAGGGATGGAATAGAGATTGAGTCGACTGTTTCGGTGTTCGTATGACCTTACATTATATTTTTGTGGTCGACTTTGTGGCCTACACGTTGCCCTAACTGAACTTTGACCAGGCCACAACTATGGTTAGCTGCAACTACATGACGTATTCGCACTGATATTTGAACCCGGTAACTTTCCTTCTAATTGGCCATCAGCCATAATTATTCCTGTGCATAAGAAAGGCAACCGCAATGACCCTAATGATTTTAGACGTGTCAGCTTAATTAGCTATCTTTGTAAACTTTTAAATCCCTATCAAATAAACGCATTTTAGATGTACGGATGAGATATAACATTTTAACTGATGTACAATTTGGGTTTCACCCTGAAGTTGGTACGATGGGTGGTATTTTTGTATTATACTCTGTAATAACTAAAACTATGTCTTCAAATAAGTGTCATATTTTTGTTTCGTAAACTTTCGTTAAACGTTTGATTTTGTCACTAGAATAAGCTTATGGCGCAAGCTTTTAGCACAGCTCATTTGTACTGGTGGACCATAATACCTTAACAGATAATAATTTGAAAAAGAAAGAAAAATAGAACCGACAATACATTATGTAGGTGGACTTTTTTCATCTTAGTGCGATCCTGTTGTCACAGGGACACATTGTGTTAGCTGACAATTAGTCTTTTTGAAACATCTTATTCGCTCCGACAAACTTGTCAAGTGTGGATCAGTCTATCAGTTAATTCATTTAATTAATTAATTTATTTATTTATTTATTCGATATCACATTTTGTTGTTATTTCGCTGTGTATAGGTACTTATATTACCTACATTAAGAATGTTTGACCAAAGGAATTTGACAAAAAAATATCGAGAATGCTTCAATTCTGAATCAGATATCTATTTTTTTTTTAATTCCGCATGTATGTAATTAAAAGCTATTTGAGTATCGTGTTTTGAAGAGGATTTGACTTATAAACATATGAATTATAAATATATGTATTTTTTGTTTGTTTTTGTTTTTTCCTGACCAGGCCTGACAGAATAACAGTAGTTTTGGGAGATTACAACCGTGACATCCCAGAGGGTACAGAGCAGTATATCGAAGTGATGCACACGTCACTGGTCAGTATCTCGTTGTCTCGACAAAGAAATTTGTCCGTGCTGTAGATATCAAACTTTACTTTGTATTTCACGATATCAGTATTGAAATTCATGACATTTAAATCCCAGCAAATACTCACTACGTCTGTCTAGCCCTTTCATTTTGTTGTTTTCTGGTAGCATCCCCTTTATAAGGACGATTTCCTGGGAGGATATGACATCGCCTTACTCCACCTGAAAACCAACGCTACCGATGCCCCGGGGGTGAGGCCAATCCCCGCCCTGGCCAGACTCAAACAAAGGCTATCTCACAACGACTGTTACATCACGGGATGGGGGGTAACACAAGAGGAGGAGGAGGAGGAGGAGAAGAAGGATAAAGAGGGTAAGAAAATACCGGGATAGGTCTTCTGCTGTCACAGTTAGAAGTTCTAACAATTCCACTTAAGTCAGTTTTAAAGTGATCTAATAAAGAAAGTTGACATTAGATAATCATTTAAAGAAAATGTCCCGGGGTTATCACGATCTAAGACTTCCGCACTTCACAGGTGCATTGTCTTAAAGAAGTCTAACATGATTTATTTCAATCCTATTCGAAATAGTTTATTATAGCAAGGACTTGGATGAATCAATATGTGAGTCCGTGATTATACTGTCACGTGTAAGAAGGTAAAAAGTTTGAAATACGCCAGCTCATCCACCCATCCAGTGTACGTATGATACTTGCAACTCACCCACCCTTACATCCTGTCTACTATGATACTTAGACTCACCACCCCTTACATCCTGTCTACTATGATACTTACAACTCACCTACCCTTACATCCTGTCTACTATGATACTTACAACTCACCCACCCTTACATCCTGTCTACTATGATACTTACAACTCACCCACCCTTACATCCTGTCTACTACGATACTTACAACTCACCCACCCTTACATCCTGTCTACTATGATACTTAGACTCACCCACCCTTACATCCTGTCTACTATGATACTTACAACTCACCCACCCTTACATCCTGTCTACTATGACACTTACGACCCACCCATCTATCCTGTCTACTATGATACTTAAGACTCATCCACCCTTACATCCTGTCTACTATGACACTTATGACTCACCCATCCTTACATCCTGTCTACTATGACACAACTCACCCATCCTTACATCCTGTCTACTATGATACTTACAACTCACCCACCCTTACATCCTGTCTACTACGATACTTACAACTCACCCACCCTTACATCCTGTCTACTATGATACTTAGACTCACTCACCCTTACATCCTGTCTACTATGATACTTACAACTCACCCATCCTTACATCCTGTCTACTATGATACTTACAACTCACCTACCCTTACATCCTGTCTACTATGATACTTACAACTCACCCATCCTTACATCCTGTCTACTATGATACTTACAACTCACCCATCCTTACATCCTGTCTACTATGACACAACTCACCCATCCTTACATCCTGTCTACTATTATACTTAGACTCACCCATCCTCACATCCTGTTTACTATGACACAACTCACCCACCCTTACATCCTGTCTACTATGATACTTAGACTCACTCACCCTTACATCCTGTCTACTATGATACTTACAACTCACCCATCCTTACATCCTGTCTACTATGACACAACTCACCCATCCTTACATCCTGTCTACTATGATACTTACAACTCACCTACCCTTACATCCTGTCTACTATGATACTTACAACTCACCCATCCTTACATCCTGTCTACTATGATACTTACAACTCACCCATCCTTACATCCTGTCTACTATGACACAACTCACCCATCCTTACATCCTGTCTACTATTATACTTAGACTCACCCATCCTCACATCCTGTTTACTATGACACAACTCACCCATCCTTACATCCTGTCTACTATGAGACATACCACTCACCCACCAACAAGTCCCGCAGACCAACACCAAACTTTTCAGTTTGGTCTGGAGGGCTCGATGTTCAAGCAGTTTGTCAGTTACGTGCGTATCGATTTTCCCCTTTTTTGGAAAGCTGAAAGTTAGATATAGTTTACAAAAGCTGTCTTTCAATTCAATGAGAACCTATTGATTACATATTACAGTATGTCCGGGCCATTTTTAATTTCATCGGCCAGACAATCTGATATAAAAGATGTGTATATATACTCTCTATATTTGACGTATAGGCTAATTGTCAAGCATCAATTCAGATAGATTATAATTTTACACGTGAATTTATGAATATATCTTATACTTTTCTTTTATTTAGTGACATCTCCGTGCAATCAACTGAAACAAGTCCCTAATGAAGGTAAACAACTTGCTTGGTTTGTTTAGAATGGTGTTTTCACGGAATAATTAACTTTCCAATCATAATATTTTATATGTTATCGATTCAAACCAATATATAAAAATCGATAGAATATCAGAATAATTCGGACTGAAAATTATGTTGTGTGTATGTTTAGTTCGTCACTTCGTCATCAGCCGAATTAAACGGTAGTGGACGAGTTACAGATCATAAATGTTTCACGAGTGTTTTTAAGTGATTAAGTTAGAAGTTAAATAAGTTATATATCTTGTCATAAGGAGAAAAAAGCGTTAAAATTTCAGAGCAATTGCAGTGCAAAGCACATGTAAATAATCTCCATATGAAATACATTTATTTACCTGTGTTCTTATTATTGACATGCGCAGTGGGAGACTATGGGAAACTCGCCACGCGACTTCAGGAAGCAAACATCAACATCATCAGCAACAGCAAGTGTAATTCCAAGAAATTCTGGGACGGCATCGTAAAAACCACCAGTCTTTGTGCCTTTCACAAAAATTCGGCCGCTTGCGAGGTATGTGAATAAGTTAACGTTAAGTAACTGTTTTTATCGTTAACGTCATAACAAATCGGACTAGTGTTTCGTTGTCGTTGGTTGGTCGGTGTTGTTTTAAATGCACGTGTACATATACATAAATGCGCACGTGGGATATTGTTCATCTCCTCTCCACTCTCCAATGTTGTCTGCGCATACTAACGCTATGCTTTATCTACTTCCTAAGGGCGATTCTGGCGGTCCGCTAGTGTGTAAGAGAAAGGGGTCCTTTGTCCTCCTGGGAACGACGTCGTGGGGAGCCGTGTCGTGTCTGGAATACCCTACAGTCTTTACAAAGGTTGCCATCTTCCGACGCTGGATCCGAAATCAAATCCAAGAGAAGAGAAAACTTGGTAATCTTTCCGTCATGAACAAGGAACTTTGTGACCGAGTGACGGAAAACCAGAAACACTCCAAATGACAAATTCCGGGTACAGAAGCGTGTTCTTTCAAAATTCTGTGAACACACAGAAAGTAGCCTTCACGGAGAGCAAGTTATTCATATGAACGAGAGAGGATATGGATTTTATTTCATATCTAAATCTAATATCTTAACACCTTTTTTCAAGTTTTCTTTCTGAAAATAGGTTAAAGTATAGATTTTTAGGACCTTATATGACTGACGTTCAGACTTTAATTTTTGATATTCTCGTTTTCAATAAAACCGTTGCTAGATCCTTCTGAGTCATATGGACTATGTACAGTTATGTAACCAACATATACGTGGAAATAACCAAACACTTGACGTTTGATTTGTCGAGTGTCTTCTCCGACGTTAAATTCGTTGAGGTTTGGTCGGCTGGACGTCTTGTCCAGCAGCCAGATCACCATTGTGATTTCAAGTAACATTTGATGACGTATGTCATCCCCGACAACTTGTCAACCCTTCTTAGTAACCGTTTCTACTAGTCACCCATCTTAGATACCGTTTCTACTGGTCACATTTCTTAGATACCATTTCTATTGGTCACCCTTCTTAGATACCGTTTCTACTGGTCACCCTTCTTAGATACCATTTCTATTGGTCACCCTTCTTAGTTACCGTTTCTATTGGTCACCCTTCTTAGTTACCGTTTCTACTGGTCACATTTCTTAGGTACCGTTTTTACTGGTCACCCTTCTTAGATACCGTTTCTACTGGTCATCCTTCTTTGAACCCGTTTCTACTGGTCAAATTTCTTAGATACCGTTTCTAATGGTCACCCTTCTTAGATACCGTTTCTACTGGTCACCCTTCTTATATACCATTTCTATTGGTCACCCTTCTTAGTTACCGTTTCTACTGGTCACATTTCTTAGGTACCATTTTTACTGGTCATCCTTCTTTGAACCCGTTTCTACTGGTCAAATTTCTTAGATACCGTTTCTAATGGTCACTCTTCTTAGATACTGTTTCTACTAGTCATCCTTCTTAGTTACCGTTTCTACTGGTCAAATTTCTTACATACCGTTTCGACTGGTCACCCTTCTTAGATACAGTTTCTACTAGCCTTCTTAGATACCATTTCTATTGGTCACCCTTCTTAGTTACCGTTTCTACTGGTCACATTTCTTAGGTACCGTTTTTACTGGTCACCCTTCTTAGATACCGTTTCTACTGGTCATCCTTCTTTGAACCCGTTTCTACTGGTCACCCTTCTTAGGTACCGTTTCTACTGGTCACTCTTCGTAGATACCGTTTCTACTGGTCAGTTTTCTTATATATCGTTTTTACTGGTCACCCGTTTTAGATACTTTGGCTACTGAACATTTATGCATTAAAAGTATGTTTTAAATACATATCTGATTATTTTGTTTTGTATTTTGAGGGTATGTAGAAACCTGGTAAAATGAGAATGCATTTTACAAAATTTTTATAAAATAAATTAAATATCTATGTATGATACAAGTAGGTAAAAACTGTAAATACCATCTATATGGACAGGATTAACTGTTAAACGTCTAGTCGAGTGTTTGCATCGGTCATTATCATATAAAAACATTTCCCACGAATGGTAGTGTCATTCATGGATACGTTTACAGTGCCATCACACTGAAATGACATAACTTGGACACGGTAGCTAAACATTTAATCTGATGACATTACAAACTCATTTAAAACTAAACGCCAAGCAAAGAACAGCAATTACTAATTTCATCGACTTGGTTTGTACAGTTGAAACTCGTTGTCTCGAAATCACTTGAGTCGACATTCGGATAAGTCGAAATATTTCGAGATAACGAGTTTCGACTGTATTTGTAAGACAGATAAGTTAAAGTCAAAATGAGTTACATTATTTCCAAGAGAGCTCCAACTGGAAAATGTTTACCTTAACGAGACCAGACAACGATAAAAACAGACTTCGTCGTATCTTAGGATCCATGATTTATGTACTTAAGGATATATAGCCTTGACACACGTATATTATCATAATACTAGTATCAACAGGTGTCCATTGTTTAACTTCTTGTCATCACGTCGCGTTAGATATTGAAAACAACGGAATAGAACAGTTCAACATGGATTCACATTTATGGGTACATCAAAGTGATGAAAATACTTTAAATGGAAACAGATATTTCATAAATTGCTGCCACTGCGTTGTCATTAATAGCATTATTAGTTCATAGATTACTTTTTCTACCATTTCATATGTAGGTTTCCCTTGATTCCAGGTTGTGTCCTTTTGATCTTAGGACAGCTCAAAAACATGGCCATTTGGAATTTGTTATAATTTTCTTGAAATATTTATCGTTCTCAAAAATGATACATTTGTATGTTCCCCTCTGTCCAGAGATACGCTGTTTTGATTTTGGGTTGACCAGAAAAAAAGGAAAGAAAAAGAAAATGCCTGACATGCTAGCATCTTAACAGTTAAAGATTATCATCCCTAATTTTCCTTTGAAATTTCATGTTATTTAAAACAGAGGAAAAAGGAAGAGATCCAACTCTTAAAGGACAAACAAAGAATGGTGTGCGCCAAAAGCTTTCTGTGATCTCTTGTTGAGATTCCAACCACAGACCAAAATCCAACTACCACACAGTCTGTCATTGTTGGTATTACGTGTGAATAAGATAGAAATCAGTCTGAATGCTTCGTTACAGTTTCAAGTGTAGCCTTCTGTCATAACGTGCATTAGTAAAACACATCGTGTCCCAAACTCCGAGGAAATCGATACTAGACGATTTCTTAGTGAAAGAGGACGTGATTTATTATCCTTCTTATAAGGAGTTACGTTTAGAGAACTTGACTTTTGAAGTAACACACCTTCAGAGTATCGAGTCTTCGTAGCATCGGGCCTTCGTAGCATCGGGCCTTCGGAGTATCGGGTCTTCGGAGTATCGGGCCTGCGGAGTATCGGGCCTGTGGAGTATCAGACCTTTCGAGTATCGGATCTTTGGAGTATCGGGCCTGCGGAGTATCGGGCCTTCGGAGTATCGGGCCTGTGGGGTATCGGGCCTTCGGAGTAATACATCTTCAGAGTATCGAGTCTTCTGAGGAATACGCATTCTGAGTATCGGGGCTGCGGAGTATCGGGTCTTCGGAGTAACACACTTTCGGATTATAGGGACTCTGCAATAACACGCAGTCGGAGTATCGGGCCTGCGGAGTATAGGGCCTGTGGAGTATCGGGCCTTCGGAGTAATACATCTTCAGAGTATCGAGTCTTCTGAGGAATACGCATTCTGAGTATCGGGGCTGCGGAGTATCGGGTCTTCGGAGTAACACACTTTCGGATTATCGGGACTCTGCAATAACACGCACTCGGACTATCGGGCGAATGCTTATGTCACGTGACAAATGTTATTTATATTACATTTTAGTATATGTGTATGTACCTAGCTGTGACGTGTACACACATGTCTCATTCCTGATTTACGATCTAGAAAAGGAACTAAAAAGTTTGTACTGCATATGGATTAGAAATACAGACAACATACACTGTATGTATCTATATAAAAAGTAATTAATGTTTATCATAATTTATAGAACTGTTCCAATGTTTACATAGCTACGCATTCCGATCTTACCGAGTAACTGAGTTGTCATTCCTTTAGAAGTCAAGCAAATCACGTGACAGTTACGTGTATATTTTTTCATCTAATCGTGAATGAGTGTTTGGATCACAGAATTGATGTTCCGGGTTCAGCTTGTGCAGTTGTACTATCTTATTGGTTTGAAGTTATTGGTGTTGGTATCATTTAATGAGTTACAGAAATTATGATATGCTGGCTCAGACCTTGTACATGTTTATTAACTATAACACAGTGACACGAAATAGCGTTATATATATATGGGAACCGAAAGTAGTATTACCACATCTAATGTTTTCATTTTCAGTTTTGTTAAATGTTTTCTTTCAGTCAAGTGAGAAAGTACACAGTGATGAAAATCCAGTGAAGTAGTTTGCAAAGCTGTATCATCGGTGCAAGTTGTCCTAATATCGACTTCAATGCAAAAGGCATGGGGAACCAGGCTGGAAAGGTAGGAACTCGGGAACTCGAGGAAATTGTATATGTAATCGTTTCTCCTTCTTTTGAGTTACTTTCAGTAGTGATATTTGTGCATGTACTTAATGAACATATACAATATATCACATTTAAAATTAACTTTATATGTTAATCCCATTTGCTTGATTCTGTCGATGTCTTTAAGTTTCAGAAACTGGTCTAACGTATATTACACTGATGTTTGTATTTACATGCTATATCAGGTATCCTCAGCAATCTATTACAATGTGCACGTGCTGTATCACTAATAAGACATTTCCTTCCTTATGACAAGACAATGTCATGTTTTGATGAGATCATGCAATTCAGGTCAACATATTACTGCATCTTCACTAAATTTATTAAAGTGGAAATTTCCGTTTAAAACATGCATAACCGAAATATATTACATTCATGTGCAAATTTATAAATATTATAGTATTATCTTAGATGTCACAATTATCCTAAAATCAATATATATCACTGGATCTATGTGCAAATTCCAACACACCAGCAATGATTAATGTTCAAAAGTTTAAAATATAACCTTTACTTCCATTGTAAAAAACAAATGTGTGATGAAAGTGAAACCATACAGAGTTAAGAACAATTTGTACCAGTTTAAGTCTAGGAACTGCTAAAAAACCTTCAGTTCGTATCTAGACAGTTTTTTAACATAAGCAGTCCCACTAACAAACATCAACAAGTAGTTCATTGAATGTTAAGACCAGTCAGATTTACTGCACTGTTGGCAACTATTTAAAAGTAGCTAGAAACAGGAGAAAGAAGGCTAAAAAAAAACATAAAAAAATCTACCAGTAACTGTAAATGTGTAACATGCCTCAACTGTTCACTATTTCCATATTTTGTGAGGCCTATTTTTATACCAGCTGCTTGTTAGCATTCTCTGGTAAGTTCCTCATTAGTCTCATTTGTATATGTTTGTATAAACAGATTGTTATTATTCCATAACAGTTCACTGCAAACTCATTTAAATAATTTTGCCTTTAAACAGCTAAGAACTGCTTATTAAAACTACTAAAATTTGATTTGGTATTCTGTAACAGAACAGTTTTCTCATTTGCATATTAACCTAAAGAGAGACAAACCTAAAAACATCATCAATAGGCAGTCTAATGAATGCTAGAGACAGTTTTGAAAAATGTTAGGGAACTGCCTTCCACTTTGCCTTTGGGAATTTATGTTTATTAATGAAAATAATTGTTAAATGGCACCTACTTGTGTAGAAACAGTTATTTTTATTTGCTGATCAGAACCACAAAAATTGATGGAATTATTAATCAAAAGACTTAAGTGATTATTTTTAACATATCTGTCACTCAAAAGTTTGTAAGAAAATATAATGACACATGATGTTTATTTGGATTGTCTCCCTTGTGTGATATACAAGTACCCACAAAAATCATTGTACAAGAAAAGAAGGTCTGCAATAGATAATAATATATTTTTTATAAGAATATCTGTAAGTTTATTTGGAATGCATTCAACATTTTCTGTCAATATTAAAACTATTAAAAATATTAATTTTTGACGAAATAATTATTATGTTTAAATATTTGTTCTACTTGTATACACTCCTCTCAGGAAGATGAAATATGATTATCCTTTACTAAGTTTACTAATAAATGTTTACCTTCTTTACTCATTTATTATTTATTTATTTATTTTTGTTTTGGTTTTTGTTTTGTTTTTCTTTCCAGTTAAAAAGTTTATGGCATTAATAGGATTTTCGAGTTCTTGTATACATTAAAAATCAATAGCATATAATCTTACATTTTGATATATTACCAGTTAATCTGTGATGATATTTGTGATTTAATAAGCTCTGCTATCACACTTACAGAAAAGTAGCAATACAGGAAGTCCTGTAAAGTCAAAAGCCAGTAAAACTAATTCCCCCAAAAAGGTAAGTTAAAAATAGAATTCTGAAGTGTAGAGAAAAAATATATTGACCTGAAAAAATATCATTATTGATTTATATATACATATACACTTGAGAAGGACCAAGGGGAAATGATATGGTGCTTTGGAACTCAAGTACTAACCCCAGCTTTATTAACATTTGGTGTGCAAATCTAGGTCACATGCATGTTCTGAATGAGTTGAACAAATGCGATTGATTCAATTTCAGTTTGCAGATTGATGGCCCTTTGAAGTTTTATTACCATGAGCCTTTTGAGTGTGATAACTTGAGTAAACATGAACAACATTGAAAATGGGATCGGTTGAATGAAAAATGAGTTATGGCCCAGTGCAATCTTATTACCATGAATCTTGTCAAAAATGAAATTTAAGTAAATATGAACAGATTTTTATGAAACTTGGTATGGTATGCAGCCTTATATTGGTTAGATCTCAGAGGAGTTATAAGATGGGACCAATTTGATATAGAATTATGGTTCTGTAGTTTAAATTCCATTCAGATTAGACTGGTGACCATTTAGACCCATGCACTTATTGTATTTATAATTTTACCACATACCACAGATAGGTACCGTCCAGTCCAGCGATAGGACAGCAGCATCCTCGACATCAGCAGTGGCCTCCAAAACATCTCTTAAGAAAGTACGTATATTTATAAGTGTAGGGATTCATTTATAGCATGTCATTTGTGGCAAATTTATTGGGCATTTGATCTACGTCTTACTAACACACCTAATGACTATAGAAATGTTATTTTCTCTCTCTTAACTTAGATTTAAACCTCTTGTATATATTTAGATGAAATAAAGAAAATCCACTGTGTTCATGCCTATTTAACTAATGGTAGTGTGCCTCATCAGCTGAAGGTGAACTAAAACCACACCTTAGATGAACGTAGGCAGTTTAGACTGTCATCTGTGTTTATTAATGTTCCAGTCAACATAATATTATCTGCACGGATGATTGAACTCTTTAGTAATATTTTCAACACTTAAGGCTGTATGCTATCAGACTGTCAAATGAATCTCCATCCCAGATGTGTTTGTCTTTAATGGAATTCAGTAATGTAATATTCCTGTCATAATTACCATCAGACATGTAATGGCTTAAATAAATTCTTGGTGATGTCAAACGGTTGCCTTGATTGTGAAGATTTTGGTATTGTAAAATCTTTGTTCATATCTTATAAAAAAAATTTCATATAGTTTTATTGACTTTGAGTTTGGATTACGATGTGTTGATCTGTTGGTATTTCCTAGTTTTATTGACTTTGAGTTTGGATTACGATGATGTTGATCTGTTGGTATTTCCTAGTTTTATTGACTTTGAGTTTGGATTACGATGTGTTGATCTATTGGTATTTCCTAGTTTTATTGACTTTGAGTTTGGATTATGATGATGTTGATCTATTGGTATTTTCTTGCTGTTTTCTGTTCTTGCTCCAAATTTGCATGTTTTTGTGAAGGTAGTTCTGTATTTGAGGATGGAGTAGTAACAAGAATAAAGTTGATAGACTGAACCATGCTTACGTTCCTTTTGCTGCAAATTTTGGTAAAGCTATGAAAATGCCAATAATCTAAAAACAACTTTTACTATATATACGGAAACATTTTCTATTATATGTATATATATATATGTTTGTGTGTGTACATTTTTAATGCATGACATGAATCATTGATAATTTGATATTCATTAAGCCTTTCTTTGAGTGTTTTATCGAATTATAAAGACGTGGCAATGTTTGTATCCTCTATTAGGACTGATTGATGACATTAATTTATTCATTGTATACAATTTTCAGAAAGTGTAAAAGTGGCATAGATCTGTCAGTTCTTTTGATCTAATCTGATGAAATCGATTAATTTTTCAGCAGGTTATTCAAAAAGATCAAACACAACCAACAAAAGGAACAGACACAACATCTTCCACTGGACAGAAAAAACTTTCTCTATTTGGTAAAGAGGTAATGTTGTTGATATTTAAACTTGAACTGACAATTGGTGGCAAACATTATTATATGATGCTGGCAAGTGCGATTTGGTAATATTTGTGTTGTCAGCAAAACTCTGTCATTTATAGTGACCGTGAATGCCGTCAGACTGTTCACCATTAATATTTACACCTCTTTCATATGTTGCTTTCTTTATGTGGAATATCACTTCATTTCAATAAAAAAAATAAATAAATAGACATTGTAATCCTCAAGTGGAACAGCCATTTTGACCGCGATCTGTCACTGTTTCTATGCCCACAATATTGACATCAGAATGGTGACTGTCATGCAGATATTGTCTGACATTAGTACATGTCTGATTTCCATATCTGTTATTCCTGGTAACTTTACATATTAGGCCTGTATGGCATAATACCTCACTTTATTTTGACTCATTTTTAGAGTGTCAAGAAATCAAATTTGATTGTGGCAGCCATTGATTTCGGAACTACATATTCTGGATATGCATATTGTACAAGAGAGTGGTACAAGAACCCTGGAGGACCCAAAATTCACTTAAATACCTGGGCAGCAAAAACTTCAATGACATCTAAAGCACCTACGTGTGTCCTACTGGACGCGGACAAAAAGTTCAAAAGTTTTGGTTATGAAGCCAACTGTGAATTCCAAGATGATGAAAATGTTGCAGATGAATGCTATTTCTTTAAGCACTTCAAAATGAAGCTACATGAAATGAAGGTGAGAGATCTTGTAATTACCCAAAAAAGGTTTCATCTTCTGAAGCTATCCACTTTTTGTTCTTTGTGATATATGGAGTTCTGTTTTTATTTGCAGTGCACAGATGAAGTCAGACAATATGGAAACTGAAATCTTCAGAATCATTAAGCTTAGGCAGTAGTGTCCCCAATTAATGCAAATTTGTACATGTTTATATTATTCGGTAAGGGGCCGCGGTGACCAAGTGGTTAAGGCGTCTGACTAAATTTTATCACTAGTCCTCCGACTCTTGGTCACTGGTTTGAGGCCTATGTAGGGCAGTCGTCAGGTACTGGCAGCAGTTGGTGGTTTTTTCCCTGGAAACCCCAGATCCCTCCACCCCCCAAACCTGGCTTTTCCATAAATGACCCTGGCCCTTGCTGTTCATAGGATGTAAAACGACAAATTTTCATCCAATAGATAATGTTTGTCTGAAAGATATAAAAGTATCATCAATAATCAAATAGATATTCTTATTGGTTACGAACTGAGCCTTATCAGCTCTTGTTTTGGTCTATGTCGATACTTTTACTGGTTTTTGGTGTAAAGATTCAACATAACAAAAAGAGATTAAGTTGTGCTTTTATGATTATATTCATGACTTCAGGATGAACTTACGAGAGACACGATGCTCGAGTCCGAGAACGGGAAGAAATTGCCAGCAATCATTGTATTTTCAACTGTCATAGAGTTCTTCAAGGATAAATTACTAAAAGATCTGGATTTCAAGGATACTCAGAGTATGTTCTGTCCATCTGATATTCATTGGGTACTCACCGTTCCGGCGATCTGGAATCTTAAAGCCAAGCAGTTTATGAGGGAGGCAGCACACAAGGTGATTATTTATGGGTAAAAACAAACAATGATTCAATAATGATTGTAAACGAATTTGTCAAAGATTGCCCACTTTCCAGGTTTATATAGATATAAGTGGTTTTATTTCCTGTTAAACTAGACAGATTTCCGCCTGGTGGGATGATACATTTTAGCCACTGCTTCTTCATAGATCAGGCTCTATATGAACATAGCAAAAACCAGTCATAAAACATTATAGACAGTCGTTCCGGAACTTAGTAGAGATATCTCAAATATATTAATTTATCGATTTGTGCAACTATTTATATATTGATAATTCATATGCAATATGAATATGAATTCTAAATGTGATGCATACACATAATCTTTCCAATAGAATGGAAATAAGTGATGCATGCAATCCGTCCTACGAGAGAAAAACTTATTGTTCAGGGGCTGAACTCTGTGATCTTCAACCTTGGTGGCCTCATGAATTAATAAGTAAATAGATATACATGTTGGTATCTATATATGAATATCAATACATATATATAATTTCTGAAGAAATGAAATTTGATGTTTTATCCTAAAAGAAAGATTACTTCATGGTAGGGTACTGGTAAATGCCAGGTATCATGTTTTGACCCCTATGAATGGAAGTGCTAAATGCTCAGGGTTGTTAGGAAACAGTTGTACAATTCTTGTTTTCTTATGACAGGCTGGGATAGAGGACAGTCAGTTAACTTTGGCACTGGAGCCAGAGGCAGCATCATTGTATTGTAGGAGGGTGCCCAGCAGTGTTGTTAGAGCACCTGGTGATGGCCCTTCTATAGCCAAATTCCAAGCAGGCACCAAATATCTTATAATGGACCTTGGAGGTATATATTGATTGAAAATCTGACTTATTCAAAGTTATACCTTCATCTCAGGAAACTAAAAAGTATCTTTTTTTCTGAAATAGATAATTTGTAAGTATATTAAAGAAATAGGTTATTTGTAATTTGTATGTATTGTAAAGAAAAAGTATACATTCTGTGATAATTTATAATTACATGGACAGATTTCAAGTGCAAACTTGTTTTATTTCTAAAAAGAATACTTGAGAACTCTTTGAACAGTGTTTCAAAAAATAAAACATAAAGTATAGGTTCACATTTGAGAGGCTTTATGTCAGGTAGTGAAAGTAGGTCACTCTGACCTACATTGTGTCTTTCGACCTACACCACAGAAAAGGCTTAAAGTTTGTATGAGCTGCATTGCCTGCATTACTTGTCACTGGAACTTCATATTCAAGTATTTGTTCACTTTGATGAGGCAGTGTTTCATATATCAAAAGTAGGTCACCATGACCTAAATTTTGACCTTTGACCTACATCAAAGAAAAAGTTTGTCTGAGCTGCATTGTCTACATTACTTGACACTGGAACTTCATATTTGAGTATGGGTTACCTTTGATCCTTGCTCCTCATGTGTCATGTATGTATGATCTGAGGTTCAATAAAAGAATTTGAATTTGAAAATTTTGAATTTGATAAGGCAGTGTGTATTTAGTTTATCAAACATAGGTCACTCTGACCTGCAGTTTGACCTTTGACCTCCATCAAATAAACAGTTTTGGCTCTATCTCCTGTTGTACTTGCTATTGGAACATGATACTTGAGTTATGGCGTCACCTTGGTGAGGTGATGAGTAAGTAGGGGACTGTAATTCATAGAATCATCTTGTTTTTTTAAATAGATTTGTTGAATGACTATATTGCATTTTTATCAAAAAATTTTTTAGGGGGAACAATTGATATAACAGCCCATGAAGTACTGGAGGATGGCTATTTGAAGGAGATCAATGAACCCACAGGGGGCTATTGGGGAGGCCAAAGGGTCAATGAGGAGTTCACACGCTTTCTGCAACGCTTGTGTGGTCAAGATGTCCTAAGTGATCTGCAGGATTCTTTTCCAGGTGATTGGCAAGCTATTGTTGATGAGTTTGAAAGGAAGAAATGTTCATATGATCCTAATGGAGTGACAGAAAAAATCACCTTTCGCATTCCATTAACTCTTGTAGAAGAATATGAAAATATGACCGGATGTAATTTACAGGAAGCAGTCAATGATACAGTATTCAAGGACAAGGTGGAATTTAAAGGTGATAAAATGAGAGTTGACAAAACCATCTTTAAAGACTTTTTTGAGAAATCTACGACAAATGTTGTTCGTGAAGTGGAGAAGTTGTTGGTTGAGAACCCCAAGTTACATGATTTGAGGACCATTCTTGTTGTAGGGGGCTATGCCGAGGCTTTGTTGATGCAGAAAGCCATCAAAGATAAATTTGAACACAAGTACAAAATTTTGATTCCTGCAGACCCTCAACTAGCCATTCTGAAAGGTGCTGTGATGTATGGGTTTGAACGGGATGCAATCAGGTCACGTGTGTGTAAGTACACATATGGTATAGGTCACCAAAGGAAGTTCATACAAAAAGCTGATGACCCGAATAAAATGAGAAAGCATGGTAGCCACATTTACGTGGATGACGCATTTGACAAACATGTCACCAAAGGTGATTTGGTACAATATGGGGTATTCCAAGAGGGAAAAGACTACCACCCAGTAAACGATGATCAGACACAGGCATGGTTTGACTTTTATGCTTCAGATGACAGGGATCCCAAATTTGTGTACGAGCAATCTTGTATCTGCCTTGGGTTTGTGGGAGTGGAATTATCACGTAGAGGACGTGGATTGGATGCCACTGTAACTCTGGAGATCAACATAAGTGGCACGGACATAGAGGTTCGGGCTACTGAAAAAAGGACAGGAAATATCACAAAGGCGTTCTGCAACTTCCTTGGCTAATAGTGAACTCTTAAAAAAAACAAATGACTAACAAAATTTGTTGTTTTCATAGAGAGTTTGTTCTTTGTTGGTGTCATTTTTTCTTCTCTGTCACAAGTTGCAACAAATATTGACAGCTGCATATGTATTTTTACTATAGTCTTAAATTGGACAAATTTGAATTGATGCATAATAGGTCAAAGGTCAAGATTACATTCTGTTGCTCTTGACAAATTGTTCATGACCAATTTTTAGGTCTAACTCCATTTTTTTGTAATTTTTCAAAATATCAGTAACTTTCTGAATGCTGAAGGATTATATCATTATAACATTCACAGACAAAGGTACTGGTAATCATACCATTCCGTGTTTCAGGAACCGGTACATCACAAAATCAGATATGAAAAATTCATTTGAGTCATGATGACATGTAGCAATATTTACCAATTTTCTGCACTTTTGTCATAATCAGTTCATCTTCATTTCTGTCATTAATTTGTAATCTGAAATTGCCAATAATTCATTGATGAATTGAATCATTCCCGACTTCTACCAGATAACATATCCTGTGATATAGAGTAATATAGAATATGACATTGCAGCTGTATATTTGATTCTATCTGAAACTTTGAGAATCAGATGTAATCAAATTGATTTACAAGCCGATTGAACAAGCATCTCTTAAAAAAATTTTGCTTGTTATTGTTTGTTCCAATTTTAACATACAAGATCCTGTAAAATCATTCATTTTAGTGGGGGATTTATTTTCACTGATTTTGTGGGTACTCATTTGAATTCATTTGTCCATGAACTGTTAAAATAAGCATAAGTGAATTTATTGAGTTTTATCTATCTATGAAGCAAATTGTTCTTAAAAAATTTTTTTAATGAAAATTTGATCCTCATGAATATATATAGGTGGTCGGGTGGCGCAGTGGTAACGAACTCGCCTTTCACCTAGCCGACCGGGGCTCGATTCCTGGAACGGACGTAAAAAGGTAAGGGGTCACCTGCCCGACCACGTGGGTTTTCTCCGGGTATTCCAGTTTCCTCCCACAATAAGATCCCTCGCGTGCTTACATCCGGACCAACAAGAGTGATTAGTATAAGTTGACATAACTTTTTCGCAATTGTTATAAAATAAATAAAGTTTAAAAAAAAAAAAATTATTTATATGTATGTATATATATATGATTTTAAAGTTTGTTAAAAACAACTCTGTATTAACATGCTGAGATGAAGAGATGTGTAATTGATTTTAACGGTGTGATGCTATTTTTTTATTTTTCAAAGAGACTTATACTTCTATTCACAAGTCAAACCTGTCTATAAAGGCCACTTAAGGGAGCAGAGAAAAGTGGTCTTTATAGACAGGTGGCCATTGTATTATACACGCAATAATAACAAAAACAAGGCTGATTTAGATATTACATGCAATGATGGTATATCAATCATCGCCCTTTTAATTTAAATAGTCCTGGTACACTGTAAATAATATGTACAAAAGTCCAGCATACATTATGATATCATTCACAAACCATGTAAACACCAACAAGGCCGTAATGATCACGACCAAAAGCCATGAAGAAAAATTCAAGCTCGAATACACAATTTGTTCTCGCACTAAAAAAAAAATTTGGTCATATATCTGATATCTGAATGAATATTTTTGCAATAATTTGAAGGAATTTCAAAAAGAGCGAAAGTGAGATATCATGTTCAATGTTTAGGTTACTAAAACATGATTTTAAGTGAGTTTTAAAGAAGGTTAGGTTAAGCAGAGATTTCGCGCAATGAACGTGAGAGAATGTTTTCATGAATACAGGCCCAGACCTAGTATTATATAGTGTTTGTTTCATATATACATAATAAACACAACTTATAACCAAACAATGGTTTTTAGTCATTTTTACCATGATTTCCAAAGTCAAATGCTTGTATTATGAAATCACTCTACTAACAATACATCACAGAGGAAATAATCTGTGGCTATTTTTAGTTTTTATTGCTTCACTTCCATGGACAAGTACTCAAAACAAGGTTCAATGCTGAATTACAACAAACCAGTATAAATTTATACAGATAACATTGATACCAGGAATGGTGTATTTGTTCAAAAACCATCACTTGTGTTCGAAATTCACTTTATACTCTATATTAAAATCATGCAGCCACATGTCGGACATAACTACATTTGACTGCATTAACTTTGGTTATAAAAACAAAAATAATTTTCCTCAGCTTTAAGCTCAGTCTAAAGCAAAATAAAGGAGTATTCAGTTAGATGCAAAACACAGATTCAAAGAATGGACCAGGTCCTAAAATCTTCAAGTTGTCGCTTGCTTTATATATTGTGTACACATGTATATACTTAATGATTCTGTTCACTTTGTTGTTTAGTCACTACTGTAAACAAATGAGAAGTAAATAAAAATATCCTCATGTTGTCAAACTTAAGTAATATCTGCCTCAAATCGTCTCTATTTAATTTGGAAATCAAGTACAACTTTTATTTTTCAAGGTAATTTGGAATATTCCTTTTAGGGAGACAATGTTATCATGGTATAGAAATCTTAACATAACATCTGTACCATGAAATCTTACAGATATCTGTACCATGGAATCTTGTACCATGAAATCTTACAGATATCTGTACCATGGGATCTTACAAATATCTGTACCATGGAATCTTGTACCATGAAATCTTACAAATGTCTGTACCATGAAATCTTACAAATGTCTGTACCATGAAATCTTACAAATATCTGTGCCATGGAATCTTACAAATGTCTGTACCATGAAATCTTACAAATATCTGTACCATGGAATCCTACAAATATCTGTACCATGGAATCTTACAAATATCTGTACAATGAAATCTTACAAATGTCTGTACCATGAAATCTTACAAATATCTGTACCATGAAATCTTACAAATATCTGTACCATGAAATCTTACAAATATCTGTACCATGAAATCTTACAAATGTCTGTACCATGAAATCTTACAAATATCTGTACCATGGGATCTTACAAACATCTGTACCATGGAATCTTACAAATATCTGTACCATGAAATCTTACAAATATCTGTACCATGAAATCTTACAAATATCTGTACCATGGGATCTTACAAATATCTGTACCATGAGATCTTACAAATATCTGTACCATGGAATCTTACAAACATCTGTACCATGGAATCTTACAAATATCTGTACCATGGAATCTTACAAATATCTGTACCATGAAATCTTACAAATATCTGTACCATGGAATCTTACAAACATCTGTACCATGGGATCTTACAACTATTTGTACCATGGAATCTTACAAATATCTGTACCATGGAATTTTAAAAATATAATAAAAGTAATACCACGAAGTATTCCAGACCAACTCCTAAGTGCTGAGAATTACATGCATAGAAAAAAAATAATAAAAATGCAAAACGAAAAACAAAATAACTATAACAATTCATGCCATTATATTGACAAGAACCAATTTTTTTAAGACCTGGAAATTTTCATTAATAACCCAGAAGTGCTCCATAAAATGGTTGCTTTCTTCAAAGTTGTTTATGTAAATGGTTATTTGTTTACTATAGCCTAAATTTTTTAACACAAATATTTTCAACTAAGAGGTGCATGCATGCACACATCACACTTATTATTGTCATAAGATCAAAGTCATGGGCCTATATTTACTACACATTAAAGCACAGGTTTGTGGTATATTTTCGTGTTACATGAAATCAAACCTGACCTGTGATTTTAATGCCGATGGTCAGGTACAATGTTGAAATATTTTGGGGCTTTACTTATCAACAGTTCCCCTAAGGGATCAAACTGACCAGAGTGGACAGTGGTCACAGTTATCTCGTTATCAGCTACAGAAGCATTTGTAAAAAACAATACTAAACCCGGTCATCTTAAATAGCTGTCCGTTTTGGTAAAAAATATATACATTGTACACACATCTGGGATTTCTATCACTTAAATATGGTGACATTTTTACACTTTAATTTTTGTCTATGAATGGTTTGAAAAGTGTTCTTACATTTCGCGTAAAAAAACAAGTTAAAGCACTTTCGAGAAAACAGGTTAAAGCACTTTCGAGTAAAAATAAAAATTTTTAAAGGGAAACATCAACATCATTATAGTCATGTTTATTTGGTAAGACTTCTGTCCTTTGTTTTTGGCAACATGTCATACCAACCCCGCCCCCAGCCCCTACTCCCCTCCCCTCCCCCACTCCTGCCCTTCCCCTGACATTTTACAGTGAAATAAAACCTGTTATTCCATAGAAAACTAGGAAAATAAATATAATTCTACCATGTGAAAGCTTACTTTTTGTGAGCACTATTTGCAACTATTGTGCTTCCTTTGTGTAAACAGAATGATGTTTTCAGATCGTCAAACTTTGATATCTAAAACTCTGAAGATTTGAAGACCTCATATAACTAGAAATGTTTATTCAGTTTTTGCAAAATTGTCTTTAATTTCTTAATTATTACCTTAAATAACTTTTTTATGATCCAGTCAAATTTGAGATAATGAAGTTTGAAGTCACAACACACCACACATCTCGCCTTGTCACCAATCAGTAATAAAGTCCATTCATTGTTAATCATTTGTTATGAAATATACATAAGAATATAGACGTAAAAAACAAATTAATGACAAACATATCAATAAGCAGCTTTCACCTTACAAAGGGCTCTTCAATTCTTATTTTTGAAATGAAAATTTGACGTCGTCATAATTGAAGTGACGCCATCAAACACAAAGGTGTGTATATGTAAACATACATGTAAGTATCACATCATTATAAATGACAAACAGAAACAATACAAGACTTATAAATAATACATGTTTACTGTAACAAAAAAATATATCAACAAGGCTATATACGTAACAAGAAAACCTGTGTATAAAGACCACTTGTTTATAAAGGCCAGCTTAAAGTCGGAGCATATCCCCGATTATGATTTCTACTGTGATGTAAAAATAAACAATGCAATTTCAATCTAGGGTATAAAGCTTAAGACTGAAATTGTTAGGGGTTTCATTGTCCTCATTCCTGTATTAACCAAGGGATTATAATTCTTGCATACAATGTAAAAACTGATGAAATTAAAGTTAATGGAGCCAGTTCATAAAACATTATTATTGAAGACAAGGTGAAAGAAGGTTTATGCCCATGCACAACAGAACGGATGTTAGAATAATGAGATTAATTTCAGAGAACCCCAGTCTGAATGTCACAAGTTTTCTTGCAATGCTGGAAGTACTAGTGTGGATATCATTGACTGACATGTAAGATACAATTTTCTTTCTTCTTTTCAAATAAAAACATTTTAGTTTTCTCTGTGTAGCAATCTTTATTGACTGATTTAATAGTGTCTACATTTTTTTAGTACAATATACTAAGTCTGGTAAAGTAAGTCCCAACACCACCAATTGTGTAGTGTTTTCCACCTGGCATACCACTGTGACCCTCCCTCACCCACTTCTTATTAAACAGGCTTGAAATAAAGAGTCATTAATACCAATGAACAAAGGGACATGAAAATTGAATTTGAACCTTTGAAATTTCTGCTGGAGATTGGATTTCAGAGGGTGGTCATGTGGCACAATGGTAACTCACTACTTGCCTTTCATCTAGTCAAGGGTTCAATTGCCAGAATAGATGCAAAAAGGTATTGGGTCACCTGCACAACCATGTGGGATTTCCCTGGGTACATGCCTACACCCGGGCCAACAAGGGTGATTAGTATAGGCAGATAGTTTATTTTGCAATTGTTGTAAAATAAATAAAGGTTATCTTTTTTTTTTTATTTTCAGAGGTGTGGGTCGAAAAATATCTTCAGTTTTCCAATCTTATTCCTCTGTTATTCTAAACAATTTTTTTCTATGATCTCCACACACACTTTGTAAAATGTTGTGTATTTTCAGAAAACCTTATGTGCTTGGAACATGATTTTATCTTACAACTAAACCAGTTTCAACTACAAGTGTTGTCTAAAAAGAAATACTATCTTCAACAATTGTCTTTGGTTCAAGAATGAAAATCGCCTTATTCAAATATTCATATTATTTTTGGCTTAGTTCATTTTCAGATTTTTAGTGATGTATGATTTGGTTACATAAAAAGACATGAGAACAGACAATGAAAAACAATTGCACTTTTCACTTTTAAAATAGAGTAGATCAGTAGAGAAAAAGAAAAAGAATCTCCAAAACTTTTGCTGATCTCTAGCACTTCTCTGGACTTTTGTCACTATCCAGAAAATGAAGAATCCTGAATTAACAAGTTTACACAGAAGAATGGATTTCCTCCCTTTGGTGACAAACTCTTTTGTGTTGTAATACTTCCTCACCATGAGATCACAAGTTTTCATTCATCCTCCTGTTTGAAATAAAAGTGGCTTAAATTGATACTGAGATGAACTTTTTCACAGTTAACTTGAGAATTTCATTTTCTGTGAGATTACAAACTTAAACATTCCCAAAAGATTAAATAAAACATTAAATATATTCCTGTTCTTCTTCACAGATTTTATAAATGCTGACTCAGATTTAACATTCTCCATTTACAAGTTACCCTAAATGACTTGAGACCTAGTGGTGCTATGAATTAACTTTGCCTTCTTTAAGCCAAGACTACTTTTGCAGTAATTAAACATGTATTACGGGTGTAGGACTACCTACCCATTCGTCCGAGTCGACCCCCTCTGCCAGGTCCTGTGGTAAGGGGTCTCCTTGTACCGACAGTTTGTTTGTCATCGCACTCAGTAGCTGTAAACATATGTTAAATATCAAAAGTTTATAAATGTTTTGTTTGAATCATAAAGTGTCAATGACTGTGTTGTCATATAGAGATAATGTATTATACTGTATAACCAAACCTTAATTGCATCACAGTAACAGACACAAGTTAGTATAATATTTTAATATTTTATGAAGAATCTTGTTATCTGAACTGAAAGAAAAAAAATCGCGATAATTTTTATAAACCTCGTATGAAACAAAAACAAATATTACATCCTTATGACAGCATGATCATTTTTTGCAAACAAAGCTGACAATCGTAATCCTATTGTCAGGACGCATTCTTTATAGAAATGTGTGAAATTTTTGCAGCGGGGTAAAAAATACCTGTACTGTACAGGTAAACGTTTTTAGGTGTCAATGACTGTGTTGTCATATAGCTCACAATCTGTGAGAAACCTTTTATACAAAGTGGTGTTAGATTATTAAACTTTAATTCATAAAGGGGTGAGTTAGTTTGATTTATTGAGAAATTCAAAACATAAAAGTTTGATTAATAGAAGTTTAAATGTATATGTACAATATACAGCTAAGACTTTTCCTCTCATTTCTGTATGTGTAGAACACATGCTCACATAACTTGTGGGACTCTACATTAAATGAAAACTTGTTTAAGTACTGTCTCTCGTAATGAGACCTAAGACATCATTTAAAAGAAAAAAAGATTCCTTCGATATCACATGACTGTATACACAATTTTAAATCTGAAGTTTTATTTGTTAAATTTCATTTTTGTGGTTTGTCTACAGTGAGGAGAGGATGACAGTTACAATATACTAATTTAAACCTTGGGTATAGAATATCCATTCTATATGCATCTCCCACATTCCTATATATGGCTGATACTATAATGATTGTCATTCATGAATTTATCTGCGTTCTACATCTTCAGAGTGACATGGGTGTATTCCTTTGATTGCATGTTGTTCTGATACTATACAGCTAGTTCTTAATCAGTTCAATAGAAAGTATTCAGGTTTTCATTTCATGCTAGTGTTTTTCGCCTACATCAAGTTTTATCTGCTGGGCTTTCTCTACAAATACAATAAGACGTGACTAACCTCTTCTTTCTTCTGTTCATCTGTTTTGTAGGTGTCAGGATTATAGCTGTCATATTTACTTGTTTTAGGGGCCTCCACTGGGGCTTCACTCACTGTTACAGAAAGATAAAATAATCACCAGGACCCCTCAATAAATCATATCACTTCATGTACGATCACTGGCCTCTGGTAACAGCCATTTTGTTTCTTATTGCAACAACTTCAACGTATAAACATGCCTACTTACGGAGCCCGTTAACTGACATGCTCCATACTTATTTTATTTTGTTTAAACAAAATATCAATTCGTTTATTAGAAATATTATTTCGTTTTTTCGAAATATTATTCCGTTTTTTCGAAATATTAATTCGTTTTTTCGAAATAATAATTCATTTTATCGAAACAATATTTTATTTCGTTTTTTCGAAATAATAATTCGTTTAAACGAAATATTATTTCGAAAAAACGAAATAAAATAAGTATGGAGCATGTCAGTTAACAGGCTCCGTACCTACTAATACCTATGGACATACAATTTAGCAATAATAAATATCTCTTCTGTACATGAAAAAACTTGAGAATGGTTTGAAGCCTTGAAATGTCTGAAAGCATTATATACTTTCACCAGCATTTGTTATGGGTTCCAGGATGACTATGAACACAAAAATCAAAAATTAAATCTTATTATCATTTTCATTATAGAGTAATAAAAATAAATCCATGTTATATAAATATGAGAGAATATCGTACATTTTTTCATTCCCGCGGGCTGTACACTAATGGTTCTAGGCTGGTTGTTTAGCCCTGATATCCATTCAGCACTAGTCATGGTTGGCTCCCACGTCACTTGAGTGTCCGGAAATAAGTCGTCCTGGAAATACTCCATCTGGAAATAATGTATTTTAATTAACAGACAAACTTTTCTCTGGTTATCCATCTTTGAAGTCACAATTTTTCTCAAATGACAAGAATAGCCAAGTACTATAACATCCACACAATGCCTAAATAACAATACTCCTTTCACTAAATATATTGATCCTGACCGCTGGGGAAAAGACATTCCTTGTAATTAACCTTATAATTGACCTTTTCTTTGACCTTGACATGTGATTTATCTTGATCTTGAACTTACAATGAACTTTAGTCTATTTTGACATATGACCTATCTTTACCTGTATTCTACCTTGACCCCATTTGACCCTGACCTACCTTGACCCTGGGGACGGTGAAGGATACAGGTTCAACAGAAGTTGAGGTCAGTCGCCATGCACGTGCAAACTCCACCTCCTTTGGATTACAGGTAATTTTTGGGAGGAATGAGAAGGCTTGATGTAGACCCTCCCCAACAAAGCTAGACAGTGGGCTAAGATAAGGCTCCTCTTCAGACACTTCAAATGCATACAGCTGGTTCTCACCCTGTGTTTATAGAAATAGATGAATTGTGTTTGACAATGTAATTCAATTTTTTTGAAGACATGCATGTTTTTAATTTTCCATGAAAAATTTCAACATAATGAAACTCTTGAAATGCAACATACAAGACACATCAAATTCCCCTACACATCATATTCTAATTTATATAAGGTAAAGATATCACTAGACAATGTACATATTTTCTCTTTATCAAAAATACACATTACCGGTGTGTCTTCCCTATTTGGCCTAAACAACAAAATTGATTTTTACATTTCAATTAATGTACAGTTTGGTGTGTAGAAAATCTGCTTTTGTGTTTGTTCTAAGTTTATTTAATTTTGTGAATTTATATTGTATAAACTAGAAAATAAAATCTGAATGATAATGGAAATATTTAAAATATCTCACAAACTTGTAATAAAAATATGATGTTATTGTGGAGCTATTTCTTGTTTACTTCCTGTAGTTGACAAAACTTTCCTGCAATATTGGAATGTTTTGCCCTGTGTCACCTGACTACAAATAAATATATACCAGATATGAGTGGGGAATAGTAATGTTGTTTTGCCCTGTGTCACCTGAGTACAAATAGATATATACCAGATATGAGTGGGGAATAGTAATGTTGTTTTGCCCTGTGTCACCTGAGTACAGATAGATATATACCAGATATGAGTGGGGAATAGTAATGTTGTTTTGCCCTGTGTCACCTGAGTACAAATAGATATATTCCAGATATGAGTGGGGAATAGTAATGTTGTTTTGCCCTGTGTCACCTGAGTACAAATAGATATATTCCAGATATGAGTGGGGAATAGTAATGTTGTTTTGCCCTGTGTCACCTGAGTACAAATAGATATATTCCAGATATGAGTGGGGAATAGTAATGTTGTTTTATCTGTAGTTGGTCTGGTACTTAAGGTATGGGCAATTAAACATACAGGAAAACTCAAACAGGATAACATACCCGACTGGACAGGAATACTGTGTGGCTATCCTCATCATAGTAAGGCACCAGTATAGGTGGGGCTGCATTCACCTTAACAGTCTCGAGGGGTGTGGCCAGATCAGCTGTGTCGTACAGTGATAAACACCTCTCATTTTTACTGGTCAAGTAAAAATGCACTTTATTAACATCATCGTTTCTTGGTTAAGGTAGCAATATTTTCTAATTTCCAAAGAAAAATAATCTGCAAATTTTAACAAAACACAGACACAAAAATACAGCCTAGAAATACTACAAAGAACAGAAATACAACACAGAGAATCCTGTGACTATACTGTCCATTTATTACCCACACAACACTTACAGAGACAATCCTGTGACTATACTGTCCATCTAGTACCCACACAACACTTACACAGACAATCCTGTGACTATACCGTCCATCTAGTACCCACACAACACTTACACAGACAATCCTGTGACTATACTGTCCATCTAGTACCCACACAACACTTACACAGACAATCCCGAGACTATACCATCTATCTAGTACCCACACAACACTTACACAGACAATCCTGTGACTATACCGTCCATCTAGTACCCACACAACACTTACACAGACAATCCTGTGACTATACTGTCCATCTAGTACCCACACAACACTTACACAGACAATCCTGTGACTATACTGTCCATCTAGTACCCACACAACACTTACACAGACAATCCTGTGACTATACTGTCCATCTAGTACCCACACAACACTTACACAGACAATCCTGTGACTATACTGTCCATCTAGTACCCACACAACACTTACACAGACAATCCCGTGACTATACCATCCATCTAGTACCCACACAACACTTACACAGACAATCCTGTGACTATACCGTCCATCTAGTACCCACATAACACTTACACAGACAATCCTGTGACTATACTTTCCATCTAGTACCCACACAACACTTACACAGACAATCCTGTGACTATACCGTATACCGTCCATCTAGTACCCACACAACACTTACACAGACAATCCTGTGACTATACTGTCCATCTAGTACCCACACAACACTTACACAGACAATCCTGTGACTATACCGTCCATCTAGTACCTACACAACACTTATACAGACAATCCTGTGACTATACCGTATACCGTCCATCTAGTACCCACACAACACTTACACAGACAATCCTGTGACTATACTGTCCATCTAGTACCCACACAACACTTACACAGACAATCCTGTGACTATACCGTCCATCTAGTACCCACACAACACTTACACAGACAATCCTGTGACTATACTGTCCATCTAGTACCCACACAACACTTACGATGAGAATCCTGTGACTAGGAGATACTGTCCATCTAGTACCCAGATCACCCTGGCACCACGGGACCCCACAGGTCCAGGACCTTCCTGTAATAAAAAGTATACATGTCTAGGTTAACTAACTGTTATACTGTGATTTCTAGGACTCATAAGCCTTAGAACAAAATTATATTTTTAACACATGTTTCCTGTGTTCCATTTAATGAAAAAATGAATATTAAAGAACTTCATCAAATTTCACTTAAACAAATTTTACATGCTTAAAATTGTAACTGAAACATATCAGTTACATTTTCTAACCGTAACTTAATGAATACCAATATCTCTTACATTTAAGTCATCTACCAAGACAACATCTTGCTCGTTTGCCAGATTTTACTAAAACCTATTAAAATAGTTATATATCAATAAATCAATAACTGATTGATGTCTTGATTTCAAAAACAAATATAGAATTCAAATAATTACAACCTAACATAAAATACTGAAAAAAAAAATTATGACAAGGATATCATTAGAACATTGAAGACAATATCAGTAACTTCCAATACTTACACAGAAATATTCACACAGTAAAGGCAATTTTCAAATCTTTTAACTATTTCAAAGTGAATATTTAAGTTCATCATTACATTGAAAAACTACAGTTTAAGTAATTTTGATCATCAGATTACATAACTTCATACTGTTGCAAAACTGTTACTGCAAAATTATGTGTACAATGCATACACAAAATCTTACAGTATCATGCCTTACCATGAGTGGGGACTGATATTTCCTGGGGTTGAATATTCTCAGTTTCCCATCTTTACAAACAGTAGATAGATATTTACCATCAGGGCTCCAGGCAGCACTGAATACCTAGTGACAAAACAATCCCACAATATTATGAATTAGATGGGATTCGTGTTTCAGAGAAAAAGTATAGAGCATTTGTCAGCATTATTTACCTCTAAAAAAGTATAGAGCATTTGTCAGCATTATTTACACCTAAAAAACACTTGTTTACGTTAAATTTCTGGTGATGGGATGGGTGTTGACCTGTTTGTGTAAGATCTGTTGTGATGGGATGGCTGTTGACCTGTTTGAGTTAAATATGTGGTGATGGGATGGCTGTTGAATTTTTAATTTGATGGGTGGTGATAAAATGGGTGTTAACCTGATTAAGTTAGATCTGTAGTTAAGGGATAGATGTTGACCTAATTGAATTGGATATGTGGTGATGAGATGTGGGTGTTGGCCTGACTAAGGTTAATCTGTAGTGTAGAAAGGGCGTTGACCTGACTAAGGTCGATCTGTAGCATAGAATGGGTGATGGTGTCCTTACTGACCTGGTCTGGATGTTCCTCAACCTGGAGTACCTCAGTTCCAGTGGATAGGTCCCAGATGCGGACAGACATGTCATACGATGCGGACACCAAGATGTCCTTAGCCAGTGGATGGAACCGCACAAAGTAGATCTTTTCCATGTGACCTGCACAAAGAATTAAAACCTTCCATGCAAAGTACTAAATCAAATGATTTGATCATGAGTTATGTCCCCTGGACTGACTAATATTACGCAGGTAGAAATGAGAGAATTTTACATACAACCTCATGTAATACAGAATATTGTGACAACAGGACTGGATTTGATCATGAAAATGCATCATACACAGAAACGTCACAATACAGGCTGTAGACAAGTGGACCTAAAGTGGGACAATCAAAAGAATGTTTACTGCAATATTTGTCAAAATAATTCATCATGTGATAAAATTAATTGAGATTTGTATCCTTTTCATATGTGATTGAAGAAACCCCTCACAAATTTTTCACTCTAGCTCATCACAGGTTCGCTTCAATAGAAAATTCTTCAACACTTCTTTTTTACATTATACATCAAATGGCTAAGTCATGCAATATGCTATATATCAGAATGTGCTCTTATCTACCTTGTAGACACTGAGAGGCCTCGGTCAATGTTTCTGTAAGGCCTCCTTCAGGAATATTCCACACCCAAATTTTTGCATCATCACATGCTGAAAAGAAATAATGTAAATTAAATGATAATGCAATTTGTTTTTTTGTTTCTGACCTAAAATGTTTTGATTACAACTTAAGATACTACAATCTCAAAGACATCAATATCAAAGACATCAATATCAAAGACATCAATATCAAAGACATCAATATCAAAGACATCAATATCAAAGACATCAATCTCAAAGACATCAATATCAAAGACATCAATATCAAAGACATCAATCTCAAAGACATCAATATCAAAGACATCAATATCAAAGACATCAATATCAAAGACATCAATCTCAAAGACATCAATATCAAAGACATCAATATCAAAGACATCAATATCAAAGACATCAATCTCAAAGACATCAATATCAATACTATCTCTCTTAAGCTAATTTTCAGATAAACTACCATCAAATTTAGCATCTGCAGCATGCAGTGTTTGTAAACTTTATCACTTATGCAAATATATCGAGAGTGATATTTCTTATAGATTTATGGATATCAACTGCACAATTCTTCCTAAACCAGACACACACATTGGTACATGGAACCCATTTCAATATTACCCACCTCACTTCTCTACACTGTGTTTTCATGTACACCATAATTTTGCAGTGATAGACAGGACAAAATTAAATTCTGTTGTGTGTTCAGTGATACAGTGTAGTTGGTAGCTAAAGACCTAGAGAAAAGTCTAGTAAAGGTGTTTACTATATACTGAGAAAGTTACTGGTCTACACCTCTGTAAAACTTGTCAATACCCTTGTCGAGATCTCATTCTTTGTTATCATGTACCCACTACAAGTCACCTGTCATCATTCCTGTACACACCTACCCATGACAAGTCACCTATCATCATTCCTGTACACACTTACCCACTACAAGTCACCTGTCATCATTCCTGTACACACCTACCCACTACAAGTCACCTATCATCATTCCTGTACACACCTACCCATGACAAGTCACCTATCATCATTCCTGTACACACCTACCCACTACAAGTCACCTATCATCATTCCTGTACACACCTACCCATGACAAGTCACCTATCATCATTCCTGTACACACCTACCCACTACACCTACCCATACAAGTCACCTATCATCATTCCTGTACACACCTACCCACTACAAGTCCATCATTCCTGTACACACCTACCCACTACAAGTCACCTACACACCTACCCAACAAGTCACCTATCATCATTCCTGTACACACCTACCCACTACAAGTCACCTATCATCATTCCTGTACACACCTACCCACTACAAGTCACCTATCATCATTCCTGTACACACCTACCCACTACAAGTCACCTATCATCATTCCTGTACACACCTACCCATGTCAAGTCACCTATCATCATTCCTGTACACACCTACACATGACAAGTCACCTATCATCATTCCTGTACACACCTACCCACTACAAGTCACCTATCATCATTCCTGTACACACCTACCCACTACAAGTCACCTATCATCATTCCTGTACACACCTACCCATGACAAGTCACCTATCATCATTCCTGTACACACCTACCCATGACAAGTCACCTATCATCATTCCTGTACACACATACCTACTACAAGTCACCTATCATCATTCCTGTACACACCTACCCATGGCAAGTCACCTATCATCATTCCTGTACACACCTACCCACTACAAGTCACCTATCATCATTCCTGTACACACCTACACACACCCACTACAAGTCACCTATCATCATTCCTGTACACACCTACCCACTACAAGTCACCTATCATCATTCCTGTACACACCTACCCACTACAAGTCACCTATCATCATTCCTGTACACACCTACCCACTACAAGTCACCTATCATCATTCCTGTACACACCTACCCACTACAAGTCACCTATCATCATTCCTGTACACACCTACCCACACACCTACAAGTCACCTATCATCATTCCTGTACACACCTACCCACTACAAGTCACCTATCATCATTCCTGTACACACCTACCCACTACAAGTCACCTATCATCATTCCTGTACACACCTACCCACTACAAGTCACCTATCATCATTCCTGTACACACCTACCCACTACAAGTCACCTATCATCATTCCTGTACACACTTACCCACTACAAGTCACCTATCATCATTCCTGTACACACCTACCCACTACAAGTCACCTATCATCATTCCTGTACACACCTACCCACTACAAGTCACCTATCATCATTCCTGTACACACCTACCCATGACAAGTCACCTATCATCATTCCTGTACACACCTACCCACTACAAGTCACCTATCATCATTCCTGTACACACCTACCCACTACAAGTCACCTATCATCATTCCTGTACACACCTACCCACTACAAGTCACCTATCATCATTCCTGTACACACCTACCCACTACAAGTCACCTATCATCATTCCTGTACACACCTACCCATGACAAGTCACCTATCATCATTCCTGTACACACCTACCCACTACAAGTCACCTATCATCATTCCTGTACACACCTACCCACTACAAGTCACCTATCATCATTCCTGTACACACCTACCCACTACAAGTCACCTATCATCATTCCTGTACACACCTACCCACTACAAGTCACCTATCATCATTCCTGTACACACCTACCCACTACAAGTCACCTATCATCATTCCTGTACACACCTACCCACTACAAGTCACCTATCATCATTCCTGTACACACCTACCCACTACAAGTCACCTATCATCATTCCTGTACACACCTACCCATACCCTATCATCATTCCTGTACACACCTACCCACTACAAGTCACCTATCATCATTCCTGTACACACCTACCCACTACAAGTCACCTATCATCATTCCTGTACACACCTACCCACTACAAGTCACCTATCATCATTCCTGTACACACCTACCCACTACAAGTCACCTATCATCATTCCTGTACACACCTACCCACTACAAGTCACCTATCATCATTCCTGTCTGTACACACCTACCCACTACAAGTCACCTATCATCATTCCTGTACACACCTACCCACTACAAGTCACCTATCATCATTCCTGTACACACCTACCCATGACAAGTCACCTATCATCATTCCTGTACACACCTACCCACTACAAGTCACCTATCATCATTCCTGTACACACCTACCCACTACAAGTCACCTATCATCATTCCTGTACACACCTACCCACTACAAGTCACCTATCATCATTCCTGTACACACCTACCCACTACAAGTCACCTATCATCATTCCTGTACACACCTACCCACTACAAGTCACCTATCATCATTCCTGTACACACCTACCCATGACAAGTCACCTATCATCATTCCTGTACACACCTACCCATGACAAGTCACCTATCATCATTCCTGTACACACCTACCCATGACAAGTCACCTATCATCATTCCTGTACACACCTACCCATGACAAGTCACCTATCATCATTCCTGTACACACCTACCCACTACAAGTCACCTGTTATCATTCCTGTATACACATACCTACTACAAGTCACTTATCATCATTCCTGTACACACCTACCCACTACAAGTCACTTATCATCATTTCTGTACACACTTACCCACTACAAGTCACCTGTTATCATTCCTGTACACACTTACCCACTACAAGTCACCTGTTATCATTCCTGTACCTACTTACCCATGACAAGTCACCTATCATCATTCCTGTACACACTTACCCACTACAAGTCACCTGTTATCATTCCTGTATACACATACCTACTACAAGTCACTTATCATCATTCCTGTACACACCTACCCACTACAAGTCACCTGTCATCATTCCTGTACACACTTACCCACTACATGTCACCTATCATCATTCCTGTACATACTTACCCACGACAAGGCGACCATCATCAAAAGGATCCCACACATAGTCCAGGACCTTACTCTTGTGCTGTAGTACTGGTACACCTGTGTCCTGGAGGCGACCAAGCCTTGAGAACTGCCAATATATACATACAGTTACTTCATCTCACCAGTGTTCCATTCTTTTGAATATCTAATGAAGGTGGTGTACTTTAATTGAGATCACCAACAGTATCAGGGTTTAGCCCTAAATATTGTTTTTAATTATTTAGAAATTATTGAAATGAAGTTGTTCTAAGGGACTATGGTTTGAATTGATATTTTAATCTCCACAAACATTGCAAAACTTCAACAGTAAAATAACAATCTATCTCTTTAACAAAGTTTGTATGTAGCAAACTTATGGTCTTGGGATGAAAATCTTTTTTACAAATTTTACCTACAGTAAATTCAATTCTTTTGTTTTGGCACACTTTATATCATAAAGGTTGTCTGCAATAAACTTATTACTGAGCTTCAACATTTACCATTTGTATAACTTTACTATTAAGTAATTTTCTGTGTATAACATTTTACCTCGAGTACTTGAAGTAGACCACCAGCGCCCTCTATTGGTATGACACATCTGGTTCTGTTGACGGCAAACATGTCACTCTCCCCCGGAATGGTTGTAGAAAGCTTCCTGATGTTGACTATGTGTTTATCTTTGTGTTCTGTGCGACCCTTCAGGTACTTGAATTTGGACAACCGGCCAGCTGTAACGTATCAAGGTAAAATAAAATTTTGACAACTGGACAGCTATAACGTATCATGGTAAAATAAAATTTTGACAACTGGACAGCTGTAACATATCATGGTAAAATAAAATTTTGACAACTGGTAAAATAAAATTTTTGACAACTGGACAGCTGTAACATATCATGGTAAAATAAAATTTTGACAACTGGACAGCTGTAACATATCAAAAATAAAATTTTGACAACTGGACAGCTGGTAAAATAAAATTTTGACAACTGGACAGCTGTAACATATCATGGTAAAATAAAATTTTGACAACTGGACAGCTGTAACATATCATGGTAAAATAAAATTTTGACAACTGGACAGCTGTAACATATCATGGTAAAATAAAATTTTGACAACTGGACAGCTGTAACATATCACAGTAAAATAAACCTAACAGTTATTATGATATTCTTAGTGTGTAACCTTAAGTACCCCAAAGCACATCATATACCAACTGTTAGGAAAGTAAAAATTAATCAAATTCAGGAGGGTTGTAGTTAATGTTGTATATCATAAACACATGGAGTCAGGTCTATAGTGAATCACAGCGATGATGTAGTTACCTTTTTAGGCCCTCTTTTTTTAGTTACCTTTTTTAAACTCTATGGACTAATGCTCTTGTTTCTATAACTCTGTTTTTATCAATCCTATTTCTTCAACTAATTAGTTATTACTTTTGTAAGATTAATTGAAAATACTGATAACGACCTAATTAAGTGATGCCAATATAGTTAATTGGAATACAATATTGAGATATTTTCCCCAACAAATGAATCTCTTAATTACGATAATTTATCAAGATGTTTGCATGAGACCCTGAAGCTAATTATGGAAAAACAAAGAGAGGGTATGTATGTTGTGTATTAGAAAGGGTTAACCATGTGTTAACTATAATGAGAAAACCTTGGCTGGTGTTTTGATGAGTGAGTGCATATGTTATGTATAGGAGTAGGTAGACATTGTGATAACGTACCTGAGAAAACCTTGGCTGGTGTTTTGATTTGAACTACTTTCACTGGCCTCTTGGCTGAAGTAGCAGTTGGAGTAGATACTGGAGGAATGTCTTCAACTGAGGAATGTTGTATCACCTCCTTTTCTTCGTCTGTTTGATTCATAGTCTGTGCAGTGCTATCTCCTGATTGGCTGTCAGGTATATCTTCTGGTTCGTCAGGAATGTTTGTAGCCTGTGTAGATGACACCTGGTTGACAGATGGAGGCGATATGATTTCTTGGGTGGATGCAGGTTCTGGTTTACTTATCACAGGCTGTAAGTAACAAGAAGTCAGGACTGCTGTACAAATGTATTTGTAAATAAAGAAGCTTTTCAGGGTTAGTGAAACCAGATTTCAAACTTAAATCATGAATCAAAAGTCAATGAAATCACTCAAAATGGATGAATCAGAACTTCAACAAAAGGTGTACAAAAAAAGTCTCTGAGTCTACCTTCTGAATTGGAGTTGTCTCCCTGCTGGTGTTACCATTGACAACAGTATCAGCTTGATTTCCTAAGAATAAGTGACCTGGAGTAGACACAGGATCTGACCTTCGAGATGGATTCAAGGTCATCAGCTTTATCTGAAAAGACAATGAAATTCTCTTAACCGACTCTTAAATAGTACTGTTCAGTACAATACATTGAATTAATGAGCTAAATGTAATTACAATGATCACTATTGAATAACATCTATACTCACTAATAATCACTCGTTAATGTTTGTAAAAAGTTGGATGACTGAAGGGAATATGTTACAGTGAAATATATTCAGAATACTTAGACCTTGGTGACATGTGGTATGATACCAGGTCATTTGAAAGTAGAGGCAATGAAATACATCAATACTATCGTTGTAAAGTTTAATTCTGAACCACTAAAATGACTAAGTAGAGCACGCCAATCATTATTTAGTAGGACAATACCACAGCTAACAACATATACCTGTATTCTTTCTAAATCAAATTATGACATGTGAGTGATTATGATACGAACTTTGTGTTGTAGAATTTGGATCAGATTTGAGACTTTTTCAGAGAACTTGATGCTAAATTTATACTGAAGAGTAGAATTTCAGTATAAATACACAGGATGAATGACCTTTCTGCCACCAATACTAAAAGTATTGGTCGAGCAGAATAGTAACAATATGAACACAAAAATCTATATGTTAAAATATCATCCAATGTACATATGAGTTTCGGGTATATATAGAAAGCGCAGAATATGAAATGCATGGATATACTTGAAAAAGAAACAAAGTCTCCATATATTGGAAACACATATCATTGAATTTGTCGACAGTAAAGCTGATGTAGCATACATACCCTTAACTCTCATACAAATTAGAGATGTATGTATTACAGAACTTCAGATCATATGTATACCTACTTGACCATTCTGTCCGCTGAACCAGGATGAGGAGGACAGAGTTGGCTCCCCTGAGGAAGTGTCGGGAAACAGATCTTCATGGTAGTCTTTGTAGGACTGAAACAATAACTTAACACTAGTGATAGACCTAAGACTGTAAATATAAGACTAAAATGAAAACCCTTCCTCTAGAAACACGGGCGGAATTGTAAACCATTGGCCAACTAATATCCACTGCTTGTGACTATACTGCACACAACTTTTTTTCACAAACTGGGCAAATTCTTACAGGTTACATACCACAATTAAAACCTATGATGTCTGAATAAAAAATAGAATTTCTAGACAACGGAGTTATCTTGTCATCCACTATTATTTAGTCAGGTCCTAGTGCATCAAGAAAGATAACGGAAATTGATGACATCACACACTGACTACATCAGCAAGACAAAAGGAAGTATGCCATTGTATGTACTGTTAGCAATGCAAGCAGGTTATCATGATGTATTGCCTAATGCCATGTACATTAGTGAGAATTAACACTGTTTTCAATTCCAACAGTGGGTTGCATGGTGACTTGTTACTGCTGGAGTGACGAATCCTTTCATAATAGCAAACATTGCAATTTGGAACCCTTTTTAAACGAAAGCAGTTTTAGACAGCAAAGCTAGGGGTTAAATATCTAACTTGGTTCTGGCTGTTCATTCTCAACATTATCGTATCTTCTTCATACATGTCTAATATTGGCTTGAAAAGCTTCTATGAATGTGAGTTGAGCGGACAGTCCCTTAATACTGAATTGTTACAGTATGGTTAACAACAATTACAGAAACATTAACAAATGTGGACAAATTGTGTTTAATTATAGAAATATCAACAAACGTGGACAAATTGTGTTTAATTATCGAAATATTAACAAATGGGGACAAATTGTGTTTAATTATCGAAATATTAACAAATGGGGACAAATTGTGTTTAATTATCGAAATATTAACAAATGGAGACAAATTGTGTTTAATTATCGAAATATTAACAAATGGGGACAAATTGTGTTTAATTATAGAAATATTAACAAATGTGGACAAATTGTGTTTAATTATAGAAATATTAACAAATGGGGACAAATTGTGTTTAATTATAGAAATATTAACAAATGTGGACAAATTGTGTTTAATTATAGAAATATTAACAAATGGGGACAAATTGTGTTTAATTATCGAAATATTAACAAATGTGAACTAATTGTGTTTAATTATAGATATATTAACAAATGTGAACAAATTGTAACTCTCTAGGTTATTTATCAAGGTAAAAGGAAAGACTCACCTTTCTTGGCACTATATAAGGCGTGGGTATAATGGCTGAGGAGGTCAGAAGGAGGAGGCGATTCACTTCTCCCTCCATCACATTCATCAGACGTTTAGGAACCATTGCAGCACCTTTAATTTGTTCTGTTCTCTCTATAAAGTCTAAAATAATTGATTTTAATGATAATATTTGTCATTTCACCATGCAATTATGGAGATATTAAGATATAGTATGTGAGTGGGGAGATATTCAGACATAGTGGGTGGGTGGGGAGATATTCAGACATAGTATGTGGGTAGGGAGATATTCAGACATAGTATGTGGTTGAGGAGATATTCAGACATAGTGAGTGGGTGGGGAGATATTCGGACATAGTATGTGGGTGGGGAGATATTCAGACATAATATGTGGGTGGGGGATATTCAGACATAATATGTGGGTGGGGAGATATTCAGACATAGTGAGTGGGTGGGAAGATATTCAGACATAGTATGTGGGTGGGGAGATATTCAGACATAGTATGTGGGTGGGGAGATATTCAGACATAGTATGTGGGTGGGGAGATATTCAGACATAGTGAGTGGGTGGGAAGATATTCAGACATAGTATGTGGGTGGGGAGATATTCAGACATAGTATGTGGGTGGGGAAATATTCAGACATAGTATGTGGTTGGGGAGATATTCAGACACAGTATGTGGGTGGGGAGATATTCAGACACAGTATGTGGGTGGGGAGATATTCAGATAGAGTATGTGATATTATTCTATCTGAAGGTAAATTATGACATAAAAATACAACACAACAAAACAGGGTGGTCGGGTGGCGCAGTGGTAACACATTTGCCTTTCACCTAAACATCCAGGGTTCGATTCCCAGAACAAGCATGAAAAGGTATGGGGTCACCTGCCCAACCACAGGGATTTTCCCCAGGTACTCCAGTTTCCTCCCACAGTAAGACCCCTCATATGTTTCAATCCAACAAGAGTGATTAATATAAGTAAGAAAAACTTGGTTCCCAATCGTTTTAAAATAAATGAAGACTATCTATATAAACAGCAAAATCACAAGTATTTTCTGCTTCATCTTCTTGTGACCGACATTGAAATTTCATCATGAAAAGACTACAGGTGTAAATGACAGTCAATAAAAACTTCACCTGCTGTATATGATAAACTTACTCTCATTGATGAATGGACTTTTGTCTGTGAGTTCACAATACTTTATCTGATTGTCACCCTGAAAAAAAATAAATTTTATTACATGTCAAATGACTGTTTCTTATAATGTCACCACCTTATTTTCCGTTATAAGTCTGGAAAAAAAATCATTTCTAGTTGCAAGATAAAAAGAAATATTAATAAAATAATAAAAATATCTGACCTTTAGGAATGTTTATCCGAGTGTAAATTAATGCTTTGAAAGAGGAAACAACAAAAACTCTTACCTTTCCAATAAAAAACAGCATACTTGTATCTCTGTCATAAAAAGGCATTATGGTCCTGAAAAAAATACATATAATATGTAGAAATGTTCATCTACCCGAAGTGACTCCTAACAACCATATCATTAGTATTTAACTTTACAGTGACCATATTCAGTTCTAATAAAACAATTGGCCTTTTTTTTTTAAAAATAATGGTCAGCTCAACAACTTGACATGGTTTCAAAAAGCTATTTGCAAAAATTATCTTGGAAGAACTATTTTCGTGTTTGTATTCACGATCAACTGCTCTGGCTTTCCATGTAAATATTGTTTCCATTTTTTAATTCCAAGTTAAAGTTATGTGTTTTATTGTTTAAAACTACTCTGGCCTGGCCTTTATATCTAAACATGACAAAAAAGTGTGATATTAATAACTGATAATAATATTCACCCTGTAGAATTTCCTACATCTATACAATGTAGAGAGGATCCAAAGCTTCGACTGTCCCAAAGGCGAACCTCACGACGTCTGTCCTAAAGTTAAGATAATAACATAAAGTAACGTTAAAGAAAGGAGGTTATGTCTGGAAAGGTTTGATACCGATGAAAGGACAAGGTCTCGGTATATAGCCATGATACAGTTACTAACATATAGTGCAAGTATATCACTGGAGGAAAACTTGTTTCTATATTCAAGAATTCTTATGAACAATTCTGGAATGATGGAACTGAGTAACATAAAAATGGTAAATATCTTATTGTTTAAACCAATATCTCTTTGTAGGTAATCATAACACTAGTACATATTCTCTGCATCATTTGTAAATGGAAAAAGAGACTACTACTGCAAATTTTCATCAGTCTTATATTTTTTAGTTGAAGAAAGATTGCATCATCTTCTGTATATAAAGAGTTCTATTTTTACTAAACAAAAAATCTTCAGAACTTACTCTGTTGAACCCTGTGGACACAAGGAAATCTTTGTCACCAAGCCACAGCACCCGTGAGTCTTTAATCCCATCATGTCCCTTACCTTCCTGTTCAGAAAGCACAGAAATACATACCGTCATTATTTATTATTTTTTTCTTTCCTTTGTAACCACTTTTCTTATCAATACTCAATGCAAAACTCTGTAGAAAAAATACAGTTTTGATAGCTACAGTGCATCCTGAATATTCAAGTGAAAGTATTCTCTGTCTGTCTAGTGAAACAGAACAGAGGATGATTTTAAGAGACGCTGGTGCACAGTAAATGTATTCTCGAAGTCTGTCTAGTGAAGCAGAACAGAGGATGATTTTTAAGAGACACTGGTGTACAGTAAATGTATTCTCAAAGTCTGTCTAGTGAAGCAGAACAGAGGATGATTTTAAGAGACACTGGTGTACAGTAAATGTATTCTCAAAGTCTGTCTAGTGAAGCAGAACAGAGGATGATTTTAAGAGACACTGGTGTACAGTAAATGTATTCTCAAAGTCTGCCTAGTGAAGCAGAACAGAGGATGATTTTAAGAGACACTGGTGTACAGTAAATGTATTCTCAAAGTCTGCCTAGTGAAGCAGAACAGAGGATGATTTTAAGAGACACTGGTGTACAGTAAATGTATTCTCAAAGTCTGCCTAGTGAAGCAGAACAGAGGATGATTTTAAGAGACACTGGTGTACAGTAAATGTATTCTCAAAGTCTGCCTAGTGAAGCAGAACAGAGGATGATTTTAAGAGACACTGGTGTACAGTAAATGTATTCTCAAAGTCTGCCTAGTGAAGCAGAACAGAGGATGATTTTAAGAGACACTGGTGTACAGTAAATGTATTCTCAAAGTCTGCCTAGTGAAGCAGAACAGAGGATGGTTTTAAGAGACACTGGTGTACAGTAAATGTATTCTCAAAGTCTGCCTAGTGAAGCAGAAAGGGATGATTTTAAGAGACATTGATGTACAGGAAATGGCCAGGTATATAATTCTGATACATGTATCATGAAGTAGAACGCGATAGTATTTAACAGAATGTATCCAACAGTTTTATGGAGACTGCATTGTTGTCATTCATTTCATCTTACTACACAATACTTAATTTTTTTCTGGACTAATGTAATATTAAAAAGGCCTTATAACAATTTTTCCAATTTAACCCCATGAACGATTACAAAAATCTAGGGCTATTCTACAAAAAGATAAACTTGAAAAAAACACATTGTATGTACCAGAACTTTTCCTCCAGAGCGTGGGTCCAGTATTCGGAGGTTCTTGTCTTTACAGGAAGTAACAAGGGTTGTGCCACTCCCCCGCCAACTCACACTCTGTATCTGGTCACCATGGCAACCAAAAGCTAAAAAAAAAAATATTGTCAAATCAATATCACTTAGGTAGACAGAGTTGTATCAATATCCTTAACTTGGTACCAGAACCCTATTTCTTTAATATCAATTAAAAAAATTTAAAAGGAAATTAAAATGAAAATGCTTCACTAAAATTTTGTGATATTGCAGAAGAGAATATGCCCTACCTATGTCCATGTATATTATATAGATTTGGGAATACCTTGAGCTAACTAAATAGCCACTATCTTTGTATGGATACGATGGTATTATATGTGTTTACAGAATTAATGTTACTTTGCATTACATGTCTTTAACTACTTCAGCATATATATATATTGCTATTATATAATTATTTCACCGTCAAATAATTTTGTAAATCTATAATTCTTACTGATCACTAAGACCACCGCACCTAAAAGATAGCGATGTTGTTGTGCTGGCATTACCATATTTGTTATCTCCCCTTTCCACATCATACACTTTAACTGTATCAAAAACAGTCGCAGCAAGCACTCCATCAGCTACAGGGTTCCATGTCACATTTTCCACTCGCTTCTCATTGGGAAATGACATGGAGGCATTAATGTCAGATAAGGCACTCGTATAAATGTCTTCCTGCTTCGGCAACACCCATACCTTTATCTGTTGATATAGGTCACAGGTTAAAGTTGAGAAAGGTCATATCTCTCTATTAAGGTGTCAAATATCAAGTGCTTTACAAGGTCATAATAATTATATCATCAAATCCTGAAGACTGCAAAATTATTATCAAACCTTTATCTACGTGTAGATCAAAATGCTATGTAAAGGTTAAAGGTTATGATGGAGAAGGAGAAGGTCATATGGTAAGCTACTGTTATATTAGACAAAGGATAAAGGTTTTAAAGTTCGTCTTTGAAAGTAGAAAAGGTCAAAAGGTCAAGACCCTGACGAGGTTTACAAATGTATGTATTTATTCTTATCCACTGGCAGGAATTCAAGTATGACCAAATATCCTTGTATAAGAACTAGAAACTGTTTAAGCCAAAAGAAACCCCAAAATGGTCAATTAGACATAAAAAATGGATGAAAATTTACTTAGCTAATTCACAAAGCCAGAAACAGTTCATTGTTCTAGCATAATTAAGCATGAATGATTTGGTAAATCAGTAAATTCATTCATTTTAGTCTCAAGTGAGAAAATTTAAACGTAAGTTATTGTTTATTCTGTGTTATCACAACAGAGTGAAACTAAACAACTTGTAACAACAATTTACACTCACATTTGTATCATTAGATCCTGTCGCTAAAACGTAGTCATCAAAGGGAGAAAACTCAAAATCTGTTATGTAATCTGGAATATAACAGTAAAATAAAAGTACAGGAATCTCCACAACATTTTATCATTAAATCTATGTGTAAACTGTAAAGTGATAGATAGAGAGGTTCATCACAGTGGATGATAAAACAATATAATCTTAGTCTACAGAAAATTTAACTTTTCCATGCTGAACATCACTGAACATTTTTCGCATACTCATGATTACATATTGTCTATCAAAGTATTCATGGAAGATTAAACATGTTGATATTTATTCTGATCATTTTACACTATAAATAGTTTTCAAAAACCTGAAGAAACAGAACAAGTAACTGTTTACTATAAAAGCAGACCTTAAATACAGTATCAGTGGAGAATTATGCATTTTACAAATACAAACCAGAAATACATACATGCAAATATAAAGCACACTTGCATATATTGTCTAACATTCCTAGCTATCAATCTTTCTGGTTTTTGAGAAAACTTTAGTAAAGTCTAACATGTCTAAAAAGTATGCACACTCAAAGTAAATAAATCTTAGAACAAATATGATGAAATATATATCAGAAAATAGTACAGTAATTTTTGTAGGATTTATTTAGGCAAGCCCAGAACACCAGTTTCAAAATTTTGATGAGTCCAAAGAGATACTAAGAGATATAGTTGGTTCTCAAAATATGATTGAGTCCCACAGGAAAAGATTGATTCAAATATCTGAGTCCCAAAAAAAACCAAAAGTCTTTCAAATGAAATCATAGCACCCCTCCCCCCACTGCATCATTTCTACACAACATAAATCAGGCTAACAGAGTATTACACCTATAGCAGAGTGATACACTCACAAAGGTGGCTCAGTGGTGAGATTTCAAAGTTATATAAAAACACATGTAAATAAATATAATAAGGTGAGACACTGCACTCAACATCCAACTAGTAGATAATGGTGACACAGAAAAACTCTCACAAAATAAAACCATTCCTGGTTAGTGTTTGTTTGACCCTATAACGTGTTTGAATTAGAGCTAACCAGCTGGATCACAATAAGGTTTAACATAAATGTAAGGAAGTATTTGATTGGTCGGTTGGTTGGATGGTTACAGGTTTTCATCTCTTTGACTCCTCCTATTTCTACATGTTGTCTCATCAATGAACGTCAAGTATTCTGGCGACATGTAGGAAGTGTCTGGTGTAAACACCTTATGTATACAGGCTGTTTTCCCATCATATTGTTAGATAAGTGTGTATAATTAGAAATATATATACATCCAGACAAGTGAGAAAAAAAAAACAGAAAAAAATAATAATAATAAAAATATCAAAACAAAGTTTACATTTACTAGGATTTTAAATGATTTTACGTCAGAACTACAATGTTTCAAACAAGGCTCACTGGTAATGTCTACTGAAGTTAAAAAGTTATTTGGAAGATGTTTTCAAATAACCTGTAGAATGAATTTTGCTCCACTTACATGATCTTAAAGAATTGTATGGTAAAGGGTCTTCTTTATTAAGAACCTTTCACAGTATCATCCTTTTAGGCTTTCAGGTGTACTTAGAAGAAACATTTTTTAAATCTTGAAACATTTGAAGTCTAGGTTAGTTATTGCTATTGTTTGGGAAAATTTAGGAAGTCTAGAATTTAAAGAAAATTTAGAGAAGTCTTGAATTTAAAGAAAATTTAGGAAGTCTTGAATTTAAAGAAAATTTAGAGAAGTCTTGAATTTAAAGAAAATTTAGGAAGTCTAGAATTTAAAGAAACTATGTTAAGTGTGTATTTCCCATGCAAAAGAGAATTTAACAGCAAAAGCAATGAAATATCATTACAACACCAAGTTACATGAAGGTGATATATCAATATTACACAGTATTAATTCACAATACATAGTGTACCAAGTACAAGGCATTAGAATTCTCTTATCAAAAACGCTTGCAGAAGAAAAAGGAGGCGGGGTGATATTGATTCTTAGTAAGACTGATTTCAAGAAATGATGTTCACACCATCCTGTGATAGAATTTTTTGCTGTATTTGTCAATAACTACAGTCTTTGGTGAACAGATAATATACACCTTGTAGATATCTACAGACTGTAATTGAACTTTATATTTTGATATTATCAGTAGAGTACAAGTGAATTGAAGCGATGCACAATAATTTAATATCAGGTCTTTGTTTCGATGTAACGTTGCATTTTGATTGGTGGTTTGAAAAGTTCATGGACACATATAGAATTCTATTTTCTAACTAATTTGATTAAAATAAAATAACAACCCAATATTGTTGACATTTTGATCAGATAATGAAACAGCGGTTCGTATCTTAGAACTCTTGCGTGTTGACCTCTGAAATCGTGGGAATTAGTGACAGGAGATGGGGACAGGTCAAAAATTCTTCCAAACCAAATAATAATGATTAAATTAACTCCTTTGAGAATTTTAACTTTAACAAATTATTGAAAGCAAAGAGAGAAAATTAAAACCATAAATATATGGATAAAAGTGTATTTCTGGGTTAAGATGATAATGGTAATGATGTTACTGTATTACTGTATTTAACAGTATTACTATTGGCAGTGTTTATTTAAAACAGGACCAATAACAAACTCCGCTAACTCCAATATAGATATGAATTATACAAACTAACGATAAATGAATGTAGTTATCATGAAATCTATCACAATATATCACCACATATAACTGATCTTAGAGGCCCCACATACAACCATACAGAATCACACACAGCTATCACTGACCACCATGCGCTGGAAGTTGTGGCAAACCATTCGACAGTCGTCCTGATGTACTTACAGGCAGTATACCTAAACTACCACCACCTGAAAAAGACAACAATCCTGAATTATGTGTCTATAGATAAAAATTATATAATATATTGATGCTATGAACATATTGTATACATGGATTATTACACATAGCCCTTTTTTCAGACCTTCAGCTCTAGCTTTGAAAAATAAGATACCACCAATGAGTGAAGACAATAGTAACAGGAATAGACCTACATTTTCTCAAACCGATGTTTAAATGTCTGAATTTTGGTTTGGTTTATCATCATTTTACTTTTAACAGCCAGGGTCATTTAGTGACAGCCAGGATGGAAGAAGGCTGGAGTTCCCAGAGGTAGCAGGTTAGTGATAAAGACGGTCAGAGACCCTCACCACTTGATCAATGCAGCCTCTGTTTGAATTTCTTTGCCATGATTTGCTAATAAGAACTTCATTGTTTTGATTGGTACTAATTAGTTTTACTGACAGAGTTTCATCAGTACTTCTGAAAGTGATTTGATCCCTACACAGCGGCAACAAATAACATTAAGATAAAATCTGCAAGTTTGTCTCTCTTCCATTGTTCTTCTGGCAATAATAACTGTTTATGTCTAAAGAAAACGACTGCCTGGTATATATTTTGCAAAATATTTAGCAACGCGAAATCAGACCAGGTTTTCTGAAAAATATTCAACAGATCTGCCCAATTTACTTTTGATAAAAAGAAAAGCTGAAAAACAGCACATCCTATCTTGTGAAATTAATTCATCAACAGAGTGTTTACTACAATACCTGTATTTATAGTGTTGAAAGCCATGAAGGCGCCACTGGCTTTGATATGATTGCCGCAGGAATGCATCAAATTTCCTACGGATAACTCTGGTATCCATTCCTGTAAAATAAACAACATTCCTTATTCAAAAGTTTCATCTATTTTCTCTACTGGAAATACTATTCAGTAAAGTGATTACACCTGTATGTTTCAACTTTCTGTTACAGATCTACCATCAACATGATTTGTCTCCCTTGATAAAGATTGGGATTTTAGATTATTTATACAGCTATTTATGCAACCAAACAAAAAAGTAGGACCAATGAATGTAGTACATAAAAATAATTGGAATGCAATGAAATTATTAATTGTGTTAGGTTCAAATATTTTCTTCTGCTAATTGGTACAGAGTGAATATGCCTCCAGTTAGCAACTAGCAGCTTATTTGTTCCTTTCAATCAACTACTTATATAAGACCATAATATACATGGTGTGATCTATTTGTCTGGAAACCGTTTGTATATTTTTTCCATAGAAGAACATACTGTGTGTGTTTATAGCTGTTGAATGCTCTTTCTGTGCTTATATCTGTTTAACAAATATCTACCCTGGTACATATCTATTTATTTAACAGGTTTTAAGTCCAATATTACAGCTTTTCAACAGACTACTCTTGCTAACCAAGGATGACCTTTTTATACACATGTACATGTACCAGCAAATCTCCACATTTTGAGCTGGCCATTTCTCTTTGATTTTCATGAGAACAATTGATGTCAAATTAAACATTGAATTAGAGCTATTACAATTGTACTTTCACTCCCTTATGATAACATACCTCTCGCTTTGGAAATTTAGCGGCTGCATTTTTATACTTTGAAGTCTTGAAACGCCACGCCATATTTCCAGCTTTACCTGTTAAAAATTACAAGATTGCTATAATTCAAAATAAGATTTTAACTGAAATCAAAATTAACTGTCCATCTCATTACCAGAGAGCATAAATTTCTCACCTTCATTTAATAGAATATCATAACAGAACTGAATATATGCAATGCTTTCATGAAAAGTAATATAATAACCATAATATCCAGACATAGCAGAGCTTCAGTGTCTGACTAGCTTTATTGTGAGAGATCACAGCTGACTGTATATAACAAATTGTTTTGAAAATTAAAATATGTCAGAGGTCATGATACTTTACTACATATCTTGGACTACAGACGTAAACATGATACTTCTCCATCTAAATCAATAAAGCAATCAATTATAAGCAAATAACTGTGTAAGATATTGCTTGCATTAGGATATCTTACTACACTCCAAATAAAGCAATGAAACCTACAAATAAATGTTCGATACAAAACACTTCTGTAGAGGTCTGCTTCTTTGTTCTTTTCATACTTTTGCCTTTTCGTAATACAATTTCGGCTTGAATAATCAAAAGATAGAAGAGTGTATATGGGCATGCAAATATATGCAAGTTAATATAGCAGATCTCCTTATTTACTGCATCTTACCGTACCAGAGCCCTTTTGGTTCACAACCTCAAAATTATGTTGTTAATAATTGCACTTGGAACTTGACAGTGAGGGGGCGGGTCCAAACCTATTTTGACGGATAAGTCAGCGAAAACCAAACACATTGACAGTTAATGATCGATATGTACTATGTTTTGTTTCACTATCAAGTATATAAAAGACCTAATCAGCTATACCTTCCTCAAAATATGTTTGACAGTTCTTGGTGGGAACGGAAAGTAGGAAGTGGCAGATGACTTCCAGCTGATTTTGAAGTTTCCGGTCAAGGAAATAACGCGAGATTTCCTATGTATGATTGAGGCACGAATGTCCCTTAATCTTGTTTTCGAAATCAGAATTCATCTTTTATTAAATTCTCTTTCAGAGAGGGATTTCAAACTGTTTTCAGGAAAAGTAGAAACATGTATCAAAATTCATTTATGTACGAAATGATTCGTTCAAGGAGGAGATATGATATAAGATATACTTTCACAACGGAACAGTAACACCTTTCGGGTCCTACAAGAAAAAGAAAATGGCTGCCATTAGGCGAGCATGTTGCGGTCTGACGCAGAAGAACTGCAACAAGAGTGTTTTAACATCTTATAATCCACAGAAGAAATACGGCAGTGATGTTTCGTCGCCAAGAGGACATCATGTTTTGCTGCTGACAAAGTACCCGGGTCATCGTATCGACATCGATGGTAAAATTCTTCATTACGTCATGAACAACCAGTAGTGTCCTTGAAACACGTGCTCGTCTGTCAAGCCGCGATAACTCCTGAAATGTCGTAGGTCTTCTCGTTGCAAAATAAATCGGGAGCAAATTGGTGTTTTAACCCCGGACATCTTAACTCCTTCCGAAGCGGAACGCTGAGATTGAATTGATTCTTGATCACTGAAATGTCTCCTGGCCGGCCTGGCTCAGTCATTTCATCAGAATAGTCTTTCCATTTCTATGTCGTTTAAACTACCCATGATTTAACGATGACAGTTGAGCACAATCACGTGTATTGGTAACTGTTGCACATACCCACAATATTTCTTCATCAATGCCGTGAAAACATGATGCGCATACGCTTGTAACTACACACTTTTAGCAAGGTTAACTGTTTGAAATTGCTCATTGTTGTCGCAAACACCAGCTCATCGTATCGTTAGTCAAATGAAAATTGATTATTTGAAATTTCCATCGCTTATTAAAATTAGAATGTAAATCAAATGAATTAGAAGAAATACCAATACTAATAATGAATGGCAATCTCAAAGAGATGGTCTGCAAAACAGCAGTATGGTAGGCATAGAACCAGTGCTATGTGATCATCCTAAATATTTGAATTGAACCACAAGCCAGTCCCTTCTGAATTACCTGTTTTCAATAATGACTAAAAAGTTGTGAATTAGGTTAAATAAAGGAGCCTTGAGGAACAACTATGATGGCAAGTGTGATCTATTTAATGATAATGCATCACCCTCTAGCAAGTATTATTTGAATTGATTGAAACTCCTCAAGGAATGAAGCTATGACCTTGACATGGCCATTCATCCTTATTATTCAGATTGTTTCTGAGCATGTAAAGTTTGAATATATCCTTCAAGGAATGGAACACCAACAAGAATTTTCTGGAAAGTGGTAATAGTGACCTTGATTTGAAACAACTTTGAAACTCAAAGCCTTCTGCAATATTATGGTCCTACATAAGTGTGGAAAGTTTGATTAAAATCCCTCAAGAAGTATCTAGAGAGCTGACAGATTTGCACATGCAGATGGATAGGAATATATTTCTGTTTCAATAGAAAAAAAATGAGAAGTAGTACATTTATCTGTTCGTAATATGTTCACATGCAATAGTTATCAACTAGCATTGTAATTTTGTTTTCTCAATACCAAATTTTATTGATATCCTAAGACTCGTCCATGTGGAATCTGTGTAACTAAAACATTTACTAAGGAGGCTGTCTGAATGCAGTCACTTCTTGTTACGCATGTTTTAAGATTCGTGTTGTTAAGACACAACATTCGTAGCCAAATACAATGGTATATTGTTATGTGATACAATTTGAATTATACTGTCCATGTCATTATGAAGCATAGTTCATAGCATTGATTTTATCATATCTCCTGAGTTATTTGTCCTGCTCAACTGATATGTGATTTATGTTGGGTCAAATAATGTCAAGTACCTAGGTACAAGTAGTGCATTAAATTTGGGTAACTGTAGCCAAAATTCTGTACCTATGTCAGCCCTGATATGTCATACATAAATTTAACTGAATCTCATTTGAGAGGCCACTGAGGGAATGATATCAGAATGCTGGGATCAAAATGCTGATGCACAGGAATCAGGGTTTTTCATACATGAATCCTTTAACAACTTGTGACTGAATATATATTCATGATTTTAAGGTCTCGCATTCACTGTTGTTGATGGTTTCAACTTCTTGTTATGATCTGATTCACATATGGTGACATGATTTTTTTTCAATTCCTTTTTCTTTCCAGTCATTGGGTATGCATCAGTTCGACCCTTCCATACAAGTACGCAGTTGTTGAAGAAAAATTTTTATGATGTGCTTGGTGTGCCGAAGAATGCTGATGCTAAACAAATTAAAAAAGCATATTATCAAGTAAGGGACAGTTCTTGTTTCAGTTTGAATGGGACACTAGACCAAAGTTGTCAGTTAAAAGTTGGTGTAATTTACAGACTAATCATGTTACCTTGAAATGAAATTTCATTTGTCTTCGGGTGGATACTATGGTGTATTTTTGTTTAAATCATTTTGGATAATTTATTTGTAATTTATTTGGTGTCAATGAAAATGTTATAAAAAGGTTATCCAGCTAAATTTAAAATAAGGAATGAAAGCCAAGTTGACTGATGGTTTTCATGGCTAGCTAGTTGTTAGTTGAGTTGATTCATAGGTTTATAACCAAGAAAAATCAGCTTGTTTTATTGTTTCTTCACCAACCTTTGGAAAATTAAAAAAAAAAAAAGGTAAATTATGTGTCATCTGTTTCTAGCTTGCCAAGAAATATCATCCAGATGTGAACAAAAATGACACTAATGCTGCAGCCAAGTTTCAGGAGGTATCTGAAGCATACGAGGTAAATTTTAGACATTTGTTGAACTCCATATGCTTAACATTGGCCAAATGATCATATTTAGAATGAATTGAAAAGATGTAGTCTTCCAGAATATGTATCTAAGATGAAATGCAACACAACAGTCTGATTCAGTTGACACCCCAGTGTACATGAGGTAAAGATGGTAGTTAATGACAGTTTCAACCCATTGAAACACATTGATTGTAATGATATCCCTGAAGTATTTTGCATCCATTTTCCACTTCATTGATTTGATAAGTCTATAGTTAAGGTCAGTGATGAAGAATATTGTAGTATTGTGACAGTAAAAAGTGTTATTTGTATGCTGGAATCAATCTTTAAAAATTTGTAATTTCAAACAGGTTTTAAGTGATGAAGGCAAAAAGAGGCAATATGATGCATTTGGGACTACGGGTAGTGCAGGAGGTGGTGGAGCACATCCGGGAGCAGGGTTTGGACAAGGGGGCTTCCAAGGTAAGTTTTCTAAACTACCACATCTAGATTGAGAACAGAAAGTTCTGTTACCATCAAAGAAATGTTTAAAAATGTCTGAATGTCTTTGATCGGAGTGCTCCAACAAGGCAATGGTTAAAATTGGTCATAAATAGAAAACTGTTTTTCTATAGGGTATATATTTGTACTTGTTGTGTCTTGATTTAATGCTTTCTCACCAAAGTTCTTACTTTTTAAGTGATTTCCTTATCCAAAGTTCAGATGTCTAGGTTAGGCTTGTTGTAAGAAGATATGTGTCATTACCAGGCAATAGAAATGAAATAAAATGAATTAAAACTACATACTCATCTTTTATTGATACGTTCTTACTTCTGTCAAAACGTATCGTATTATTTATGACGCTTCTGCATAACAAAAACAAAAAGAAACTGCATCACATTTGTCAACCTGTTGACAATAATAGTAAATATTAGGTATATATTTAGTTGTAGACCGTAGTCCGCAGTATCAGATGTTTGAAGATCTCTTATGTTTCAATTTCTAAAACTTTTGTGTGAACTATGTTTCTCTTCAGATTTTTCCGGAACTAATCCTGAAGAACTCTTTCGTAATATATTTGGTGACATTTTTGGAAAAGGCTTTAGTGGAAACAATGACTATGAAGAATCTAAATATGGATTTGCACCAGCATCAGAGGTTTGTGAATATCTTACTTGACATCATCTGACAAATACTTCACATCATTACAGGCTGATCGTAATGACAATTGTACGATAGCTGCTTGTTCATCTGCTTTTCCTTTTCAACACTTGTAGGGTATCGTTTATGTTTCATTCTTATGACAAGTGTCCCTACAATTTACTTTCCTGGATTGCAGTCTCACCTGCCCAGCATTTCAACTTAATTTTACATTTCAGTTAATTCTGATTATAGATATAATTTGTTGATGTTAAACACTGTCTTGACTATGAATTTAATGTTGAATGTAGCTGTATGATTTTGATTTTTGAAGGTACTTATGGACCTAACATTCCTAGAAGCTGTGCGGGGCTGTAATAAACAAATACACTTGAATGTCACAGACACTTGTCCGAGGTGTAATGGTCGCAAGGCTGAACCTGGCTCTAAGATTGAAAGCTGTACTCAGTGTAACGGCACTGGAATGGTAGGGTATCCCCTTTTAATTGTTTCACTATAAAACCAGTCTGAGTTTTGATAAAATTACTTTTTATTCGTATGATGGACTAGTTCTGCTGCCAAAGATTTTGAACTTTCTGTGACTGACTTCTTTCTTTGAATGCTTTGCGAGTGTCAATGTTGATCAGTAGCATTTATTTACTATAATGATAACGCAATTTTATGGTTAGGTCCTTTAAAAACTCATTGTTAATTGTGGAAATATCATTTGTGTGGCAGGAAACAATAAACACGGGTCCCTTCATCATGAGGTCAACGTGTCGACGCTGTATGGGCAAGCGAACAGTTATAAGCAAGCCTTGTTTTGATTGTCACGGCAAAGGAAAGATTGTACTGCGAAAGAAAGTAATTGTTCCTGTTCCTGCAGGTAGGTAATACAGACTTAATTGAGTACTTTGGTCAGTGATATGCTTCTTTTAAAGGTTTACTGTATCAACTGCAGATTCTTAAGGATTGGACTTCATTAATGAACGATAACTTCTACATCTTGTCAGAGCTTAACTCCTGTGTTACATAGTGTGAAATAATGTTGTTTCATGAATTATAAAGCATGATGAATAGGAGTGACTTTAATAGGAGTTTTTATTTAGGTATAAGGTTGCAGTACCTTATTACAAATGCTGTATATCAAATCATGTAACATCTGTACATAGTTTGAATTATCATTTTTAGATTTAATTATCATAATTAAGCAGAGAGAGATCAATTTCAATGTGAAAATTTAAATTGTGACAGGTGTTGAGGATGGTCAGACAGTGAGAATGCCGGTAGGCCAGCAGGAGGTGTTTATAACATTTAAGGTAGGTTCTGTGAACAACCCAATATCCATTAGCTGTATGTCAATATTTGAATTAGACAGTGCTATTGATAAAAATTTGATTGTTATTAGAATTAACTTGTTCACTTATGCCATCAGTATCACATATAGATATATATCATCAGAGTTTTGTTAACTAGAAAAGGAAGTAATGTTTCTCTGTATGCATTAAAAGAAAACCAATCTGTGTAAGATTGGACTACAATTAAATTTGGTAATGCTAACACCCAACAACAGAAATGATATATATTGGTAAACTGATGCTGGTTTGGACACTATAAAAGACCAGTCTACCAAGCTGGAGTGATTTTCCATTCCATGCTGTGGAATCTTGAATTTATTCCAGTTCTTTGCTTCACGAGATATATTTATTACTATGATAAAAAACATGTGATCACTTCTTAAAAGTCTCGATTTCAAATGCAGGCTGTTATACAATGATGCATATTTAGAACACAGTCAGCAGAGGGTGGGCTGTTCAAATTATCCCATGCCCAATGTCGGTCATTCATTGTGTCCTTAAACAATTACTGGATGAATAATTTTCAAATTTTATAGGTAGTTCCCTTTGGTCCCTAATTGAACATTGTTTTATTTTGGAATTTATCAAAACAGCAACAAGACAGACAGGGGGTCATCTTTGTTTTTGATAGTCATAATTTATCATTTTTGCTGCTGAAGAACTTGATTGGTTCCTCTTAGTCCCTAGTTGTGCCCCTTGGGACTGTTCAGTTAAACAAAATGGTCAGCAGGTGAACATCTTGGATTGGACAGTAAAAATGTCATTCACTTTTTCGTAGATGAATTTTCAAATTTCCTATGATAATGAGTTTAAACAAAGAAGGGAAGAGATGAATGGAGAAAAAGATTACAACTTTTAAGGATAAATATATAGAGGGCGTCAATATCCCTGTGAAATCTCTTGTTATTATCTTCACTGTGTCAGATTTATTTCTGTAATAGGTTGCTAGAAGTCGAGAGTTCAGACGTGAAGGGGCAGATATCCACAGTGACATCAATATAAGTCTTTCCCAAGCTGTGTTGGGAGGCACCATGAAAATTCCTGGTGTGTATGAAGACATACTTCTAAAAGTAAGTACATTAATACTTTACAAAAACACAACAGAACACAACAACATCATGTGTAGTATGAATTCATTGATATCTCATAGATAACCGTTATGTAATATTGGGCGACGTCTCAGTCATGTTTTTTTCAATTACAGAGAAAAAAGGATCAGGGAAAAAAGAATGTCTAATAATGTTAATATGGAAAAATTTTCAGGATCATTGTTGCCGAAGGATAAACCCAGTAAATGTGTGAAGGAAAATTATTGATTTAAGAATTGAAAGACTTTGTTAGACTACAAATTAAAAAAATCAGAAAGTGCCCTGGTTTTTGCTGATGTATGGTAAGTTATCTAATCATTTGAACTTTTCTGTGATACACATGTTTCGTTTTGTTCTACTTAGATACCTGATGGGAGCCATTCCCATAGCAGGATCAGAATGACAGGAAAGGGTGCCGCTCGTGTTAACAGCCATGGACGGGGTGATCACTACATCCATTTGAAAATACAAGTACCCAGGTAGGCTATCTAAATATACAAGTAGGTTAACTTCCAAATACAAGCATCCGAGAAGGTTGAGAAGGTGTTATACAAATTACAAGTACCCAAGGAGGTTTACCATTATAGTTATCTACAGAATACAAGTACCAAAGGAGGTTATCAGAGAGAGAAATTTATCATAACACCTGGAATATCGAGGATGTAATTTCTATGACAATGAATCATTTGACCAACATTTAAATTTGACAACAATAAAGAATATCTTAAATCTATGACACTTTGTGACAGAAATCAGTGATTGTTATCAAAACTTACAGAGTATAATGATGTTGGAATGAGATCCAACACCTGGAAATGTGTTATCAGGATGCTATTTTGAAATAACTATCTCTGAAGTCTTCACTGGAATATGACCTTGCTTTCATATTGTTGTTTACAGATCTTTAACAGAAAAACAGAGAGCTCTACTATTGGCTTTCGCTGAAACAGAGAAGGGGGTGAATGGCACTATAAACGGAGTTGTAGATACAGATATTGGTGAGATTAGTTGTTAACTTTTGAATGTATAGAATTGATTTAAATGCCTTCAAATACAAACATGGTATCACAATTTATCAGTGTTCTATTGTGTAGATTATATTGCTCATCAAAATTTCAATCTCACAAATTAATTTATGTTCTAATCAAAAGTATTAGTTAAAATGGTCTTTGTGATTGAATTAAGTCAGAGTCATGAGAAAGATTGTATGATAAGTGTTGATTATGGTCAAAGAGAAAGTGTGATAATGAACTGAAGTCTTAAAGTCAGATATCCTGATTCGAGAATTTTTCGTTTCAGGGGCTGATGCTAAAGAAGAAGCATCAGGGGAATATGAGTCAGAGAGTGAAGAGAATGAATCATTTTTATCAAAAATGAAACGTAAAATATTTGGGTGATGTCAAAAAATTTTCCGTGACCATAATCAACATGTAAGTCTAATTAATTAAATGGTATGTCCGTTAAAAGTGATTCAGTCAAGGTTCATAATGAATTTATATCATAGATCTGTATCTACTCAGGAGATTATATTTAATTCCGAAGATACCCTGGTGATATCTTTTGAGTACATTGTTCTTATAAAAGATGTTTATATCATTAATTATTTATGTTATTTGAAAAATTCAGATTTAAACCCTTCTTGAAATTAAAGATGCTCTGAAGAATTCAGAATTCAATTTTTTCTGAAGATCTATTTAATGAATTATACAAATTTCACATAAACAGTATTTCATTAGAATTGATGAAATTTCTACAGGTTTGTGGGCTGTCGAGGACATGGATAATGGTTTGCTGTCCCAGATAAAAGCTGTTTTGAATGAGGAAAATAACAGAAAACATTCTACCTGCACCGATGAAACAAAGGGGGAGGCCACTTCTGAAAACTTTGTGCAAACAAATCAGAATGAAACTGGTGAAAACAAGAAGAAAATTGTAAACGAGGAAAAACAGGAAACTACAGAACTAAAAATGAACAAAAGTCAAAACACAAAAAAAACCAAAGACAGCAATGAAATTAAAAACAAGAAAATCCCAGAAGATGATGATGATGATGATGATGATGATGATGGTGATGATGATGGTGATGATGAGAATGATGGTAAAAATGGAGTGAGGAGTTCATGTTAATTTAACAAAATCTTATCACACTGCTTCAACCTACAATACAAGTAGAATGCGATCCTCTAACTGTAATCCTTGCTTGTTGTGTGAAGTCTGATGGAGTTAATATTTACATATTTTTAAATGTAGGATGTTGCCCTCCTGAATGGTTACATTCAACTAAACAAGATAAAGTTTGAGAGTGCAGGATGCTTTTATCTGCAATTTTGATTCTTGTTCATCATTCTCATTCACTTGGAATTTTAGAAGAAACTGCACGAAGTAAATTGATTCATTAAGACGTGTATAATGTATTTTGTCATGTTGTTTGTTTATATCTGTAAGGTTGTGTGTGAACAGAGCTGATCATAGTGTAAATGTGTGTGTGGAAATTGAGAAAAAAAGTTGATATATGTTTCTGTAAAACATGGGTATTTTACTGGTCTGAACACTTGGTTTGCCAAAATTTTCTTAACCTGAAGGAAGAAAAACATCATGCGTTGTGATTTGTGAAAACTGCAGATTAAAAGTATGATTCACCATTTAGTTAAACCAACACTTTATCTGCCTCAGCTGTATCAACTTATTTATACCAAGAAGCATATGTAACATACTGTCCTTATTTGGACATGATCAGTAAAACAGTCGATGATGCCATATATATATATATATATAGAAACATCCCAAAACTGTTATAACTGTTTTTTAGGCTACTAACCACAGTGTGCTCAGGATTTGTTGGGGATTGTGTGAGTTTGTTATAGAGATGTTAGTGGAGATAAACTGTGATAACATAGTCTGTATCCAAAATTTGTATACATTATGTATATATGTTTTATTTATGTCAATGTAGCATGGAAGGAGACAACTAGTGTGATGTATATTTATAAGTAATTATCCAATTTATCTCGTTTTAATAAGTCTGAGAATTAGACTTTCAAGTGAAGGCAATTTCCAGACATTAATATATGGGATGGAGGTTTTATAATTAAAGGTTACAGAATTCTACCTATTAGCACCCAAGATTTAATGGAGGTTTTATAATTAAAGGTTACAGAATTCTTCCATATTAGCACCCAAGATTTAATGGAGGTTTTATAATTAAAGGTTACAGAATTATACCATATTAGCACCCAAGATTTAATGGAGGTTTTATAATTAAAGGTTACAGAATTCTACCATATTAGCACCCAAGATTTAATGGAGGTTTTATAATTAAAGGTTACTGCATTCTACCATAATAGCACCCAAGGTTCGGTGATCCACAGGTAGATGCATGAATAAGGGTAATTATGCACATTCATGAAGTTCCAAAAAATGTGTTCGTAGGTAGTATTGTTGTGAATTTATGGGGAAATTGTTTTTCCATAATTGGATCAAATTTGCTGTTAGGTCTTTTTAGTTCTTTTACTAAAAGTGCAAAACCTATTGTAACAACATACTTGTATATCATCCAGGGTCTGTTAGCTCAAACAAAAGCCTGTTGGTGATCTTACTTAAAGCAGAAACCAGAATATATCAATCTGTAAACAGTGTAATAGATTGTGTTAACACACATGTAATAACATCTAGCAGTGCTGTTACTGGAAGGTGCCCATTGTCTCATTTGCAATGTCATTATCATAACTTCATATTATGAGATCATGAAAATAAAATGTATTGAGAAAATCATCAAATTGGATAAAGTCTCATAAAATGCTGTTCTTAAGTTGATGTGATAAATTTACTCCGGACTTTATTTACATTTTGTATACAAGATCAATGAAACTTTTCATGTTTTTTGTTTATTTTTTTCCAGCATAGGCTAGATAAAACGAAAAATTCTTGCTTATTTCATAAATCTTGTATGACAAGATCCCTTACTGTACATTTATGTCAACAAACTTGGCATACTCAAATTTTTAAACTAAAGTTTTTAAGATTTGATAATTGATTTAAGTGCATCATAACATCCACCTAATGTATGTGATAAATAAGGAACACAAAACAGTAGTAAAATTATTGTTATATTGATGCACTTTGTGTAGTTCGTTATGGTAAGAATATATACAGATAATGTCTGTAAAATGTCCACGCTTGTTCCCAGCTGGAAGTTGGTCGTTTTACTGGAGGAAAATTTGTCCTGATTAGCTAGAGATAGTATGACCACCAGATAAGTATGGGCTGGAGGATCTAGAACATTGTTGTGTGTTTGTGCTGATGCTATTTTGTGTTCATATTGTACAGCCAAACCTGATTTCAAGTAACAGTTGAAATTAACCAACGCATATTAAAATCAAAGCTGTTTAGAGCTAGATTATTTCGCACATACAAATCCAGGTATTCATGCTTGTCTGAAATGTAGTCAATGAAAATCACTAGTATAGAATTTTCAAGTGTTTATAAAAACAAACCGACTGCTCAAGAATATTTAAGAGCAAAATTGTTTCAAATTTAGATCACGGAGAAAGAAATGTATCCAAATTTTGTTGTATTTGAAATTTAAAATGTTTTGTCCGTTTAGGTTTATTCATTTACTGTGGAATACTTTCCGTATTTCGAGAGACTATTTCAACCGGGTAGATGAAAACAGTCGAACACATTGATTGTACTGGGATCACTTTACCCATTGTCAATATTCAAATATTAAGTTTTATTAGATTTGTAACAAAATTTTAATGATGTATCATACAGAATGGTTCAAAATTTTACTTCAGACAGGTAGAATATATGGAAACACGTTATCATGCATGTTTATACTAGCTACATAGAAGTATATTTTGCATAAATGAACACCCATAATTTACCAGAAATGCTGTAAGACTGTAATGGACATTTGGATGCAGCCGTGATCTGTATTTGTGATTCAGCAATGAATACTAGTATAATAAATTTGTTACCCGTTTGTGTGATGACTTGCGCTAGTTGTCTATATTTTATGTTCATTTGATGATATCAAATAAATATTTAAATTTATTCAGTTTTGTGTTGAGTTTCAAAGTATCAATATTTTGCAAGTACAATTCTAGTCTTGTAGTGTGTATCCTATAGGTTCTTAAACAGAACCCCCTTATTTTTTTTTTCAAATGCTTTGTTTTTTCACCGAACTCGCTGCTTGTTCTATCACTTACATATGTCCTGTGAAAATAGGGTACTAGTGTTATGCATCACTTTAAATAGAATTATTGTCGCTAGCAACTCCACTTACTAAAATATTCAATCAAACTTGTGGCCAACTATGTCAATACCCCTTACATGTTTTTGTTTCCAGCGTTCAAAGTCACCGTTGACATGGTTGTATACAGATGATTGTCAAATGCTGATACTGCTGTGTAAGGAGCATGGGAGTATTCATACCTTACAGTATTACTGGTAAATGCTTTGCTAGCTATCCCTGAACTACAGGTTTGCCAATTCTGTGATGCTGTTTGAATTAGGACATTTTGTATTAATGATAAGATTCACCATTTATACAATTCATTGACTGTCTTGTAAAGTGGCCAAATACATGAACATGCTTCAGTTCAAGGAGTAGCATCATTGAATTGTTTGTCAATTTTGATACTGATACAACTATTTTTCAAACAAACATTTAAGTCCACTGTTTGTCCCATTGTAAATTCTGTAGAAGACTTTAACATAACAGCAGCTTGCTTCCAATGGGACGTTCCATCAAGTGTTGTGAACCTCAGACCCTCTGCCATTTCAAATTCAAACCAGTACACTACAGCAGTCAGGTGACCTACGTCTGTCATGGTGACCTTCACTTCCTGGGTTTGCTCCAGAAAGGATGGAGGCTCATCGCTACTCAGGCGTTCATTGAGGTCAAATTGCATCAAGACAAATGGGTCAGAGAGCCTGACATGTGATAAGGTTGATAAATCTATATCAACGTGTTTAGTCATCTGAAAGAAAAACCAAGTAGAATGTGACAGTGATCTTCTCTTAGAAAGTCAAAAGGGTAATTTAATTCTTTCTAGTTATGAAAGGAAATGGACATGTCAATCACAGCAAACTGATTTGTTTAATTTCAGTGAACAAAAATATATGCCTCCCCTTTTAAGCAATTATGCATATTTGCTGCTTTCATATTAAGTTGGATGTGCAAGGATAGATATTAAAAAGTACTGTTCTTAATCACTGGTAAAATTAGTACTTTCTTAATTAATTAAGATATCTTAAACAATTTGAAAATTACTGCCTGTTGGAAAAGTTAGCACTTCATTTGACCATTGACCTTTAGGTCGTAATTATCAAAATATGAAGCCCTGCACTTTTTCAGAGGGTGATAAAGATCTACAGCAACTTTCAGATATCTTAACAGTTTAAAAAGTATCTACTGGACAAGATATTATCGGAAATATTACCACTTATCCTTGATGCAAGGTTGCAATGCGTTAATGACAAAGCACTGTACTTTATCAGCACCTTTCATGAAGGAATCTTTAATGGTTTAGTAGTTATCTACCGGAGAAATAATTATTTGGGGAACCAAAACAACGGTTCAACCAGTATTTAATGGGAGACACCCTGGGAGCAATCTAAAGAAGTCCCATGGGCCAGTCACCTATCTGTTTTGCAGATTATGAATGAAAAATTTGCAAGAATTATGTGACAACTTTTCTGATTATTCCAAATGTAAACCTTATTTTTATGTTATCATGACTCTTGGTATTTTCATTTCTTACACATCTGACCTTGTGAATTTAAAGTGTCAAGGTTATTCATTTAAACGAATTTGACAGATCATCAAAAAATATTCAACACATATAAAGAAAAGTCATTTCCTGGTATGGAAAACCGAGGTCCATATCCAAATCTTTCACTTTATACTAATCATGGTATTGAATATGCCCTTACTGCAGATATACTCAAAAGCACATAAAGAGAACAATAATTGACATTTTCGCATGATATTTACATGACCATAAGTCAGAGCCACAGCATGGTCCACATTACCATATTACTTTTGTATGAGACTAGTAGATATCAATCAAAATAAGGTGCTTTCAAACAAAATTTAAATAAAATCGCTCCATTATTTTCATTATTCCAACCTTTATAGAACATGAAAGCTTTTTTGAATACCTGGAAATTGTTCATATACTTGGCAATGTTGTACCCCAGTGTACGTTCGTTGATGACAGCACTATCCCCGTGAAGCATTTCCGACTCTACACACAGACCGTGAATAGTGACACGGCCAGGAACAATGATTCCCCCAGCAGAAAGACAGGTGGCTCTGTGTTAGAGGAAAAGAGAGGTGCCACTTACGATTTTATATATTGCATATATGTCAGGTTTCTTTGATATTTATAACAAAAGCAAAACTTCTTGGCATCTTCAAATTTTCTAGTGTACAGGTATATACAAATCATAAATTAGAAGTTTAACTATTGCTATTGTCAAAAATATTGGATTGTTACCATAGATGTGTACTGGCTTGACCTATCTGCCTTGTGCACTGGCTTGACCTTACTGTGATGTGTACTGGCTTGACCTATCTGATATGTGTACTGACTTGACCTTACTGTGATGTGTACTGGCTTGACCTTCCTGTGATGTGCACTGACTTGACCTTACTGTGATGTGTACTGCCTTGACCTATCTGATATGTGTACTGACTTGACCTTACTGTGATGTGTACTGGCTTGACCTTCCTGTGATGTGCACTGACTTGACCTTACTGTGATGTGTACTGGCTTGACCTATCTGATATGTGTACTGACTTGACCTTACTGTGATGTGTACTGTGATGTGTACTGGCTTGACCTTCCTATGATGTGCACTGACTTGACCTTACTGTGATGTGTACTGGCTTGACCTATGTAAAAGCTTGAACTTACATGTGTCCAAGCCTCACCTCAAACATATACTAGGTTGACCTTTGATGTGTATATACTTAGTGGTGTTCCGATAGTCGAAAAAAGTCAAAAATTGCTCGACTACAACCAAAAATCAAGCGCTCGACTTAAGTTTTTGTAAGCTCGATTAATCAAAAAAAAAAAAAAAGGTTAATAACCTCCTGGTCCAGGATGGGGATGTACCAAACCAACGTATTGTATCGAGCCTAGTGTATCAGTACTAGAAGTAACCAGTATTTGGCATATGTTTCGCAGTTTTCATTCAGTATTTATAATAAAAAAAACTGACACAAATCTACACTAGTAAATCAAAATTTGGATTTCATTTGTTTTTAGAAAAGGAAAGTACATTGTATATTCATAAATCAAGAAAACTTTAGATTTCAACTTTTAAACATAAGTACGAAAGAGCATGTTGTCAATATGGCGGATGATAATGAGCTGTACCAATATCCTGGAAGATTTCGATTGATCGATTAATCGTTTATAGTACTCCTCCAGATAATCAATTGTAAATTTCTGTTCCGATTCCCATCACTATACATACTTGACATTTGATGTTTACATGCTTGACGAACCTTTGGTGTGTAACACAGAGTGTATTACCTTGACCTACCTGTGATATGTATTAACATAACCTACTAAAGACGTACTAGTATTACCTACCCTTGAGGTTAACCAACTTGACTTACCTGAGAAGTGCGATGTCCTCCAGGACTTGCTGTTTGAGGATGCCACACTGTTCTATGATATCACACAATATTAGCTGACAATCTCCCTCGACCTCTGACAGGTTCGAAGGTTCCACAAGCTGCAGTCTATCACGGTCGATATCATTCACAGACATCAACTTCCATATGACATCATGTAGTCCCTCCCTTGCTATAACAACGCAATGATGATCACTATCCTTTAACATTTGTAAACAAAGGGGAGATAACCCTCCAGAGAAGTCAAGGATTCTTAGGCTATCAGCACAATCTAACTGTGATAAATGTTTATCTATGGCCTGACAGAACATTTTATTGTAATAGAGATTGTTGAGTTTGTCTATTTCTGTCCTTTCCAATAGATATTGTTCAGTGACCTGTGGTGGACAGATAAAATCTGCCAGAGGCATGTAGGGTGCTGAATCATCGCTGTCATGGCAGCAGTGACAGGAAACCAACCATAAACAATCTTCTCCTAGACTGAACTTTACATGAAGTGAGTCTCCATCCCTGATTATAAACCCATGTTGTGTGTCTGAAATATATTAAAAACAAGAATGCCCTTTGGGAGTTTGAACTACAAATATATTAATAACAATTGACTGAATTAATTTATAAAAGATGGTTTAAATCATAAAATGTTTAGAAATTAAAACCTAGAAAATTATTCATTATCAGAAATTTGAATTTCATTTCACCTTTCAAAAATAAATTTACAAATGACAGAAATTGTCAAAAGTCTTTAATTTTACATATTTTTATACTCAAATGAAGGAACGTATATAGACATCAAATGTTTTACAAATAGTTAGACAATTAATAATATCTACCATGAAGCATCCCACAGCAGCTTTGATGAAAATGAGAGGGCAGTACAGGAAATACCGCCTGTTCCCAACAGGTCTCCATTGATGGGTTAGTTGTTATGGAGATCTCATCGTCAAGGTGAAGGTCAAACCAAAACACAATGGCATCTAGCTTTCCAATAGTTGTAATGGGTAGAGTTGCCTGCCATTCAATGCCATTGGCTATTATATCCAGCTCCTTCAAAGCAAGAAAATTAGACAGATACAAATGTTTATATATTATCTTTTTCAAATACAACAGTAAAATCAAAGAACCTAGATATAATTTTAAGGATAGCACGTCTTTAGATAGTAATGTTTTTGCTTTATTGTATTGTCTCAGTGCTGTAATTAGTGTTATCATTGTACCAGAATATCATTGAAACTCACCAATGGATCATTGAAGTTGATACAGGTGAGAAGGGAAGGTTCTGATAACATCTTGTATCCCCGGCGAAGACGAGTCAGGTTCTCTGTGGTGTAGGGTTCGTCAGCTACAGTACCAGTAGTACATACTATCCCCACACCTCCCATGTCTAGTTTGTGTAATCCTGGATACAGGAATCTGCCAGGTAAATAGAACATGACAGACAGGTCCAGCTAGCATTGTCTGTATCCTTTTATATGTACTATAAATTGAAATATATGAAATATGCTTAAAGATGGTCAGTGTTTTGTATGTTGCTAAGATTGTACAAATAACACACAAGTGAAAAGCACCTTATACAATTAGATACAGGAATAAATAAACATGGAATTAAACTGCATCATACAGCTGTCTTGTCCTTCTAGAACTTGTCAGTGATGGTAAGAGCCTAAATTTTGAAAACCGAGGAGAATCAAAACTGATTGAAAGAAATGTCAGAATCAAACTGGGGAGGGGCACCAGTCCAATAATTCAATTAATTTTGTATGTCTGAAAATTTATTCTGAACTGTATCACTATGCGAATGAATTAAAATGTGCCATGCAGGTTAAGGCAAACCACAGGGACTAAAAGTTAACCTGCAATGTCTAACACCCACCAATCCACAAGACTGAACAAAAGATGCACCAAATAATCATTTGCTAATGTCATACATGTACAATATAACACGTTTATAATATTCATGGAAACAAGAGACCCATACGGCTTGTATCTCTCATCTGACTTTGCTTGACTAAAATTGCTTCATGAAATCTACAGAAAAAGAGAATTCAAAATCTCCAAGAACACAACACAAAACACATCTTTTTTGGAACCCAACCCTCTGTCCTTAAGGGGTCAATGATACTTAAGACCAAATCATTCATACAGGAAATGTAGGATTTTAAAGAATTTACCCTATTTCCAAAATGGGGTCCCACACCTTCCAACCCAGGGGCCCCAAGACCCATACAAAACTTTGGACAAAATCTTTCCTATGGGCGGAGCAGGATTTTCCAGAATTTGCTCTTTTTCTCCTATTGGACCTCGTCCCTCCTGCCCAAGAGAGCTGAGACCAACCACTATTAAAAAAGAATGCTTCAAACCAAGTTTGGGCAAAATTTAATAATTCCTAATAATTTGCATAGTGGGGTAGGATTTTAAAGAAGAGATCCATGAAAGATCTTGTTGGCCACCATTGTTTGATCTTTATTTGCTCTTTGGAAGTTTCATCTTTTCCCTTCTTTTCTCTTCTCTGTTTTGTTCTTATTGATAAGAAATTACAAAATTCTTTTGTAGCATATAGCAATGATGATTATTAACTACAAAATCCAAAATGGTCACCTGAAAGCCATTTTGTTTCCTCCAATTTCAAACGGGCACAAAAAGAGCCCAAGGGGAATCTAAGTATGAAATCTGAGAGAAATCTTTACTAGGCAAAATCCAAGATGGCTGCCTGTCAGCCATTTTGTTTTTCTTATCAGTCCTAAACTCAAACAGGCATAAAAAGGGACCAAAAGGAACCTATGCATGAAATCTGAGAAAAATCTTCAGAAGCATTTATCAAGAAATAGCGATAACAAACTTTTCAATTCAAAATCCAAGATGTCCTCCTGATCACCATTTTCTTTTTCTGTTGGATACCAAAATCAAACAATTAGGAATCAAGGGAAACATACCCATGAAATTTGAGAAAGATCTATGCTGTGGTTCTCAAGAAATTGCGATAACAAACTTTCAAAGTCAAAATCCAAGATGGCAGTCGGTACACCATTTTCTTTTTCTGATAAGTCCCGAAATTAGACTGGCACAACATGGGAACAAGGGGGAACCTACCTCGGTATGCCAAAAACTCCATCGGTCCTTCAGGCCAGATGAGCTTAAATTGTTACAACTAAAATACAGGTGCAGAAAATGCATATAGTATGTAGCATATCCTTAACTACTATGACACACTACAGAAAACATTATGTTCTGCATGACAGATGTATGTATTAACAGAAGGGTACATACCTGTTTTGTGTACGAATAGCTTCAGATTCTACTGCACATATGTATAGAGTTGCTCCACTTGGTATAACTTTGGAACGCTGAACAGATCAACATTAAATTTCCTTATCATCTTCACAAAACATGTTTTGCAATCAATCTAATAATATCTACTAGTAAACAACCTTCAACATATGAATAAACTACACCAACAAACAAAATGTTAGACAAAATCTCTAAATTACAGATAATATCAGAGACATTTGCCACATGTTTCTGACCCAGAGTCCATTTATATATATATATATGGATTGTGGGTCAAGGAAATGAATTTCCTGCAGCTTCACATAAGCAAATATTGTGCTTTAACTGCAGGATGTGCTGAAATGCAGCTATGTGAATATGTGTGATCATCCTCTTGCTTAATAAGTTCAAAATTAAGAAAACTTGTTACATAAATACAAATAGATATATACAATTATGGTAATGCCAATTAAGGATATACTCCAATGAGAAGTAAAAAAAATCCAGTATTAAACTTTTTTTCCTGATGATGATTATTTGAAAGGTTCGATGTTAGAAAGTTGATTAAAGTATAAAAATGTTGCTGCACTACTTTTTCCTTTACATGTGTCAGAATACTTGTAACATGAAATTTGATAAAATTTAATTCTGTATGTTGTTCTTTTTTATTGAGTAACAAAGATCAAGGTCATTCATGAAAACAAACATGGTAGCCCTTCATCCCAGCACGATACAGGCCAAATATCAACACCCTGGGCCTTTTGGCTATTGAAAAGAAGATTAAAGATTTCAACACATTTGATGCCCGTGACCTTGAAAGTGGGTCAAGGTCATTCATTTTAACATACTTGTTAGCCCTTAAAATTCACAACGACAGAACAAACACGAAGGCTATAGGTCATCCTGGCCCTTCGGGTCATATGAATTGTTATTCAAATTGGAGTTATCTCCCTTAACTTATTGTCCTCACCAGTCTAGATGTTGGAGGCATGAGAAGGTCCTTCCAGGCATGTTGAAGTGTAGATATGATATGTTCTCCAAACAAAGCAGCATCAAATGTTTCTGTCACCACCAGTGATACTCTGAAACCAAACATATTCTCCTGAACTACAGAATCATACTTTGTGATCGAGTTCAAAACTCAACTTATTATACAGATAGATTTTATCTTCAAATAACCATAGGCATATACAGTAAATGTACTTGATTTAGTGGTAATTTAATCTAAGTGCTTTTTGCATTGTGTGTAGAGCGGTGACTTTCAAAATCAAAGTTTGTCCGGTACGTATGTATATAAAAATGTGTCATAGTTTGCATCATCGAATATAATTATAACCCAACAACGATCAAAGTCAATTGCCTAAGCATGCTGCAAGACAAAAACAAATTTGTATACTGGTTTTATATTTCATCAGACCAAGTTGTTTAAAGAACATGACTTATTTTATCAGCAATGAACATATATATCATGGATACTCAATCAACAGCTAGATAGAAATATTACTGTTATATATATATATATATATATATAAGTAAATCTTAAGTAATTACCTCCCTGGTAGATCGTTGGGCATTGTAAGGTCTGTAGATAATTCACGCACCAGACGTACTTTATGGAGAACAGAATTTTCCCGAAGTACATCCTGTGCTATTTCAAACATTGTCTTCGATTTTTCACAAGCTGTCACATCGCCTGCTCCAGATTCTACAGCAAACAGACTGGAAATAGAAAAGAACAGAAATATAGGTCATCTTTAGACAAAAGTGGGCAAAAGGTAGGTCAATGTGCTTGAAGTACTGCATAATTTACCATTTCCTCCATCTGTAAGAAGTTTTACGAAAAAAAAAAACAAGAACAAAAAAAAACAAAAAAAACAAAAAACATCAGTCCAGGCAATAATAATTATAATTTCATACTGTATGTTAAACATGTTCTAACCACTGGTCAAATACAAGAATTTTACTCAAAAAGTAGGTGGGCTTGTTACAGAACATTTCTATTTCATCTCTATTTATACCAAGATTGCAATGCCAGGTAAAGACTGATAATTACCACCTGAAAGTCCTACAATTCTTTCTAAGTAAATGTTGATAAATATATAGAATATTACCTGAGGATTCCTGAACCTGTGCCTATATCCAGAACGGTATGATAGCCAGATTGGACAGCTGTCTGGATAGCAGACCTGTATGCACAATTCCTTCGAACATCATTAAGCATGCGGAAATGCCATCTTTCAACAAGGTGGCTACATATATTTTCCAGATTTTCTCTTGCAGCTAGATACTCTGGGTTCAGATGTAGTGACTTTCTTATGTACAAGACAGCTTCTTCTGCATACCCAAGTCTGAAAATAAACAAGTTCAATGGACATGTTTTTCTTTCGTTTGTATTGATTGCTTATTAAAGAGAAGAGTAAGCTTTTCCTTTAACTCACACAACAAACTAACCTGTACATTAAACAATCTGAAAAATATGGTTTGAACAACAATGAATGTTAATAGTAATATATATAATATTACATAAAACGATTATACACAAACTTTGTTTCACCTTGTATATGAAAAAATTCCCTTTACCTTCTGCTTTAGAAAGATATTGAATCTTTTTTTCTCATACAACCAATATTGAATGTGTGGTCATTGCATATCATGCAGGTAATTAAATTACAAACCAAGAATTGCTGAATATGTACCAAATGTACCCTTATCACAGACTTATATCTATATCTTGCAGCAATGATAAAAACACAAACATTAACACCATTTGATTATACAGTGATTGAAACCTTCCTGTTTTGCCCCAATCACTTTTGATGCAAGATAAAGTTCTACCCCCAAATCCACTGATCACTCAATATTAGGCGGTGACACAGCCATCGTTTCATTCAACAAAGATGTGTACTTATTCTAATCATTTTCAAATAGTCCTGTTACCTAGAACTCAAAGGAAAATCCAAATCTGATGTATGTATGGTCCTTTATTTGAAACAAAACTACTAGATTGCTGACAAAATCTTTCTAAAAACAGTGATGATGACCTTGACCTGACAGTGCTAAATCTCAAACTTATTGGTGACTTTGTGGTCCTGATCTAAACGTTCGAACAAAATTGCTCAAAAGAATGAAGTTGCTAAGACACTGACAAAGATTTTTTAACAATAGTGACCATGACTTTGACTTGGCAATCCTGAAATTCAAACTTGTCCAAACGATAATGATCCTAAGCATTTACAGTTTGATCGAAATCTCTCAAGCAAAGAAGCAGCCAGTGCTGACAATGATAAGTATTATATATCTACCTTACCAATGAACCTCCCTTTATTCCCTCCTGCATACTCATTGCAAGATAATTTGACATCATCCAAAATTTAATATGAAACTGACTTGACAAGGGCACAGTGTTTTAATGATACTTATCATGTCTTTTGCCTTTGAGTGTTGTGCAGTGTTTGTATAAATAATACATGTCATTATATTGTCTTTTGTCAGGGAGTGTTATATAGTGGTTTTATTTTGTGGGATATATACAATTTTTCAATTGATTTCAAATACTAAGCCTTATAATTGAGACTAACTGTTATTCAACTTTCACTCTGATTTGTTGAATCATCAATCTTTATTGTAATAACACTCAAAATTTGCTGGAAAAATGTCCTGCAGGACACAACAACAGGGATGTATAATACTGTATTTTATGTCCCCGACATCATAAATATGTCAAATTACTTGACTGGATGTGGGAATTTTGTGGACAATCTTGAATAAAGAGATCCCAGAGAGATCTTGGAATCTATCGCTGTTTGGTCTTTATTTGTTTTTTGAAAGATGGAACTTTTCCTTTCTTTCTTCTGTCCATATCTACATATAATAATTGAGAAAGATCCTGCCAGTACTTTTATAGCAATAACAAACCTTCATTGTACAAATGTAAGATGACTGCATATAAGTCATCATATTATGTTCTTTAGATGAGACGGTGCACAACTCGATCTGCTTAAAGACCAACATGTGGACTGGAGACAGACAACTAACCACAACCAAATGTGACTTGAAGAACCAATTATCTGATGATGGTGGGATAATAACAAAATTACCTTAAACTGCAATCAAAGAAACACATGCCTCATCGACTTGTATGATTGATTGATCTGATCTACAAGCCAACTGGGCAATCTGATGCAGTTTCATCATTTTCCTATCCATTTATTGACTATGTATGACACAAACTGAAGCATTTTAAAAGAGAATTTTTAAATGACATCTGGTACCTGTTCTCTCAGCATCTTATCTATGATTAGACGGAGATGATCGAATAAATTATATGATTACTACTAATCTGTATATCATAACCAACCTAAATAATTGGGCACCTATGTTGTTTAATATTGACTCATTGTCAGGAAGGATCTCACAAGCTTGATCGAAACACTTGAACAAATCTTCAATTCTGCCTTCTCTCTCTAAGTTTTCAGTCCAAAGTCTCATGGTCATGATAAAATCTTCAAGTACATCATCGTGATTTTCTGGAACAAGTTTCAGGAACAACAGAAAGTTGGCGAATGCTCGGCCGTATCTTTTTTTCGAAAGACAAGATCTAGCCGACGCTAAAGAAATCTTTGCCACTTGTCTAACGCCACCATCTTCCATCCTACAACCGTTGAATCGTTCACATTTACGTCCATAAATTGCATTTACAACAAATATATGAGGTCGTCGTTTTACTTTCACGTGCTAAAGGAAAACGGATGTTTTGCCCTATATGACGCATGCGCAGTAGTCATTTCCGTTCTACAGTGTCCTTCACGTTTTACGGCTTGTTGGAACTGTAAAACCACAATCAAGATGTTTAACGATTTATTGTTTTTCATAGGAGGCTTCAGTGGTTCTATGGTATGGAACTATTTATCAGGAGTACCATTACATCGAGGTAAATGATGTAACTTATGTGTAGTAAAACGCGAGCAGCGATACCTCTGTAACTTAAAGCTGTAGCTAGTGTAAGTTAGGTTCCAATCACTCAGCTGAGTTTTTGACAAGGCACAGGAATTAAGTTCTCCATTATTTTTTTTTGCATGACTTTACAATAACTTTCACTAATCAGTAGAAAGAGTTCCTTTTTGGCCAGGTTGGTAGGTCACAAGGGTCCATAAATGATTTTTGTTATAGGAGTGATACCGATAATATGATAAAGAAAAATAGATTCGAGATCATTATAAACATTATTAGTACCCCTATGTTTATATTGATTTCAAATCTGTGCGATCAACTTTTGTCTGGCGTTGTGCGTTGTATGTCGTCCGTTGTAAACAAATTTTTACATTTTGGACTTCATTTCAATAGCTAAAAGGCCCAGGGTCATGGTATTATGCCAGTAGCATCATAGAAAAAGCTATCAAGTATATTCAAATGAGTGACCTTGACCTGTTTTGTATGTTCCAAGTTATTAAACCTCAGGCAAAGATGTTGGAAGGTAACTGGAGTCAGCTTGTCCATAGATGAATATTGTCATTAGCTCAGTTTGCAACTGATCTTTTTAAAAAGAATCACCAAACTTTGCCTAGCCATGCACTCAGTCAGTTAACAACAGTTTTGTTTTTGTTTTTGTGGAAATGTTCAGTAGAGCCAATTTTTTTCTGCCATTGCGGAATTGGTGAAACAGAATTTTGGTTTTTGAAAATATCCCATATATTTGTATTGAATTCGACTGAAATTCTGTATGCTTTTTATTCCAATCCCAATTCCTGTGCTCATTTTCATGAATACATGGCATAAACAAGTAAATTGTTTGAACCACTTGAACCGTGGTTCAGAAACATTTACAACATCCCGCACAGGACTGATTTACGTTGGTAACCAAAGTCACATGGTTAGTGCATGTACACATCATGGCTGACGGTGGCGATATGCCAAGCATTTCGGGTGTGAAAAAATGTAGTCTTGATCCTATTAAAAAAGCCAATGTGAAATATAGGGCATCACAATTCCTAGACAACCTCTATGAAGACGAAGACATTTTATTTTGCAAATTTTGACAGCACAGCATTGATTTTACTAGAGCTGACATGGTCAAGGATCATATAATATCTAAAAAACATGCAGAGAGAAAAAAGTTGGCTGGCTCTAGTCAAACAAAGCTTAAACAAACCACTGTCACATCTGTCGTCAAATCTACAGAATCTAGGGATGAATTTGTTTAAGATTTCTTGAAAATGTGTACTCTGGCTGAGTATTCTATTCAGAAAACTAGTCTGAGATATCTTATTCCCAGACAGTTCATGAGTTCAATTGTTCATCAGGAAAATTTCAATTATCCAATTATTAAAGTTTTTGCTGACAATCTGCTATGTTTTTGTGTTTGATCTCATGAAACTGGTTTAAAAAATGGAATTCATGAAAATCTGAAACGGAATTGGTACAAATTTGAAACAGAAAATCATTGGCCCTAAGTTCAGTACAATCTGGAGATGGGGGCCCCCCCCTGAAGTGTTTTTCCCCATTTCAGAGAGTTATCCTAGACTTTCTTTTACATAAAATAACCCCCACAAATTTGTTCATCTATGCATTTTGAGAAATAACCATTTTCTGAACACCTAATTGATTGTCTTTAAGTCCGACATAGTTAGAATTCATAACGTGGTTTGACTGTCAATGTTGAGAGTCAATGTAATCAGTTGTTTTAATTTGCTTTTATAATGTCTGTTGTAAAACAATATCATAACTTTGTTGAAAAGCAAATGGCTTTTTAAATTTTGAAATCTTTTTTTAAAGGTCACCCCAGAAATCTAGCATGTGGATTGATTGTTGGTGCATTAGGACATTTAGGCCTTTCAAAGTTGGAAGAAATGGACAAAGTACGCATGTATCAGTTGGAAGAATATGTTCGAACACATCCAGATGATTTCCCAGCTATTGGTAAGAAGTCTTCATGTTTACATTTCCCAATTAAATAAGGTTAATTGTATTCACATGGTGTATGTGTCTCCTCATTCGTACTGTGTGTAAAAGATATAAGTTTTACACCCAATCAGATTTTAGTGTGAAAGAAAAAATCAGGTCCCGAATCTAACTGCCTCTTACAAATCAAATAAGCAGGATAATTTAGTTTATTTGATCACAATTTATCAATTCATGTCTACACAATATGACTTTCCTAAATATCTAATTCACACCTACGTAATTTGTCCTGCGGGTGTATCAGAGATTGACCAAATTCACGTCTACACTATATGACTTTCCTAAATATCTAATTCACACCTAATTTGTCCTGCAGGTGTATCAGAGATTGACTAGATATTTCATCTCCAGACATATTGTTTCACATGTCATTTATATTTTTACAAGGGAGAAATAAAACAGATAAATTTTGATAGCTAATTTTGTAATTTTTAGTACATGTAAAATGCTTGTTAAGCTGAAATCCTAAAAATGAGAAAATATTAATGGTAATGTCAGCTAATTGGCATTAGTGGTAACAGAATCTGCTATTATTGTTGTAGTTGGTATATCTAAACATTGTTTTAATTTTTATTTTCCAGAACGAAAAAAATGGGGAGAGGTATTCAATACATGGCAGTCACCTTTCAGACCAGATACAGAATAAAAACTAGTGTGATATTCAAATAATGGTGAACTGGAAACCAGACAATTTAAGTGCTTTTCATCATTCACTGATCAGTTAGGACAAGAAGGAGTTGTCTGAATGTACTTTGTATTTATGTAAATAAAAATATGTTGGATTCTGTCAAATGATTTGTTCTATTACAATTTTGCAAGAGAAATATAGGAATATTTGACTATCCCTGAGGCAAAACAAGGAATTGACCTTTAGCAAAGAGAATAACATTTTTTTGTTTGTTTTATTAAGTAGTTTGAAAATCACAGACTTTGTTAGACTCAGATGAAGGAAATAAAGGTTTGTTAATGTACAACATTCCAAAGTTCATATTTGCATTCTAAGATCAACGTTTTAACATTGAAGTCCTATGATATCTGCTTTCATCTGTTCTCTATCGGTCTAAAAGTTACGCAATAATACAGTGAAAAAATCTTTCTTCACATTTAAGCAAGAAAAATTTTTATTTAAAAAAAAAATAATTTATTGTTCGAACTTTTAAACATTTTACTGAAAAGTTTCTTCTCCAACACTTTTAGCTATCAACAAAGAAGTTTTTATGGCTCAAAGTGACCATGACTGCCGACAGGCTGTTATTAACCCTGATTACTTAAATCTAAATTCTTAGCATGTCATAATCTAATTGATATTTAAACAAAATATGCTTAATGGAATCTGTGAAACCTGTCCATAAAATCTTCTTACACTGTAAAATCAAAATTTTAAAAACATTCAAAAGTATTTTCTGAGAATGAGGACTAGAACATTTGAAATCCAATCTTCTTTCCTTTCAGTTTCAGAATATTCAACATGTGTAATAATAGGTCAGAAAAGCTACCAGGTTCTTGGATTTCAGATTTTAAAAACTATAAAATGACAGATCAAGCTACAGTGAAACAGACTAACATGTTGATGTCTCTAACAAAAAGATGGTTTGCAGTCATATTGTCCACCTCCTTTTAACCTGATGTCAAACTGGTGACAGTCTCATGAACCAGACAACTGGCATTTGTATATTAGTTTTAATCTTCTAGAAATACAAATTTTCCCATTCACATTGCTAACTTTGAAATATGTTTCACCAATACACAAGCTGGCTGTTATTGGGAGCTTGAGAAAGAAAACTTAACAAGAACCAGATCAATATATATTTTACTTACACAAAGTCTTCATTTACACAAATAATAGTTTACAAAAATAGCATGAGTATATTGAATATATCCAAAGATATCATAACAAAAGGTCTGTAAAGCTAGTGCAACATACAATTTTTCTTCTCAGCACTACTGCAATATAATCTATACCATAAAACCTTACTTTTTGTAGCACAGCTGTAAAATTCATATTAAACTATGTACTATAAAATCACAAAGTATTGAATATCAAAATAATACGAACAATGATCTTCAAAGGTAGATGATTATATATGTTAGAGGTAGTGTAAATGTACCCAAATCATGAATTCTAGTAATATACCAGAGTCCTTGACATTATGTATTTATTCCTATAAACTTTGGGAGGTAGTACATATATAAACAAGAGTGCCACAGACACAATATACACTGCCACAAAATATAAAGATCAAGAAAAAACGTAAAATTGACTCTTCCAGCACATCCACCCATTGTAGTAGTGACATTGAGCAAGCTTCATGAAAATCTGATGATTAGTTTAGGAGGAGTTGCGTTCACAAGGCTCCACTATGAGAAAGCTACAGATACAAAGTTGAAAACGGCATAAATCTTACAAAAATCAACGAACCAAAAATTCGCCCCTTCATGCACATCTACTCATGGTAGTAGTGACATTGAGCAAGTTTCATGAAAATCTGATGATTAGTTAAGGAAGAGTTGCGTTCACAAGAAATGGATGTACGTACAGACGGACAGACGAAAAAGATGACGCCAATATACGACCGCCTCCGGTGGTGTATAAAAACTATAAGATTAATCTGTTTATTTAATTGTGGCCATCTTATTTCCTAAGATAAAAACTTTTTGTTTAAATTGCCCTGTTTTTGAGTGAAGAACTGTCCATGTGTTAGGATTATCGTTAATATTGAAATCATTTTCTGACATATGTGATCATGAATTCTGGGTAACTTTGGCGTGGATCATACAGAACAAATTCCCGAAAAATCCATTTTCCATCTCCTACTACACTGTCGTAGAAATGTTTGTGTGCGCAGTCGTCTTTAACACACTTTTTACATGGAGGTCGCCTGTACTTGGAAGCTGTGTTGGATACATGTACCTCCCCTAGGCACATTTTCACCAGAAACATTTTCTTTGGAGATGATGTCCTTCTGTCTTTGTAATCTTTAAAGATACATAGGAAAAGGTTTCAGTTCATATATTTAAATATACCATTATATATTTCAAACAACACAATACAATTGACCACATAGGTAAATAGAAAGCTGTTCCATAATGAGTGCCAGTGTTTTTTTTAATGTTTATCAAAGATGAGATGATTTTCAAAATGAAAAGGAGATTCCAGAAGAATCTTGGCACCAAACATTGGTTTGTTCTTTAAAAGCTTGCTCTTATGAACTATAAATAAGTTGAAATCTTTTTTGAAATTTTCACGGTCATTCGGCTAACTCTCAAATGCCTGCAGCAATGTCTGGTCATACTGTCAAAGTACATATCATTGGTCATGTAAGATCACTCAAAAAGCCACAAGGGCATCATCTTACAACCAGATTTTTACAAGCCACATTTTACCCATGTATCAAATATTTTGTATAAAAAGACCTCTCTTGGTCTGCTAGATGAGAAGCAAGGCGAGCAAACAGGACAGAGGCCACTGGTGGGATGAACGCTCTCTATGGCTTTGCCTGAGATTATACAACTCTATACCTGAACTCTGATATAATAAAGGCATGGCTATTGTATATAATGTGTACATACTATATATTGTTTATAGATACATGTATCAATAGATAAAATTACTTCGAACAAGGACTGGACTTCATCATCATCAACTCTACTCTCAACTATATATTCATCTAAATATTCAAACTTCATTTATCATTAAACAACTTTTGATTACACTGCATTTTATTAAAATTCAATTTCAAAATCCCTGTTGAGAAAATAGCGACGGTAATCGTTAATTGTCAAATCCAAGATAGTTGCCTTTCAGCACTTTGTCTTTCTGATCAGTCCAAAAATAAAAAACACAACTAAAGACTAAAGCAAAGCGACATTATAATTTTAGAAAGATCCAATATTTCTAAAGAAATAGTGATATCAATCTATTACTATCAAATCAAAGATGGCTGCCTGTTGGCCATTTTATCTTCCAGATCAGTCTAAAAAACAGACAATGCAAAACGAGAGACCAAGAGGAACCTACGCATGGAATTTGAGATTGATCCATCCAGTACTTTTCAAGAAACAGAGATAACAAACTATTACTGTCAAAATCCAAGAAGGCTGCCTGCAGCTGTCAGCCATTTTGTTACTCAGATGAGTCCTAATATGGGACAATTAATGCACAACTAGAAGGGACACCAGACCAAGGGCAGTTTGATCATCCAACCATCAGATGATGGTGGCCTTAGAAACAAAAATGAAACATAACGATAATCATGATGATATTGGAAATTTTAGTAGGCAGTTTGACATCTTATCATCCAAGAAATTGTTCAATGTTTTATAGTTATATTGAGTTAACAAATCTTGAAAATTTTTATAGCCAGGTGGACAAAAGGCAAAATCAGTATTCATCAATCATGTATGAAATGTATGCATGTAGATCAAGCCTAGAATCATTACTGCTATTACAACAGATTCAATAAATTAGGTGTGAGGTGAAGGTAAAACTATGAATCCAAAAGATACAGTATAGAGATAAATCTTTGTTGTACGACACAATTTATATTCATATACTGTACCACTATTACTACCAAGGTATATATTTTCAGCAATAACTCGAGGAATTAACACCTAACCTCCGACTAAGTACAACCGTGGGCTTATTGCTGGGGTAATGATAACAGTAAAGCATTTATTATAACAGTGGATTAAGGACTTATTACCTGCACAGGCTTAGGCCAGAAATATCAGGTACCCAGATATAGATTTAAAAAAAACCCAATCCTAACTTGCAAATTTGCAAAAAATCTGTACATCTTTTAACAGATAGACTATGAGAAAGAAAAACCTTTATTTCATAAACTGTATAAGCCTGGATACATTGACAGCTTAATCAAAAGGAATACCTCCTTGTCTGTTCTAAATTGATAGAGTACAAGCAAATATATCAAATGTCATCTTACAGCAGTTTTGTCTCAGGACTCCTTGGTGATGTTAGGGGCCTTAATAAGTTGAAATATAGATAATATTCCATGATATATTGAAGAAATCTGGCCTGAAAGGAATACAAACCTGGGCCCGTATTCATGAAACTGGTCTCATGCTCAAGCATGAAGTTTGTTCTGAAGCCTTATGTCTTGTTTAGCTTAAAAATTAATAAATAAGGCTGATTTTGCCAAAAATTAAAAAAAAATTTTTTTAAAGGACTTCAAGCCAAAGTTATATTCAATGTTTATATTTGACATTTGTATTATTTTATATTATTTAGGTGAATTATGAAAAAGTTTGCTTTAGCACAAAATCTATGCTTGACCATGAGAATGGTTTCATGAATACGGGCCCAGCTGGTTTTTGAGAATTATGCAATTTTTGTTTACCACGCTTTCTTTTTTTTCTTGCCATTATTTACTAAATTCACCTCAGGTAGGACATTTATGTAAATTTAGGAAAATAATGATTTTTTTTAAAGTACTCTTATACCCACCGGTATATTGGTCAGCTTTTGTGGAGCTCTCAGCAGCATATACACCTGCACCAAACATAGCATTATCTCCTGCCATCCGATTATCTAGTCCCTGTGACAACACTTTCTCGATGATGTTTTCCTTTGTTCCATGGAACAAATAATGTTCATTAATCTCTGGAAATAGCTCATTTTTTAAACAAGAGTTCATTTTGGTATAAGTATGAACCTGACCCCCTGACCCTTGACTGTCCTGCACTGATGTCAGACAGCCACCTTTCTTCCAAGCCTTGGAAAAAATTCTCTGTCGTTCTATTGCATATTTTTCGTACAGATCCAAGTTTTCCACTCTGAGAACATCTTTCACCTCAATCTTACTATAGCTTAGTTCATCTAAGCCTCTAGCATCTTTGCCAGCTCCAACCTTGTCCTTCTCCCATGTTTCAGTCACTAGTCTGACTACAGCATTTCTTGTATGGCGATCGACCTCTTTTAGAACATAAGACTTTTTCATAGAAACTTCTAGTGATAGTTTTAGCTTTTTTACATGGGTACCCCCCTTGTGGTGAAGCCAATATTTAGGAGTGCATATATCCTCTGTGTACTTCATTTTAAACCATTCTTTTGTTCCTCGAGCTGGTGTTGCTGGTATCTGTGGAGAATCTACGGTTCCTTTCTTCTGCTGTGGGTCAAATCTCACCATTACCTTTGGTCTAGCTCCCTGATTAGGTAGTACATATACTGGTTTAGTCTTCATTTCAGCATCAGAGTCTTGAGCATGTCTTCTTTTTAAATCATTTAGTTCTTTGACAAATGTCTGAAAGTAAAGATCAATTCCAAATAATTTGTTTACCAAATCAATAAAAAACTGATACAAAAATTTAATTTAACAACATCTGACAGTCAGTTTCGTTGAAGGAATTTGCGAGTTTTTCTCTCATTTGCAGTAAAACCTGTCTCTTTATCACAAAGACTTTATCATTACTCTGGTACACTTGCCTGCCAGACCTCCCTCCATTTATCTAACCCTCCAGGGTATATGACTAAAGAGATATCCCTAATACAGGTTGACCTATTGTCTTGACAGTAACAATCCACAGTCTGAAGAAAAGTCGCTGCAGCAAGGTCGTCTGGATATCCATGCTGACCAGAGCCAAAACAGGGAAAAGCAATACTCTGGAATTTCTCATCTTCTAACTGCATCAAGCATTGCTGAATTACCAAGGTCAGGACCTAGAGAACAGAACAGCACAACTCTTTACATTATTAACTAAAGAATTCACCTTTTGCCTGTGTTGTCATAATCCCTGGGTTGAGTTGATTGTATGACACTAAATGGCATTTAATTCTCAGTGTAAGGAACAATAGTGTTTATTCACATCAAAATCTGCTGCTTTGTTATATTGACCTTTGACCTAATGACTTTACATTAAATTGGGACCAAGAGTCTGATGTAAGGATCAATCATACAGATTCTCAATAACGTTTGTGTACCCAACATTGCTGACAAGATGTTCCTATACAGACATGTCAAGAATATACTTGTTACTCACAGGTAATAAAGACAAAATTTTACATTAGATAAAACACAGATAGGTTGTTACCTTTAAGTGGGAGTCTTTTTCCCTTGTTGTGTAATTAGGTAATGTAGTATGGTACACCATCTTGCAAGGCAAAGAGTATCCTTCAGTGACAGCGATGTCTCCACAATTGAGACCCCCAGCAAAGGTATCACACTCTACCTGTAGGTCATCACCTGCAGCATTCAGAAAAGCCCTGGAAAGCATCCCTGTGTTCAGCCTCAAACGACTGTTTGTCAGGTTCACAAGGACATCGGCCTGCATTAATGATTGCACTTTATCAATTTTGATGTTGTATGACCTCATTTTGTATGACATGACTTCTTGTCAACTAATTTGTTTAGGCTGTGTACTAGGTCAGAATCAAGGGATGGTGTTAACAGGTTATAAATTAGTTATCATATCTGTATAACAATATCACAAGACAGAATAGCAACAAAAGTAATTAAGGCTGCATTGCTCCAAGGTCAAAACATAACAGCAAGTTATGAAGAACTTGAAATCCTTCTAGAGGATCCTGTCTTCCTCAAAATTCATAGGCAAATTTGGTTTTTGAATTAAAACTGAGTAATTTTTCTACATAGCTTAAAGTCTTATTATTATATCAAAACTTGATGCTTTACCCTACAAGATATCTGAAAGGTCTTTTCAAAATGATTTTATTTTCAAGATCACTCTTTAAGTCAATGTCACATTTATTTACCTTTTGTTCTACAATGGATCCTGTAACCATAGTAACAGAAGTTTTTCCGATTTGTATCTTTTCACTCCTCTGTTCAAAATCACTTCTGGTCTCTTCAAAAGTAAAATTCAATCCTCAGTGAAAACATAAAACACTTGCGTATGTTTATTCTCTTGAATAAACAAATATTGACACGTTTCAACTGCTATGCAATTGTCATCAGGACGTTAGTACAGATTTTAACAACTCCTGAAGTATGATTTTGCAGTAACAAAAGTGATGTAATATAATAATCCTAAATGTAGGATACAGAGTATCAAGGTCATCCTTCAGGTGACCTCTCAAAATAGTACAGAGATTAATAAGGTCATCTATAAGGTGACCTCTAACTATAGAAAAGAGTAACTAGGTCATTCGTCAACTGACTCTTCAACATAGATTAAAGAATAGAGGGTATCAAGGTCATTTGTTAGGTGACCTCTCAATGTAGAACAGAGATTATCAAGGTCATCTGTCAGGTGACCTCTAACTGTAGAATAGAGAGTATGTTGTAATTTGGTCACTTATCAGGTGACCTCTAACTAGAGACAGTATAACTGATACAATGACCTGTACACATACTAAACCACTTACCTGCATCACCTGATGGCTTTTTCTGCAGCTTTTTCATTTTTTCACTGAGTCCCTAGAAAAAAGCATCATTCCAGTAAATTACAGTTTAAATTAAAATTAAAAGAATTATTTCCACTTTTATTTTCACCCAAGGCATTGGAGTGAGGTAGAGATAAATATCACATGACCACCAAGTCACATTATTTGATCACATGACCCTCGTATTATGTTATATTTTAATTTTGGCTTTTATTTTTCAAAAGGTTTGAGTTCTTTGTATTATGTTTGGAAAATAAACAAACCTGATAATTATCAGGTATTTGTCTGAATGTTGACTTATTTATAATCCACGGAAAAAAATATCGCTCACCTGGTATTCAAGGTTCACCAAAAATTGGTTAGTCAGAAGAAGTTGTCTTAACACTTTTTAACAAATTCAACTTCTGTGACCTTGAATAATGGTGCTACATTTTTAATTGACCTCAATGTTTTTTAATGTTGAATAAAATCAATTGAACTTAGAGATTTGCAATTAATAATTACAGGTTTTTTTATCTGATATATTTAATTACTTTAATTGTACAAGATTGAGAAGGATTTATAAAGTAATAATTAATCAGTTGCATTAAGGAAGTGTACTTTTCTTTTTTGGTGAAGCATATTTCTTAATAATAATCATAATAGAACACGGAAAATAGGGACCTCTGATTTTGGTCAACATGGTGTTGTATCGAACTGACAGAAAAGTACTTACCTCTACATATTTTTCTACCAGGTTCATATAACACCAAATTGACACCATCAAACGTCCATAATTAACAAACACTGATCACATGACCAACTTAATACATTATACTGGTCATGTGACCCCCATATTTTGTCTAACTCATTAATGAATGATCATAACTTAAAAATATGTGTCAAATTCTTTGGTGAATAAATTACACCTGAAATAGTAATTGCAGTTTCCAGTTAATGTCATTTACTTGTGAATGACAGACACTGATAACTTAAAATTTGTCACTATTGAAACTACTACTCACTTGTAATATCTTGTCATCGTTGGGATGGACTATCATTGCTATGTCAGTGAGTGTAGACAATGGTTTAGATTCACAGAACTCTATGATACACAGAATCACAAGTTTAAGGATCTCGTCCACTGGAAACCTCAGCAGCCCTGTCCCCAGTGCAGGGAATACCATTGAACTTACACCATGTGCATCAGCCTTGTTTAAGCAGGTTTTAACACAGTTAGAAAAAATCTGAAAACACAACAGTAGGAGACATATAAACATCCTTATAAAAAACATGTGATAGATCATGCAAGTAAACACTAAGAGGAAAAAGTTTTGATATAATATAGTTTGATACTTCTGATGATCATTTCAACCATGACAATCACTGAGCCATTAAATTATGTTGATTGCTATACAACAAATACATGAAGTTGTTCAATGCCCTTCATGAATCTCTTTATCATCCTATGAACAGCCGGGGTCATTTTGAGACAGGGTCTCATTGTAGTAGCTGATGGCTACCTCAATGAACAACATGTGGGAGGCACACAGAGCACTAACATCAATCTCAGATCTTCACCTAAGGTTGAAAGTGATATCTACCAACTGAGTTATTGAGGTGACAGGGATACATACTCCTCTTGAGGAATCTTTCTCTTCATCCTTCCATGATGTCATGAAGCAATAAAAGACATATTGACAATTAAGGTTGCCTCCATCTGTCTCTGCAACATCTCCAAGACTGATACCATATGGGTAATTTTCCTGACATTGTTCCTGAATTATCTCCCCTGCTGCCTCAAGCAGTGCCTGTGTAGTTCGGCCAGCCTTAAGGTTGAGATTGCCTGCGGAGTTAGTTACAATCACATCAGCCTGTTAAATATATAAATCCAAATGTAGATTTTATCAATGCCAAACCTGATAGAAGCTATGAAATTGGTGTGAAAATGTAGTTAAATTTATGAATGGTTTTTAGATGAATTCTCATTAGGGAGGACACAAAAGTAATTTTTTTCATCATGGTAACCTCATAATGAATTCTACCTGTACTCACTCAACATTTGGTACTTAATTATCGAAAAACTTGGTAGTCCTCATTGAAAATTAAATACTCCAAGGGAACTCCTGATAATTTTTGGTGCAATTTTTTTTCTTTGCAAGATATTTTATAAAACTCTAAAAAAAATATTTTTAATTACCTTTTTTCCCTTTTTTTCTGTTTTTCTTAAATTTTGAGGATCACCAATTTAAGTTACTGGGTCAATTTTTTTTCTCCTGTTTCTTTACTTTTTCTTGAATATTGTATGCATTAAGTAATTGTTTTTATTTTCTGTCTCATGAATTCTGTCTAACCTTTTCCTGCTGCAGTAGTCCCTTTCTTAAACTCAGGTGTACGTTTCCCAGCTTCAGTGTCATATCTTTGTCATCAGTGGAGGAACCTGAAGGAAAGACAGACCACGATAATACAGGATGAGCTGCCAGTTATTCATGAACAGTGGGAACAACCTGGACAGGCCTGATACTGACTCGGAATATTGAAAATGGATTTTTTCAATTTTTTTTTTAACCAAAATTTTTACTGCATTAAGGAAGTTAAACTGGATGACTATGCACAACTTTGAGAAACTGAGAACAATGTGTTAATTAGCAACAGAATATATATTAAAATACCCAAGTAATCAAGTCATTGCCAACTTGTGATACAAGTGGATAATATTTACCAAATCTGATAAGCACCACCTCCATAGTACTCAAAATACAATATATGAATAAATAAATATACAAATCCTGAAAGCAAATCGTTCATTAATTCAATTTCAGACATTAAACTTTTTTTTTTTTAAATTACGCATATTTTCTGAAATGAGAAAGCTACATCCAGTAAAATATTTATTATCAAGTTGAAAATTACATAACGAAATTGATTCAATAAAGAGTTGTTAAAAACAAGCCTACCAGAGAAAAAAAACCCGATTTCGCCAAACATTTCCATGCTGATACGATAGAAGACACTAAAAACAAATGACAGTATACTTCCTGAAGTACATCACATTAGTATGAGGCCAGGTGAGTTCGTAATAAGTTGGAATCCCGTATAGACCCACCCATGGCCAAGATTGATCGAGGACTCCTCAGTGACTGATATTGGGGCAAGGCGGAACATTATAATAACTGTTAAAACACATACCTATATTATCGAGCTTCTGAGCCATCTTTAGCAAGCTGATTCGCCTGAAAATCTCTTCCTCATTGTACGTTGTCTAGACCTTTTAATGTATGCGGAGGCGACCCATTCATCCGAAGGAGGAAGTTATTTATATACCAATGGGTATACCTGTTGCCGAGTTAATTACTGGTGATGCCGAGGTATCATAGGCCTACGTAAGTGGATAAAAAAGGTAAATAGATAACAATTCTTAAGTGCAAGATATACTTTATGTAAGTTCACATTTCTTTTAATACATACATTTACATGATTACAAAAATATCAATTGATTTGAATGGGAATTTCTACTTTCGTTTTTAAAATTGACGTATGTATATTACACACAGTTTATCCTGATGCTATTTGTAAAACACACATTTGAAGAATTGTAAATACAAAATATATTGCCTGTTCAGTATTTACTTTCACAATGCCATCAATCAAGAAATCATTTTTGGTTAGAAATAAATGTCTACTTTCGTTTTTGAAATTTTCTTGAATGTGCGCGCGTGTGTGTGTATGGGTGTGTGTGTGGAAGATGTCAGTAGGGACTGACGTTGAAACTTTTGAGTAATAGTTATGGTAAGTGTGTATAACACAGGGCCTTTAAAGGGTTATCATATTGTAACCTAGATCTTGAGGACATATCCTCCCTTCAAAGGTAAACACAATCTTAATATCATGTTGCCGTTTATTCATGGGAAAAAGTTGATTAAGTACCTGACCACATAAAATGAGATGTTTATTTTACCAAATTACACATATTTAATGAATTAGATGATTTGATTAGTTTGGTTAAATATAGGACCAACATCGCTCCATGAATGAATGACGACTTGGCTTGTCATATTGATGTCTTCACAGTAAGATCTCCTCTAGGTAATTTTACATTATTTAAAAAAACATCAATGAATTAACTAGGAAGTGATTTCAAATTTAATTAGCACTAAACGTTTACAGATCATTCAGCAATCATTATGTCAACCGCAGTGTATCTAAGTTAAGTTTACATATTTTTTTTTTTTTACTCAGATGTCTAACATTTCAACTTCCACATCTGACAGTGATGATGAACTTAATGATAGTGACTTAAACTTTGGATTTACTTCAGGTGAGTAATTAGTTTACTTTAGATAAGTATTCTATATTTAATCATTATCTTATTGATCCTTACAGGAAGTACTGCTTAAGACTCTGTGCATTTGATAAAACATTTCAGCCGATCTGACATGAGAAAGATACTACAATGTGGTCTTTTTGTAAGTCTTGTAAAGATAAAACTGTTAAATTTTTTGTTTGTTTTTTTATTTTTGTTTTTGTTTTTGTTTGTTTTTTCTTAATATATGCCATCAGTTCTTTTATAATAGGTGATTTTTACAAAAAAACAATTAATCAGTTCAGTATAGAGTATGTCATAATCAAGAATAATCTATTCTAAAAAGAAAGACATCAAGCTGAAATAAGTTTTTACTGTTTTGCTGCAGTAAAAAGACGTATTTACCAACTCTGCGCGGGCATTAAAAGCATTGAAATATTATGAAAAAGGCTGATTTTGTCTGGTTTATTCTTTTGTGAGAACATACAAGTTTTGAGATGATTGTGACATATGATTTTAGTATGCCTTCTCAGAATATTGACTTCAAGGAAAATATGAAAAAAAATTCTTATGGATGACATTAAAATCTCTTTACACTGCTCTTTTGTCGAAAATCAGTCATTTTGTTGAAGTTGAAAACATAAACATTGCTTTTTTTTTCCATTCTGCAGATATAAGTTACATATGCACTGGCATATTAGCTTAATTTCTCCTGCTCCAAAATTGTTTTTAGTGAACTAAAAATTCCATTAATGGCTACAGTCACCAGTATTGACAAATGTTTTATGTGACTTCTGATCTCACAACCCACACCCAAACTTTTAAACTAATCTAAAAGACTTTTTCTTTACAATGATACACTGACCTTAAGTTGAATGGATACCATAGAAATTCTGAATGCCTAATGAATGTTGCTTGTTGGTAGATGAGGAGGGTCCCCCAGATAGCACAACAGGGGAGACAACTGTCACACTCCTTGTGGACAGTGTGTTGATAAGGGTTGTAAAGGGTAGCATTGCAAAGGAACAGGTATGTTACCCCTTTTTCATGAAATATTGATATAACACAAAAGGTTTCTACTCAGATTTAGTTAAGTTTAAAAGTCAATATAATATGAACAATTAAGGAAATATCTTTAAGTCTTACTCATTAATTGTTTCGTAAGCTAATGAGACATTCATCAGTTTTGTCCAGAGGATTACTTGTCGGTTTTTTGTTAATAAACGAGTCTCATTTGTTGTCCATTTCTAGACTACGATATAAACACTTCAGGATGTAAGTTTATAATCTTTGTTGTATAGGTAGACGTGATTGTGAATAGTACATCCTCTGACCTTGACCTCACCAAAGGGACTGCTTCCAAGGTTCTCCTTAAGGAGGCTGGCAATAGCCTGCAGACAGACTGCCAACAGTACTATCCTAATGGTATCGCTGTAGGAGATTTGGCTGTAACAGGGGCGGGTAACCTACCGTGTGATTATGTCTACCACGGATCACTTGTCAAATGGGACAGTAAAGATGCAGCTAAGGTAACTGGTACAAACTGGATTTTTATTGCATAGGGAAACCTCGGAAGGAATGGCTCAAGGATGTCACCTTGTCTAACAGCCAATCATGCAGTCTTTTGTGGGTCATGACCTCTTATTGACATTATAATTTCATTACAGAGCTTGTTAATATCATCTTAAATTCAATGAAATAAAGAGTTTTCTCAGAAGGTAGAGAAATAGTGAAAAAGTTCATGCATTTAAGTTTAATTAATATTTTTTGAGTAAATCAGCCAGTGTTTGTTTAAGATATTGAATTTCTTTTTGTTTCAGCATTGAATTGAAATGTGTATTGTATTTACAGATACATACAGACTTTGTGACAAAATGTCTTCAGACAGCTAGTGACAATGGTTTGACATCTATTGCTCTGCCTGGTCTGACGACTGGCTTCTTGGCCTTCCCCAAAGACATTGCAGCCAAGAATGCATGTGACTGTATCAACAAATTCCTCAAATCACACCAGGACACATCTCTCAAAGACATTCGAATTGTCATCTACGAAACGGACAGGGCAACTTTGAAGGTAAATATATATCGTCTTGAAATAGTAAGAACACTATAAATACAAAACAGATATTTGTATATTTGTAATTAACTTTAACAAAAGTTTTGAGTTACTGTCAAAATATTAATTATCTACCTGGTGGGTTAAAATAAAAATTAGATTTCAATAGATTCCGTGTAAGATTGTCATTTTGGTTTCAGGATAAATCTGTACATCACATATTAGCAGTGTGTATTTTGTCTGTACAGAAACAAACTTACTGTATAATTGTATACAGCTGTGGTAAGATTTCTCACGGAGTTTTTTATTTTGCAGGCTTTCAGCAATGAAGTGAAGGCATGGAAAGACAGAATAGATAATAGTAAATATAAATTATCTATGTACATATAGAAATGAATTCTGTGATGAAATGATGTCACTTTAATAAAGAACAGAAGATTTGGGATATTTCTTTCTCTGTATACCTCCTCATGTATGATGACATATTTTTGATTTTGTCACTTTCCTATATAATTATGTTTTTTTTCTTTTTCAGTTGTGATACTATATGAATTAAAGTGCAACGAGCTTTTTTTTCTATTTCTTTTTTTTTTTTTTTTTTAATTTACTTGGTCATAAAGGAAATGCATGTTTTGCTTTTGGTAGTAATATTTTGGTTTGGAACTCTCTAGATCTATAAATTTTTTTTTTTTTTTTCCTGTCTCGTTTAGTTGTACCAGTGCGAGATATCTGTAGTTCTACTGTCGGAAACATGACTGTCCGCTTGGTGGTAGATAAAATGGAGGACCAAAAGGTAACTGTATCTACAAGCTCAGCTGTCTCAGATAGACATTTAAATATGTATTACCTGATAATGACGTCAACTGTGATCTGTATGTTTGTAGTACAGTATCTGGTACAATCCAATGAGGTTATGGTCAGTATTCAGTATTAAGTAAACCAAACAGTACCTCCTTTTAACATCAAAATTCTATTTCATTCAACCTGTGCTTGTTTTATTCCAATCCATTAAAAAAAATTTTTTTTTTTCAGAATCACACTTTAAAATATTATATGTTTGAAGAGATGTCAATTGTACCTGTACCATAATATAAACGGATAAACTCAGTTTTTCTGGTCCCGCTTTTTTTTTCACGAATCACAATTATAATTTCTTTTGAGTAACTCTATTATGCAGATCTTGTCCCTGTAGCTACAGCGCCTAATTGCTTCTGACCAATAAATATGATCTCTTTTAGATTTTCAATATTATGTTTAGAATCAACATCATGATAATGATTGTACCTGTCATGTATGAGTCAGCTTGTAGATATCTTTGTACTGTAACCAGGTTGACGTGATAGTAAACAGCGCCAATAAAGAATTGAAACTGGATAAAGGAACCTTGTCTAACACCCTAAACAAGATGGCTGGCCCGGCCCTCCAGCAATCCTGTTCCACCCTTTATCCTAATGGAATAGGACCCAAGGAAGTGGCATTCACTGATGCAGGCAACCTCTCCTGCAAAAAGATCTACCATGTTTGTGTGTGTGATTTTGACCGTATCAATGAGGATGCATCATTACGGGTGAGGAATACTTATTTTTACTAAATAAGGAATTATACAAATTCTAGAATTAATTCTCTGTTGCTTGACGAGTAGCTAATAAGAATGCCTCTTTGTCATTTCCTTGTATATCACATGTGTTTCAGGTGATAGTAGATTTGGTGTGTAAGTGTTTACAGGAGATGGACACTAAAGGATTGACCTCCATAGCTTTTCCGGCTCTGGGAACACGATTTCGAAAGTATCCTGCTAAGCTATCAGCGAAGGCGATGTTTGAAGGTTTTGAAGAGTTTTGGAGCAGTCGGAACTCTTCCTCTGTGTCAGATGTCAGAATTGTTATCTATGGCAATGATCAACACACCATAGGGAAAGTTAGTTACCTTCTGCAACTTTAAAATTGTAGAATTATATGTGTTTGGGCCTCTGTGTGGCAAAAAATAATCTTTTTGGTTTTCTTACATGATCTTCTTAGAGGATTTAGAGAAATCAAAGTTAGTATGCAACATTTTACTGTCTGCCCTATTTCTATACAACTTTCAGTTTACACATTTTCTATCATGTAGCCATGACAAGACATTATCTTCAGATCTTTATAAAATATCTGAATGTTAGGATGAATTAATAAATCTATAGGTTGAGTCTTTATGTTTGATTTAGCAGCTGTAGTAGAGTAGACTATAAGGGTGTTTTTAGATCTGTCATATGCTACTAACAATTTCTGATAATTATAATTAAATGACTTCTGAATCTAACGAGAGAAACACTGATATAATGACTTGGAAAAATCTCAGTCATTTACATACAAATTTTTGAAACTTACACCTACCAGTGACACCACGAAACGAAAACTGCTATCATATATACCATTTACTGGCACGTAGTTATAATATACAGGGGTAGCAACTCAGATTTATTTCAATTTAGATGTTATCCCTTTGACCAAAGAGTATACACTCAAAATTTCAATGTACATTTTTGTATTTTTATTTTGTATCACAAAGTTAACATTAAAAGCATTTCTTTATGATGAGAAATATCTGAAGCTAGCAACGAAAGCACAATATTTCTTTCAATTTGGGTATCATAGTTCATCCTAAGGTAGCTCATCCTCATTTTGTCCAACCACGTGGGTTTTCACTGTGTACTCCTGTTTCCTCCCGCAAAACAACCCTTTACAACAACTAGAATGATGGAATGTTTTGCAACTGTCGTAAAATAAATGAAGTTCATATATATATTTACATATAGCTCATCCTTGGGTAATTAATATTTGTGTTGAATCTCTCCAGGCATTTGAGAAGCAGGCTACTGGTGCTACAACTCATGTGCCCCGACCTCAGGTATCTGAACATGCTAGAGGCACCAGGACCTTCTGCCTTGATATGTACGAACAAAGTTTACGGCCCCCCAGCTATTGGAGTCACTTTACTTCATCAAAACCTGTGAAGAAATGGAAATTGTCTCCTCCAGATGGGGAACTCCATTGTCTTGTACCGGTTTCTCAGGAGGAATGGAAAGCAGTGGTAGATCTTGTAGAGCACACGTGGGAGGCAAACAAGATTGGGCATGGACGGGATGCTGTAGGGCTCTACGGGTTCACCTCACTGAAGGTTACTAATGTTCAAAGGCTGGAGAACATTGATCTGTTTGAGAAGTATGGAAATGCTAGGGCTACACTCTTCCATAAAGCTGGGACTGTAGGAGTGTTTGATCATGCAGAAGATATATCAGGGTCAAAGGGTGCCATTAAAACGGCTAACCTGACTGACCCAACATTAAAACGGGACACATTTCCAGAAGTTAATGAGTTTTATTTCTTCCATGGTACCAAACCTGACATCCTAGAATCCATAATGAAACAGGGACTGGACTTTCGAATGTCTGGAGAGAAAGCCATGTTTGGTCAAGGAATGTATCTGGCAGAGAGTTCCACAAAGGCCGACCAATATGCTGGTAAGGTCAATTACTTGATTGCTTTAACTCTAGATGTCTGTAGTGACTGTGTGTTTATCTGTGACCATACCTACCATGTCTAGATGTTTGTAGTGACTGTGTGTTTATCTGTGACCATACCTACCATGTCTAGATGTCTGTAGTGACTGTGTGTTTATCTGTGACCATACCTACCATGTCTAGATGTCTGTGTGTTTATCTGTGACCATACCTACCGTGTCTAGATGTCTGTAGTGACTGTGTGTTTATCTGTGACCATACCTACCATGTCTAGATGTCTGTGTGTTTATCTGTGACCATACCTACCATGTCTAGATGTCTGTGTGTTTATCTGTGACCATACCTACCATGTCTAGATGTCTGTAGTGACTGTGTGTTTATCTGTGACCATACCTACCATGTCTAGATGTCTGTGTGTTTATCTGTGACCATACCTACCGTGTCTAGATGTCTATAGTGACTGTGTGTTTATCTGTGACCATACCTACCATGTCTAGATGTCTGTAGTGACTGTGTGTTCATCTGTGACCATACCTACCATGTCTAGATGTCTGTGTGTTTATCTGTGACCATACCTACCATGTCTAGATGTCTGTAGTGACTGTGTGTTTATCTGTGACCATACCTACCATGTCTAGATGTCTGTGTGTTTATCTGTGACCATACCTACCATGTCTAGATGTCTGTAGTGACTGTGTGTTTCTCTTTTACCATACCTACCTTGTCTAGATGTCTGTTGTGACTGTGTGTTTATCTGTGACCATACCTACCATGTCTAGATGTCTGTGTGTTTATCTGTGACCATACCTACCGTGTCTAGATGTCCGTAGTGACTGTGTGTTTATCTGTGACCATACCTACCATGTCTAGGTGACTGTGTGTTTATCTGTGACCATACCTACCATGTCTAGATGTCTGTAGTGACTGTGTGTTTATCTGTGACCATACCTACCATGTCTAGATGTCTGTAGTGACTGTGTTTATCTGTGACCATACCTAACATGTCTGGATGACTGTGTGTTTATCTGTGACCATACCTACCATGTCTAGATGTCTGTAGTGACTGTGTGTTTATCTGTGACCATACCTACCATGTCTAGATGTCTGTAGTGACTGTGTTTATCTGTGACCATACCTACCATGTCTAGATGTCTGTAGTGACTGTGTTTATCTGTGACCATACCTACCATGTCTAGATGTCTGTAGTGACTTTGTGTTTATCTGTGACCATACCTACCATGTCTAGATGTCTGTAGTGACTGTGTGTTTATCTGTGACCATACCTACCATGTCTAGATGACTGTAGTGACTGTGTGTTTATCTGTGACCATACCTACCATGTCTAGATGAATGTGTGTTTATCTGTGACCATACCTACCATGTCTAGATGAATGTGTGTTTATCTGTGACCATACCTACCATGTCTAGGTGACTGTGTGTTTATCTGTGACCATACCTACCATGTCTAGATGTCTGTAGTGACTGTGTGTTTATCTGTGACCATACCTACCATGTCTAGATGACTGTAGTGACTGTGTGTTTATCTGTGACCATACCTACCATGTCTAGATGAATGTGTGTTTATCTGTGACCATACCTACCATGTCTAGATGAATGTGTGTTTATCTGTGACCATACCTACCATGTCTAGGTGACTGTGTGTTTATCTGTGACCATACCTACCATGTCTAGATGTCTGTAGTGACTGTGTGTTTATCTGTGACCATACCTAACATGTCTAGATGTCTGTAGTGACTGTGTGTTTATCTGTGACCATACCTACCATGTCTAGATGACTGTGTGTTTATCTGTGACCATACCTACCATATCTAGATGTCTGTAGTGACTGTGTGTTTATCTGTGACCACACCTACCATGTCTAGATATCCATCTTACAGAAAGTTTATTAGTCCCCTGCCGTTGAAACCGGAGGGGACTATAGTGTTTGTCTCTGTCTGTCCGTCCGTCTGTCTGCCTGTCCGGATGTTGGTTTCCAGACGATAACTTGAGAACAAATCGATGGATTTGGATCAAACTTCATACAATGGTAGTTTATAGGGCAATATAGTGTGAGATTTTGTTTGGGGTCAAAAGATCAACTACAAAGGTCACTGTTACTAAAAATAGAAATTGTTGTCACATTTTAGTTTCCAAACAATAACTTGAGAATGGATTAATGGATTTGGATGTAACTCCATACAATGGTAGTTTATAAGGCAATATAGTGTGGGATTTTGTTTGGGGTCAAAAGATCAACTACAAAGGTCACTGTTACTAAAAATAGAATCTTGTCACAATTTAGTTTTCAGACAATAATTTGAGAACGGATTGATGGATTTGGTTGAAACTTGATACACTGGAAGCTTATAAATAATAAAACAAGACACTTCTGGTACAGAACAAGTTCTGCATTACTTTAAAAAATAATGTATTTATACTGCAATTAGATCATGGGGCCAACATTCAAACTCGTATCCATAGTAAAGGGTTAGCTTCTTGCAAACAGTTAAGTAGCATTTGCTGCCATTTGCTTTACAACAGAACATTGGTGGGCTTATTAGCAGACATGGGCTTATTTGCTGATAAATACAGTAATTTACGACAGGGGACATGTGTTGCATGCAACACTAACTGTAAGCTTGTTGTCATTTTAGATGCTAAAGGTAACAGAAACCAGGATGAGAAGACCATGTTGTTAACAAGAGTTTGTCTGGGCCGAATATGTCTGTTGTCTCAGACTGCAAACACTCTGAAGAGGCCACCATGTTTTATAGTAAACTGCAACAGTGATACCTGCAGCCATAGTGACCTGGAACGCTGTGACAGTGTGCTGGGGGATGGCACCTGGCTGTTTCGGGAATTTGTATTGTACAGCCAGCATCAGAGCTACCCAGAATATGTCATAACATATACCAGGATATAGGGTAGACAATACAGCCAGTGTTGTATCTACCTAGAATATATCATAACATACACTTAGAAAATACTGCCAGTGTTGTACCTACCTAGAATATATCATAGCATACACCTGGGAATAGAAAACACAGCCAGTGTTGTACCTACCTAGAATATGTCATAGCATACACTTTGACAATACAGCCAGTGTCGTACCTACCTAGAATATATCATAACATACACTTAGACAATACAGCCAGTGTCGTACCTACCTAGAATATGTCATAACATACACTTAGACAATACAGTCAGTGTCATCCCTACCTAGAATATGTCATAGCATACACCTGGGAATAGAAAACACAGCCAGTGTTGTACCTACCTAGAATATGTCATAGCATACACTTTGACAATACAGCCAGTGTCGTACCTACCTAGAATATATCATAACATACACTTAGACAATACAGCCAGTGTTGTACCTACCTAGAATATGTTATAGCATACACTTAGACAATACAGCCAGTGTCGTACCTACCTAGAATATATCAAATATATAAGTTAGCATGTTATTAAAAATCTTTCTTCTTCTGTAAGGATGATAGGATACCGACCCCCCCCCTCCCACCCCCCACCACCACATTTGCTCTGAAGCTCAGTTTTGTACAAAGAGTGGGTCTGACTCCCATAGGGGCAGAGGGGCCGAGTAAAAATACAATATCTTTCTTCCTCTGTTGGGATAAAGATATTTCAACCAAATTTGATTTTAAGCATCTTTGAACTTAGGGGATTCACTTATGTATAAATGATCTATCGGACCCCTTAAGATCAGAGGGGTGGGATGAGAATAGGAAAAAGAGAAAATGCATTTTCATAAATGATAGGTCTTACCTCCAAGGGACTTGAGGAATGGGGCCCAATAAGGGAAAATTAGTACATATAAAATTCTTTTTCTTCTGTAGAAATAACAAGGTTTTGTTCAAAGTTGGTCTGAAGCATCTTTGTGTGAAGGGAAATAAATAACTTTATATGAATGGTGTGTCTAAGCTCTGAGGGCATAAGGACATGGCCAGTTAGTAGAAATATGGGAATATCTTTTACACTAGTATCCCACTTTTTCTGTAGGAATTTGGTCAGATACAACCTATGTGAAGAGGACTTTTGTATAAGTGGAGGGTCTGACTCCCTAATCAGAACAGAGGGAAAAGCCAAGAAGACAGTGTCTTTTCTGTTGAGATGAAGGTATTTTGACCAAAAATAGGCACATTTATAGAGTTTTCATGGAAATTGTATTTTGTATAAACGGTTGTTCTGACCCCCTCAGTGAGAGAAGGGGTGGGGGGGGGGGGGCACTACCAAGTAGGAAAAACATACATTCTTCTTCTTTGGGGCATTATTTGATGGAGGGGTTCATTTCACATAATTGTGATGTGACCCCTTCCGGGAAGATGGAAGGGTCAAATAAAGGTCAACTTTTGACATCTTTCTCCAATATCATGGACAAAGCAATTGTAACCAAACAAACCTAGGTTTGTTGGTGTCTTGCTTCATACTAATCTAGAGTGTATAAGTCGTTAGAATAATGAGGCTATTTTTGACTTAGTGTTGTGCAGTTACCCAAACGAGATAGGTTACGAGTCCTCTCCCCAAAACTGTGACAAACTAAAAGTCTTAAGAATTGGTTCTTTAAAATAACAGCAAGGACAAGCTACATGGAGCACTGTATTGCCATGATAGTGTGCCCAGTTGGGGTGTTATGATATAGTAACGGCATTTCAGTGTGATAGCGCTGTAATTTATTCATCAGTCTGTTGTTGCAGGAAAATAAAATCTACAATACTTAAATGATTAGGGATAATGCTACCAAATAGAAAACATTTTATTTCTGTTCTTTGTCAAATGTAAAAATTTCCTGGTAATGTGTTGGTGTGATTCATTTTAAAATGGTAATGAGGCGTGCGATGGTTCTCGACTTCAGTACAATGTATAGTTACTTGTTCGTGTTTGTAAACACAAGCAAATTATGTAAGAAATAAGTTTATACTTACCATGAACTTTGTGTTATTATTATTCGGGTAAACTGTCAAATATTAAGAAGCAGTTGTGCGGATTCGTTAAGCAACTAATAGTCTGGCTAAAGGATATTACAAAGCATCTGTAAACAACATTCCCTTGAAATCAAATAACACGTAGAAAAATTGTTGCACAAAAAGTGATGGGTCAGTCAGAAGTGAACTTTGTTAATCAAGAATAAATATAGGATACAAGACACGTGATCAGCAAAGCAAAATCGATCCGCGAAATCCATTCACATATAGCTAAGAAAATAGACGGAAATCAATTGGTTAATCAAAGGTGAACTCTAATTATATTCAATAGTCAAACTAAGTCTCAAAATGGTAAGATACACCTTGAACTAAGTTTTATTGAAGTATATTCTCATTTAGCTAAGTTATCGACGGAAACTGAAGCAGGATAACATCGGACAGGCAGACAGATGGCCGAAATTCACGTAACGGTATTAGCATGAACACAGAAGACATACTGTGTGTACGCTTGTAAGGGACGATTGAGTCTAGTAGAAATTGAAATCGACTATCACTGGCAAAATATTATATCTATCTATACATATAAGATGGCTGCAAACCACCAAAACAGTATAAAATATAGACTGTAATTGCACCTGTACATAATGAATTCGACATATGTTGGAAAATGAAGAAAAAAAAAAAAAAAAAAGGAAATGAAAGGCGCTATCATGATTCACTAGTGTTCAATCCTTTTTGAAATGATGGTTAACTTGACTCGTACACTGAAAAATGGAATTTAAATGTCAATACAGACAAAACAGAGATTGTTGTCTTTAGAAAAGGAAAACGACTTTTGCCTTTTGAAAGTTGGACTTTTAATGGTAAATCTATCGAAATAGTTGATAAATTTTGTTATCTTGGTTTAGTTTTTGATTATAATGGAAGATTTACTGTTGCACAAGGTACATTAGCATCTCAAGGAAGAAAAGCATTTTACCATTTAAAAAGGAAAATGAAATATTTTACCCTTAATACGGGAACAAAAATTTCATTATTCGAGACATATATTTCATGTATATTGAATTATGGATGTGAAGTATGGGGTTATATTACATCATCGCCACAAAACTGTGAATACTTCGATGGTTTACTTTGAAACTGGGAGATATTCTTTATATGTGCAACGAAAGATAGCTATAATGAAATATTGGTTGGAAATTTTAAATACTATCAACTGTGTCTTGAAATCTTGTTACAATGCTTTAGTTGAATTGAATGTCAGAAAACCTCATCGTAAATTTAATTGGGTTTATCAAATTAAACATGAACTATGTAATTTGGGATTTAATCATATCTGGTTAAACTAAAATGTATTTAATGAGAATATTTTTTTGCAAATGTACACACAACGTGTGCATGACGTATTTTTTCAAGAGTTACGCAATGCTTTTGATGTATCTTCCAAATGTTATCTGTACAAACATCTTGTGGATATATTTGGTATTCAGTTTTGCCTTAGTAAGCCCATTAATGTTAGATTAAAACAATTACTGAGTCAATTTCGCATCCAAGGACACAATCTTAACATTGAATCAGGTCGTTACAATAACATTCCGAGAAGTAAGAGAATTTGTACAGTTTGTGATCAAAACGATATCGAGGATAAAATACATTTTGTACTACTTTGTCCTACATATTCTGATTTAAGAAGTAGATACATTAAAAAGTACTATTATCGCCATCCAAGTGTCTATAAACTAATACAATCATTTTCCTGTAAAAGTGTGAAGGTTTTAAACAAACTTGGTAAATATCTTTTGCATGCTACAACTAAAAGAAAAACTCTCCTCGGTCAATAATTGTTATCATGTTGGAATAGTTTCTGAAAAATTACTGTTGTTGGATTAAATGTAATAGACTTTTAATTTTCGTGAATTACATACTGAAAAAATACTTTAAATCAACCCTTCGTGTATTTTTGGATAATTTAGTTTCTGTAGTGGTATTGCACTTGTGTTACCAAATTTCACAACGTCATGTTTATTGCTATGTTGTTTGTTTTCGAATATTTGCTACAGTATTTCTGTCATGCTGTAATGAATGAAACGTCTGTACATAATTATGTCTTCGAATAGAATTGTCCTCCGCCATACTTAAGAATTTGACACAATTTATTATGTATATTTGTATCCGATATGCTGTATTGCATTTGGAATAAAAAAAACAACAACCCTGTAACTAGTACTTGTCTATGTTAAGAAAATCACCTGTTGTCGTGGGAAAAAAACGATTTGGCTTGAGATTCTGACCTACTGAGAGAAGCTAGTAAACTATTTTAAGTTTCATACAACTACAGATTAACAATTTAACTTTCATTTTCCATATATTTTATACACTATTAACTGCCTTCACAAAATACATTTCGTGTAGGACACACGTTTAAAACTTTTTAGTTGAAAGTATGAAAATATCGATAACTTCAATGGGGTTTCTCCCAAAATTCATAATGCACACAGTGTTGCCGGAAGTGATGCGACCTAATTAGTGTTCGACAGGAGCGATAACTCCAATGCTTTGATCAAGTCACACAAGGAAGTTGGGAAATCCTTAAATCTCTCCAGATTTAAGATATTTCCTTTTGCTACCGCGTGTCCATATATATATATACACGGTATACTGCTGTCTTTACATCGTTAACAGCAGACTGAGACAGAAGAGTGGAAAACCTAAGGTATTTCTTTGTGAAGAGTGTTTGTTTACAGGGTAATGCATATGGAAAATGAAAGTAGTGAATCTATTTCGTTGTAATGTCAGCAAACAATATTTCATTTTATCAGAGACGTATCTATAACACAGTGTTATATACGGCTCTGATTTTATGGTATTTGAATTTAGGTATCTCTCTCTTTAGAAGCCAGAAGGTGTTTTACAAATAAGTTATACATTTTATTAGGAAAGACACTTTTTTTCTGAATCAAAGAATACTTCATTGATCAGTGTTAGGTACAAGTTACAATATATCAATTTATTATTATGTAGAATGCTAAAAATCAGAGAAATGTAAGCTGTTTATCAACATTTTCTTCCTTGTTTCAGTTATAGGAGGAAAATGAAATCAAACCAGATAGTCTCAGTATATACACAGGAAATGAGATGTATATAACACACAGGAAATGAGACATCCATTTTAAGTAATTCAAATGTTGTTCAGATTGTCTGTCACTTACTATACTAGGTCATTTGAGCATCATATGTATTATTTGATTCACTACATGCACTGTAATATACATAATGAAATTCTCAAAGTAAATTTGAATACAGCCAGTTTTGTGTCAGTAGTCAGATCTTGATCCTTTTTTATCATTAAATGGCTTGTATGATCTTCCATACATTGGTCAGTATGGTGATTGTTTTCTTTGTATTTTGTTTAAATGGTCAAACTTGCTTTGGTTTGAAAGGCAACATAGTCAAGCCCTGGAATCCCATATACCTGAACTTTATCATAAAAATATGTATTAATCTGTGATGTTATGTCAAAAACTATATAGAACTACATGGTTTTGTTTACAAATAATTTGAAGGGTTGGGTACTGCACCATGTGATCTGTTGCTCCTGTGACTAGACCAACACACAATGATGGACTACTACCTAAGCTCTGATGATGAAGGTATGTCAAATGTTATATTATCAACTCGCATCTTATAATGCGTTCCTCTGCTGTAAAAAGACAGTTTGAACCAGTTTTTAAATCACTTGGCCTGAAGGACCAAGTGAGCTTGTGGCATAATGCACTGTCCACCATCTGTCTATCCACCAATTAACCTACTATTCATGAATGGCTGACTGGATTTTGATAAAATTTTGTCAGAAGTATCCTGAGGGAAAGTGAACTTAGTTTTGGTGGCTCTAACAGAATAGAGGTTGCCTGATGGGGAGAGAAAATTCCTCAAGATCCTTTTTCTTTAGGATGTCAGGTTTCTGTCCTGATTTAGTATGAAACATTCTTGCGTAAAGGTGACTCAGCTTTGTATAAAAGATGGGTCTGACACAAGGTCCAGAGGAGCAGGGCCAAATGGGAGAAATTCTTTAGAAAAAAATGTAAGAATGTCAGTGTGGTATCCTACATCGCTATGTACATGTATTGTTATATAGGCACTACTTTATTATGAGACTGTGTGCTTAAGTATTAAAGTGGGAGTGTAACTGTATACACGGTGTCTGCCATCACTGAGTCTGAAGCAGACTTAAACTCGGTACACATCAGTCAGGGTTCTGTCTCAGTTTTCATGTAAAGTATCCTTGGTTCTGAAGGGGAATCAATTCTTTAAAAACAGTTGGTCAGGGCCTATTGTGACAGGACGGGTGTTGTACCATAGTGACAGTAGAGCAAATTCTTTAGAATTCTTCTGTAGGAATGTTGGGGTATGTCCCAATTTGGTCTGAAGCATTCTTGGGTGAAGGGGAATCAATTTCGTATAAACAGTAGGTCCTGGCCCTGGGATGCAGGGGGAATAGACCAAATTCTTTACAATACTTTTACTTTCCTAGAAGTATTCATTATTCTGTTCCAATTTGGTCTGAAGCACCATTTGGTGGAGACAAACTAATTTAGTATAAACGTTGGGTCTGATTATCTGGGGGCCTGAGAAGTGGGTCCCAAAAATGGAAATTTAGCAATTTCTTTAAAGTATTTCTTCTGTAGGAATGATTGCATTCTGTCCCAATTTTGTTCGAAGCATCTTTGGGTGAAGGGGAATCAGTTGTGTATAAATGGTGGACCTCATGCCCCCTTGGGTGGGACAGAATGGGCCAAATAGCAAAAGTGCTATATTCATATGACAATATGTCCATGAGATGGATCAGCAGGCTGTGATACCTTGGTCTTTAGGGAATCAATTATTTCAATCTGAAGTAAAGATCAAAGATGTGTAGTTTGAATTTTACCCAGTTTCTCGGGAAAGTCAGATGGAGGATTGGCCTTTGCTGTTGTGGTTGTACCTCTGGGAAAGACACTTTACCCCAGTTGCCTAGGATGGCATGTGGTGGGCCTCTTGCATGTTGTTCAGTGTGGTAGCCACCAGCTATCACAGGGAAAGGCAACTTTAAAATGACCATAGTAGTTGACAAGGTGATTAAGGCAGCAAACAAACAAATCATAACATGTGTCTTGCTGTTTCAGTGTAAGTACTGGAAATGCTTCATCATAATGCCTTATCCCCCTATGTTTGCCATGAGATTTATAAGGGCAGATTCAACAAGAGTTGAACTTTGAACTTATATCCTTAATTGCCATTTCCACACTTCACAGATTGACAGGTATCAAAAAGAAAGATAATTACCTTGAATTACATAGCAGTAGTAAGAAAAAAATTCTTATATTGAATGGTTTTTTTTCGTAATGTAGTGTTTGTTGCTCAAAGCTGTTAATGGAGTTTATTTGTGAATTTTTCAAGTTTTCTAGATTGCGACATTGGTTCAGTGTACAACTTGTAGATTTATGTTAATGTAATATACAGAGTCATTTATTTGTATCTTGTTACTGTTATGTCTTTGTACTCAATTTCCAAAATAATGAATTTTTCATGTTTTGTATAAAAGTGCCATAATTTGACAGTTATGAACTTAAACAAATGTTTAAAGATATTGACAGTATTGTAATAAATTACTCACTGAAATTAAGATAATCTAACACTCTAGCATGGAAAGAAAATTGAAAAACCCCTGAGAATATATATTTTTAGATCATCTTGTAGTTTTTATGTATTGTCTAATTACCGGTGTTGGTGTAAATTTCAATGGTTTGTTATTGATTGTTATGAAGTTTAGGAATTGTTTAAGTTATATATATGTAATCTCAGATGGAACACGATTAGCTCATGTTTCAATATAAGTTAATGGCAGGCTTCTCTGATTTATTTTGAAGTATCTTGTATTTTTGTGATTACAAATGACAAGAAAGTGAAATCTGACCACACCTATAGCTGTACTGTGTAGATAATGTCAGCATACTCAAGCTTTCACAGTCCACATACAAAAATTTTAGTATCTGCAAAATAGATTTTTCGTCATAAGGAACAATAACTTGGCCTGTCTGTCATCAAAAATAACCCAAAGAGGAAAATAGGATCAATAATTTTATTAACAATATAACAAAATTTATAAATTTATAAATTTATAACTTTGGGAAGAGTTACTATAACACCTTATGGTAAATTTTTAATTTTCTCTAAAGAGGAAGATGTACCTCCACTGTCAAGATTTTATCACATGGCTCGTCCTTCACGCTACAGCACATCAAACGATACAGATGAAGAAGATGATGAAGAAGAACCTACTACTCAACAAAGAAGACGTAGAAGGTCCCCTAGATTTACTACAATTGGTAAACTCAAGGCTACGGTCATCAAGGGAAACATCGTGGAAGAAACGGTAACTCAATACTGTCAAGTTAACTTTACATAATAACACTCCTTATGTGGAGGACTGAATAAAGTCCCATGTATTTGGTTCCTTACCCTGGAGGACTGAATAAAGTCCCATGTATTTGGTTCTCTACCCTGGAGGACTGAATAAAGTCCCATGTATTTGGTTCTCTACCCTGGAGGACTGAATTAAGTCCCATGTATTTGGTTCCCTACCCTGGAGGACTGAATTAAGTCCCATGTATTTGGTTCCCTACCCTGGAGGACTGAATTAAGTCACATGTATTTGGTTCCCTACCCTGGAGGACTGAATTAAGTCACATCTATTTGGTTCCTTACCCTGGAGGACTGAATTAAGTCACATGTATTTGGTTCCCTACCCTGGAGGACTGAATTAAGTCACATGTATTTTGTTCCCTACCCTGGAGGACTGAATTAAGTCACATGTATTTGGTTCCCTACCCTGGAGGACTGAATTATGTCACATCTATTTGGTTCCCCCTACCACATGTATTTGGTTCCCTAGAGGACTGAATTAAGTCACATGTATTTGGTTCCCTACCCTGGAGGACTGAATTAAGTCACATGTATTTGGTTCCCTACCCTGGAGGACTGAATTAAGTCACATGTATTTGGTTCCCTACCCTGGAGGACTGAATTAAGTCACATGTATTTGGTTCCCTACCCTGGAGGACTGAATTAAGTCACATGTATTTGGTTCTCTACCCTGGAGGACTGAATTAAGTCACATGTATTTTGTTCCCTACCCTGGAGGACTGAATTAAGTCACATGTATTTGGTTCCTTACCCTGGAGGACAGAATTAAGTCACATGTATTTGGTTCCCTACCCTGGAGGACTGAATTAATGTATTTGGTTCACAGAATAAAGGACTGAATTAAGTCATGTATTTGGTTCCCTATGTATTTATTTGGTTCCCTACCCTGGAGGACTGAATTAAGTCCCATGTATTTGGTTCCCTACCCTGGAGGACTGAATTAAGTCACATGTATTTTGTTCCCTACCATGGAGGACTGAATTAAGTCACATGTATTTTGTTCCTTATCCTGGAGGACTGAATTAAGTCACATGTATTTGGTTCTCTACCCTGGAGGACTGAATTATCTCACATGTATTTGGTTCCCTACCCTGGAGGACTGAATTAAGTCACATGTATTTGGTTCTCTACCCTGGAGGACTGAATTAAGTCACATGTATTTGGTTCTCTACCCTGGAGGACTGAATTAAGTCACATCTATTTGGTTCCCTACCCTGGATGACTGAATTAAGTCACATCTATTTGATTCCTTACCCTGGAGGACAGAATTATGTCACATCTATTTGGTTCCCTACCCTGGAGGACTGAATTAAGTCACATGTATTTGGTTCTCTACCCTGGAGGACTGAATTAAGTCACATGTATTTGGTTCCCTACCCTGGAGGACTGAATTAAGTCACATGTATTTTGTTCCCTACCCTGGAGGACTGAATTAAGTCCCATGTATTCAGTTCCTTACCCTGGAGGACTGAATTCAGTCACATGTATTTGGTTCCTTACCCTGGAGGAATGAATTAAGTCACATGTATTTTGTTCCCTACCCTGGAGGACTGAATTAAGTCACATGTATTTGGTTCCCTACCCTGGAGGACTGAATTAAGTCACATGTATTTGGTTCCCTACCCTGGAGGACTGAATTAAGTCACATGTATTTGGTTTCCTACCCTGGAGGACTGAATTAAGTCACATGTATTTGGTTCTCTACCCTGGAGGACTGAATTAAGTCCCATGTATTTGGTTCCCTACCCTGGAGGACTGAATTAAGTCCCATGTATTTGGTTCCCTACCCTGGAGGACTGAATTAAGTCACATGTATTTGGTTCTCTACCCTGGAGGACTGAATTAAGTCACATGTATTTGGTTCCCTACCCTGGAGGACTGAATTAAGTCACATGTATTTGGTTCCCTACCCTGGAGGACTGAATTAAGTCACATGTATTTGGTTCCTTACCCTGGAGGACTGAATTAAGTCAAATGTATTTGGTTCCCTACCCTGGAGGACTGAATTAAGTCACATGTATTTGGTTTCCTACCCTGGAGGACTGAATTAAGTCACATGTATTTGGTTCCCTACCCTGGAGGACTGAATTAAGTCACATGTATTTGGTTCCCTACCCTGGAGGACTGAATTAAGTCACATGTATTTGGTTCCCTACCCTGGAGGACTGAATTAAGTCACATGTATTTGGTTCCCTACCCTGGAGGACAGAATTAAGTCACATGTATTTTGTTCCCTACCCTGGAGGACTGAATTAAGTCACATGTATTTGGTTCTCTACCCTGGAGGACTGAATTAAGTCACATGTATTTGGTTCTCTACCCTGGAGGACTGAATTAAGTCACATCTATACATTACATCTATCACAGATATAAATTTTTTTTCTCATGTTCTATATTTTGTTTTATCTTAGGCTGATGTTATAGTGAATAGTTCTGTGAAAGAGCTCAAATTAGATAAAGGAATAGCCTCCAAGTGTCTGCTGGAAGCAGCAGGTGATAAAATCCAGTCAGAGTGTGATAGAGACTATCCTAATGGTATCTCCCATGGTGATCTGGCTGTGACCAGTGGAGGAAACCTCTCCTGCCAGAAGATTTACCATGTGTGTCTTCCGAAATGGACAGGTCCCGAAGAGGAAGAGGTAAAATTGAAGATCTCCCTGGCACTTAGATCCATGTTGTCTTACAGACAAGTTTTGAAGAGACATATTTCATAAATTTGTGAAAGTTATCAATTTGTCTCATAATATATGTCATATTGTAACCTTTCTACCTTTGATAAAATGGCTCTTGTAAAGGATTTTTCTATTTTTTAGTATATTCTTAGATTAATTCTAATCTATAAACTTGTTTACCGAACAATTAAGCTAGAGAACTGCAGAAAACAAACATTGGTCCTGTTGTAAACTTGGATATAGAATTAATGTAATGTCCAGTAGTACATGTTTTTTACATGTTATGGTGTGTGTTTAACATCATGGCCTTAAAGCACATTCAAAGCCACAGATATTGATATAAAATCCTGATCCTTGTCATGTAGTTTTTGCCACTTCTCTCAGTATATTGGAGAGCTATCTGAATGAATTAATTATCTTTTATCTTACCCTGCACAGATAGATTCATGCTTTTTACTGGTGTGATATTTCCTTGTCTCTTACCTTGAACAGGTAAATCTACACTTTTTACTGGTCGTGAGATTTCCTTGCCTCTTACACTGGACAGGTAAATCCACATTTTTTAATGGTGTGAGATTTCCTTGTCTTGTAACCTGGACAGTCAACAATACAACCATTGAGACAACAAAATCACATACAAGTACCTAAGAAAGCCAGCAGGATAAGAGAAAAATAATCATTTACTCCCTTGCTGGTGAGATAGGGTGATCTCAACCCAAGGGAAAAGATGTTTAAGTTCCAAACACTTAATCATCTTTCCCTTTGGTTTGAGATCCACCAATTTCACTTACAAGGAAATTAAAGATTATATAATTCTCATTACAAAGTCAACCAGGTCAGATAAGTTAAATTATTGATGATAAAAATGAAACCACAGAGTGAGATTATCTGTTGTGTTACCTAGAACATTTTTGTACAACAGGTGATGGAATCGCTTATATATAAATGTCTTGAGAAGGCTCACCTCAGTAATAAGACCTCCATAGCCTTTCCAGCTCTAGGAACCGGATACCTTCGATACTCTCCAGACAGGGTAGCAAAGATAATGTTCAGGTGCTTACAAAAATTTGATGGAGCTCATAAGTCAACGACTTTGACTACAATTTATATGGTTATTTTCTACAAGGATCACAAGACATTTCAGGTAATCAGATGTGCTCTAATTTTAAATCTCATAAACATTCAAACACCTTGCTATCTGCTAGAAATACCTATCCGCAGGCAGTCTGAGAATCTTTGGTATTGTACTGTAGTAGCCCTGGGGAATAATGATAGCATTTACTTATTTACTTATATATTTAATTATTTATTTATTTATTTATTTATTGAAAACTTAAGTAAATGCATTACAGTACATCAAATAACTTACCCTTTGTAGTCAAAATATTTTGTAGATATCTAACTTGCTAACAGTGAGTTTTTTCCAGACCACTTGTAGGTACAATGAAAGATAAAAAAATCAATCTTTTTTTGTGTGGGGTGTCAGTCCAAGAAATTGTCATGGGTTGGCAAAAGTTATGCTGTTTTCAAGATTTGCCTTTTGGTAAATTATATAATATTATACATATACAAATGTGTGATTGAGTATTAACATGCTGTTAAGATCTTTGATCAAACATCTACAATTTCATGTGGGTTTCATGCAACATCTTGTTTCTAACTCATCTAATTACAAACACAACATGATAATAACGGTAAATAAAAACATTACTCTGCTAGCAATTTTACAGTTGTTTAACAGGATTGTGTTGTTTTTACAGGATTGTGTTGTTTTTACAGGATTGTGTTGTTTTTACAGGATTGTGTTGTTTTTACAGGATTGTGTTGTTTTTACAGGATTGTGTTGTTTTTACAGGATTGTGTTGTTTAACAGGATTGTGTTGTTTTTACAGGATTGTGTTGTTTAACAGGATTGTGTTGTTTTACAGGATTGTGTTGTTTTAACAGGATTGTGTTGTTTTAACAGGATTGTGTTGTTTTAACAGGATTGTGTTGTTTTAACAGGATTGTGTTGTTTTTACAGGATTGTGTTGTTTTAACAGGATTGTGTTGTTTTTACAGGATTGTGTTGTTTTAACAGGATTGTGTTGTTTTAACAGGATTGTGTTGTTTTAACAGGATTGTGTTGTTTTTACAGGATTGTGTTGTTTTTACAGGATTGTGTTGTTTTTACAGGATTGTGTTGTTTTGAACAGGATTGTGTTGTTTTTACAGGATTGTGTTGTTTTTACAGGATTGTGTTGTTTTTACAGGATTGTGTTGTTTTGAACAGGATTGTGTTGTTTTTACAGGATTGTGTTGTTTTTACAGGATTGTGTTGTTTTTACAGGATTGTGTTGTTTTTACAGGATTGTGTTGTTTTAACAGGATTGTGTTGTTTTTACAGGATTGTGTTGTTTTAACAGGATTGTGTTGTTTTTACAGGATTGTGTTGTTTTAACAGGATTGTGTTGTTTTTACAGGATTGTGTTGTTTTTACAGGATTGTGTTGTTTTTACAGGATTGTGTTGTTTTGAACAGGATTGTGTTGTTTTTACAGGATTGTGTTGTTTTTACAGGATTGTGTTGTTTTTACAGGATTGTGTTGTTTTTACAGGATTGTGTTGTTTAACAGGATTGTGTTGTTTTTACAGGATTGTGTTGTTTAACAGGATTGTGTTGTTTAACAGGATTGTGTTGTTTTAACAGGATTGTGTTGTTTTAACAGGATTGTGTTGTTTAACAGGATTGTGTTGTTTTTACAGGATTGTGTTGTTTTAACAGGATTTTGTTGTTTAACAGGATTGTGTTGTTTTAACAGGATTGTGTTGTTTAACAGGATTGTGTTGTTTTTACAGGATTGTGTTGTTTTTACAGGATTGTGTTGTTTTTACAGGATTGTGTTGTTTTTACAGGATTGTGTTGTTTTAACAGGATTGTGTTGTTTAACAGGATTGTGTTGTTTTGAACAGGATTGTGTTGTTTAACAGGATTGTGTTGTTTTAACAGGATTGTGTTGTTTTTACAGGATTGTGTTGTTTAACATGATTGTGTTGTTTAACAGGATTGTGTTGTTTAACAGGATTGTGTTGTTTTAACAGGATTGTGTTGTTTTAACAGGATTGTGTTGTTTTTACAGGATTGTGTTGTTTTTACAGGATTGTGTTGTTTTTACAGGATTGTGTTGTTTTAACAGGATTGTGTTGTTTAACAGGATTGTGTTGTTTTTACAGGATTGTGTTGTTTAACAGGATTGTGTTGTTTTTACAGGATTGTGTTGTTTTTACAGGATTGTGTTGTTTTTACAGGATTGTGTTGTTTTTACAGGATTGTGTTGTTTTTACAGGATTGTGTTGTTTTGAACAGGATTGTGTTGTTTTTACAGGATTGTGTTGTTTGAACAGGATTGTGTTGTTTTAACAGGATTGTGTTGTTTAACAGGATTGTGTTGTTTAACAGGATTGTGTTGTTTAACAGGATTGTGTTGTTTTAACAGGATTGTGTTGTTTAACAGGATTGTGTTGTTTTTACAGGATTGTGTTGTTTTTACAGGATTGTGTTGTTTTTACAGGATTGTGTTGTTTTTACAGGATTGTGTTGTTTAACAGGATTGTGTTGTTTTTACAGGATTGTGTTGTTTAACAGGATTGTGTTGTTTTTACAGGATTGTGTTGTTTTTACAGGATTGTGTTGTTTTTACAGGATTGTGTTGTTTAACAGGATTGTGTTGTTTTAACAGGATTGTGTTGTTTTAACAGGATTGTGTTGTTTAACAGGATTGTGTTGTTTAACAGGATTTTGTTGTTTTAACAGGATTGTGTTGTTTTAACAGGATTGTGTTGTTTGAACAGGATTGTGTTGTTTGAACAGGATTGTGTTGTTTTTACAGGATTGTGTTGTTTTTACAGGATTGTGTTGTTTTACAGGATTGTGTTGTTTTGAACAGGATTGTGTTGTTTTTACAGGATTGTGTTGTTTTAACAGGATTGTGTTGTTTTGAACAGGATTGTGTTGTTTTTACAGGATTGTGTTGTTTTTACAGGATTGTGTTGTTTTAACATGATTGTGTTGTTTAACAGGATTGTGTTGTTTTAACATGATTGTGTTGTTTAACAGGATTGTGTTGTTTTGAACAGGATTGTGTTGTTTTAACAGGATTGTGTTGTTTTAACAGGATTTTGTTGTTTTAACAGGATTTTGTTGCTACAGCCCGTGCCTTCGCTCAGAGAGGCTGTAAGTATGGAGAGAAAGCAGGAACATAACTATTTTAATTATTTCTTTAATTATTACAACTCTGCAAGTTACCATATCTTTCTTGTAAGAGGCCTATAACAAATGATAAACCCACTCATATCTATTGTAGTATAATAAGCCCAACTCATTATGTTGAATGAGAATTTATGCTTTGAGCCAGTCTTTAATAAGCCCACCTCCTTATGTTGAGTGAGAATTTATGTTTTGAGTCGGTCTTTAATAATCATGTCTCCCTACCTTGATTCTGAATTTATGTTTCAGGCCATTTTCCAATGAGCCCAGCCCTCTCCACTTTGAGTCAGAATTCATATTTTGGGCCAGAGAGCTCACCTCACCACTTTGAGTCAGAATTCATGTTTTGGGTCAGACTTTGATTAGCTCACCTCCCCACTTTGAGTCAGAATTCATGTTTAAGACCAGTGTTTGTTACACCCTCCTCCTTATTTGGAAGAGTGTATGATTTGAGACAGCCTTTCTATTCTATATCGTACATCCTTGCAGCAACTGGAGCAAGCGTTCAGACAGGGTCCCCCACTGCTGCTTCATCACAAACAAAGATTGGCAAAGTGGATTTTGGGGTTGTTCATGATAAAATGGCAGAACAGAAGGTACATTAATTTTGTATTGTTCAAGTATAGTATACAAATTTTGTTGAAATAATTTTAAAGTTGAAATATGATTGAATTCATTGTAATTGGATTGATACAGATATTCAATGTGTTTTAATCCGTGTGATAAGTATGCTACATTGACTGATTATAGACAATGAGTTCTGTGATACTTATGCAAATTTCAAATTTTTCCAAATTTTCATGAAATATAATATCGTTCCGTAAAGATGATTGTATCCTAACAGTTTAAGATTCAAAATCCTATTTTGTTTTATAGTTGTTTAAAACTGCACTTCTATTTGTAAAAAGATAAAAGTCCAATTTTTGAAGTAGAATTTATGTAAATTGACATTCTGCTTGCAGGTGGATGTGATTGTGAACAGCACCTCGAAGGATCTGAAATTAGGTCGAGGATCGGGTCTGGCTAAGTCTCTGTTGACTGCTGCTGGCCAATCCTTACAATCGGAATTAGACGATTCTTATCCAAATGGAATCGTTCCTGGACAACTAGCCATCACTGGGGGTTACGATCTTCTGTGTAAAAAGGTTTATCATGGGACGTTCACATCTTTTTACTCCAAGCAGACTGGAAACAAAAGACCAGAACAGGTAGAGCTGGTGTATTGTCTATAATTAACACAAGGGGGGTGGGGGAGTGGGGGGAGGCACAACGTCCCGCAATCAATTAAATCCGGTAAAAATTCTTCCTAGAACTGCTGTGGATACCGGAGGTATGCAGAATCTTCACTAAATAAATGTAATATAACCGTAAGGAGTGAGCACGACATGACCAGTTCCGATCCAATACGTGATTTATTCCTGCCACTTGTTTCAGGTCATTTAGTCATTTAGACGTTTGGATTTTACGGTTTTATCAGCCACAATTAGTAATATTGATCATATTGTTGACTTTTTTCCATTGAGATATCTTAATATTATAATGTCTAAGGTCTGATATAGATGTCTGAGAAAGCTTAAGTAATACGGAACAGTGAATTAATTTTTAACAGGGATATAATTTATGATTCTTAATTGTTTTTTGTTTATCCATTAATAGTTATTTTTTTCCAGGTTCTCGGTGACTTTGTACAAAGCTGTTTGACTGAGGCCAGTAAAAAAGGCTTTACTTCAATTGCCTTCCCAGCCCTTGGAACAGGCTTTCTGAAGTACCCCAAGGATACTGTAGCTAGTGTCATTGTGGGTGGCATACGAGATTATGTAAACAACCATCAAACTAGTCTCTTAGAGGTCAAGGTTGTTGTGTTTGGACAGGATTGGAAAGATATTGAACAGGTAACATTGGGTACTCCTTAACACCTGTATAGAAAAGATTTACCTCAAATACCCTTGTAGGAAAGAGCTCGACTCATACATGTGTTAGGAAGAGTCCGAAAAACCTGTGTAGCAATTTGTTACCTCCACCATACCTGTGTAAGATAGTGATATCATGAATACTTGTGTAAAGAAAAGCAATTTCCCATAACTGTTTATTTCCCATACCTGTATAAGATTGGCCATTTTTTCTTACAGTGTCAGGTACAGATATCCCGACCCATACCTGTGTGTGATAGTGATATCTTTCGTCCTTGTATATGTAAGAGTTACCTCCCATACATTTGTGTTATCTTTCTGTAACTTTTGTAAGGTACAGTTTGTTTTGTAATTACAAACACAAGAACAAGACATGGTGAAGTTTTTTTTTCAATGATGTGATTGGCAGTAATACAAGAAAAGTATGTTCTTTTGATCAGTTGTCTTTTCAAGTTCAAATGTATTCATTGCAAAGAAAGATAACACAACTAATCAGATTAAACAATGTAGGCCAGTATTTATTGTAAAGGGTTTATTGTAGACAGTGTGAACAATAATAAGTGTATTCACTGTACAGAGGTCAGTATGGACAGATTTTCAGTGTAAACAGCAGTTAATGCATGCCATTGTCACTAGCTGCAGTATTTGAGTTAAAACTAGATTGTATGATCTGCATGACTTGTTTTGTTTACAGGCATTTCAAGATGAACTTCAACGGAAAAAACCAGTCCAAAGAACAGGTATGGAAATAAGTCATAGACTTTGTCAAATCTGCCTTATATATAGGTCTTTGGCTTACACTTCGTGCACTCTTTCTGTCAATAAAACAAATTTTGCTTTCAGTATGACAGGAACAAAATGAGTTGGTTAGCTCGTACATGTTTTATTTTGATTATGGATGATATTTCAATGTCTTTGTCACAGTTACTCCAGCCATTCCACCAAGAAACAGTAAGGCTTATCTCAAGTATAAGTACATGGAGACGCCACGCCCACCTCCCTACTGGACCAAGTACAGTCACAGCAAAACTGTCAAAGAATGGACTATGGATGCCAAATCAACGCCAACGCTGGTAGCCGTTGATGCACAGACTTTGAAAACCATTGAAAATGCCTTTAAAAAGACTGGGATGGCATCTCGTACTGTAGTTAAGATAGAGCGACTGGAGAATATTAAATTATTCGATAACTACCTCCATATGAGCCAGCTTTTGTTTCGTCAAGCTTACGTTGAGCAGAGTTTTAAGGATCTACAGAATGTTACCGGATCCAGGGGTCAAGTTGTGACTTCAAAACATCTCGATCAATCCATGAGAACATATCTTAATGACGAAATCAATGAAGTATATCTATTTCACGGTACAAAGAGTCCCTTTGTCAATACTATAACACACCAGGGTCTGGACAATCGGTTAGCCAGCAGTGGAAGAGTAGGAAATGGAGTTTATGCAGCTGAGGTGGCTTCAAAGTCAAGTCAGTATATTGGTATGTATCCTCTAGACCCTACATTACCCTACAACTTGTTTTTATTAACTCTAATCTCAGTATCTAGAAAATAGAAAAAAGTTTTATCTCTGTTTGAGCTACAGAAAGTCACATCTAGATTCTCTTTAATATAATCTTGTGTTGCAATATTAGATTTCAATGTATTTAAAGATGTAGATATCAATACCTCTATTTCGAATTTGCCAAGTTTGAACCATCATTACCATTTTTGACAGATTGCGACGCCCAAGGCCACAGTTTCATGTTCCTAGTGAGGAATCAATATAAGATTTCAATGTATTTGAAGATGTAGATATCAATACCTCTATTTCAAATTTGCCAAGTTTGAACCATCATTACCATTTTTGACAGATCGCAACGCCCAAGGCCACAGCTTTATGTTCCTAGTGAGGATGTGCCTAGGAGACATCTTCATCACCAAGAGTAGTCAAAGCTTCCGACGACCCCCGTGTAGGACCTGTTCTACGTCGGTCTGTAATCAGCACACGGAAGTCTTTACATCGGTTGTAGCGGATGGCGGAAGCTTTTCAGATCGCGAGTTTGTAGTATATGATCAAGATCTGACCTACCCGGAGTTCCTCATCACGTACAAATAATGCAATAATGACTATTAAGATCAAACGCAAATCTTACTCAAGATCTTGAAACGGCATCGATTACGATGTACTTTACATGCTATGGTATCAAATTAGTGGAAAATTACATCAAATGGTTACAAAAAGATAAAAAATCTGTAATAATGTTTAAATATTATAGATACAAAGTTACCATGGTTATTCATGACTACTAAACCTGGCCAGATTGTTTTTGTTTTGACTAGCTATCTATATTTCTATATAGTTAAGTTCATGATATGTAATCCTATATAGTCGAGAGCTGGATTTTTATGGACTGAACGTGTACACTATATATATACATGAGTATCAGTGTAAAAAATTTGATGGTTTTATTTTACGTACTCAACAGAGCGAGGACATAATCTTGCAATGTACCTTTACAATTATGCCTTTTTACAGCTTCATTTATGTCTGCAGTAAGTCTCTTGAAATGAAAGACAATATAAGGAAATCTGGTGACACTTTGATCGTATTGTGGTTGGAAATTCAATTTGATTTAAAAGTCATTTGCTTTCCATTGTCCAGTGTTTGTTGAATGAGAAGTTAAAAAGAACCTATTTTGTCTGTGTTTCCTGAATTTGTGAAATCCAATTGCATATATATTATGTTGGATTTAAAACGGTGAGATCACTTGGCTGTGACTGAAGATAAGAAATGCTAATGTGTCTGTGTCTATGGTAAAACTCATTCTAATTTTTGTAAATTATGCATGTTAAATTAAATTTGAGATCGAAAAGACGAAGGTACCACTTATGATCTTCTGGTCATTTTTTACTACTACAAAAAAACAAGAGGCCCAATAGGCCTCCATCATCACCTGGCTATTTCAGCTATTCAGCCATTTAACTCAATTGTTGTTGTTAACCATTTACGTTAGTGAAGCAATGAAAATTATTATGCAGCATCTGTAGCGCCACATAGGTTTTTAATTCATGTACGAGTTGAAATCCTGAATCGCTTACAAAGGTCATACTGAATGACTTTAAATTATTATACAAATACATGTATTTCTGACAATGTTTCAAATAACTAAAGATAGTATCTGGAAATTGAAGTTTCATTTCTGTTATATAAACAATAATTAGATAAAATGCATCAGATCAAATCTGGGCAAAATCCAAGCAGTCCTACTGGTGGAGTAGGATTTGAAAGAATTTGTGCTATTTCCCATATTGGGCCCCACTCCACGATCAGACATTCACTCTTTCTATGTAATTAATTCCCCTAACCAAGAATGATTCAGACCAAATATGGGCAATATCTGCTCAGTTGTTTACAACTAGTAGTGATTTGTAGAAAAATTTGATGGACAGACAGACCAACGACCTTATAATGGATGTCACAATATGACATAGACTCAGCAGTCCTTTGGAGTTTCTGTAGTACATAGATAGTTTTTGTAAGGATAAGTTAATATATATTTATTTTTTTCTGCTCATTTTAACTGGGTTTATAGAAATATTGGGTACAGTACAATCTTTGTCATCAAAAGAATTTTATAAAGAAACTGGAGCATCCTAGAAACTTTCATTTTTATTTAGACATAACCATATTCAAATAGACAGACCAAAATTTGGATATACCTGAAGTGTCAAGATGACCTATTGCTATCATGCATTGCCTGTCCTCATGCTCTGACCTCAGTCCGTAAACTTTTCCCTTAAAACATTACTCCTGTTTTACGCCTGGGCGGATTTCGACCGATTTGATCTGAAACATCATTGGGATAGAAAATAATTCCTTAAATTCAGAAAGCTGATTCAACCTCTAGGGACCTGGGGATGGCACCCCAAAAGGGTAGTTAGACAATATTTTGCTTAAAAACACTACTCCTTCTTAATGCCTAGGCAGATTTCAACCAAAATTGGCTTGAAACTATGATATCAAACATGCATGAAGGGATCCTGAGATTGTCCTGACCAAATCTTATTTTTACTCTATGGTCCAAAATCCAACATAACTCATCTAGAACAAATAGTCTGAACAATTTCTCAAGTTTCATTCACACCAAAGAGAAAAATATTTGGAGATTGATTTTTTAAAGAAAAGAAAGAGATGATTTGATAATCTTGTTCAACTTGTGGTAACCACAGTAGCCATTTTGTAACATGATTGTGTAACTTTTTTCATGAACAGATCCTAACATTTATGAGTTTTTTTGTCACTTCATCAATATAGTATAAATTTGACAGCTGATGGGGGCTGCATACCCGACAAATAATATGATTGTAGGCTTTTTGGTTTAGCAGAAAATATGGTTTGTGTTTTGAAAATTTCATCCAAGTGACCTTGATAAAGGTCAGAGTGAATCGTGATTCTTGGCCCATTGATTAATGAGAGACTGTTTTAGCAAAAAAGTATCCCTGTGACCTAGTACCAAGAAGAAGTTGTTCAAAAGAGAAACTTGACACAGGACGTTGGATGTTGCACCACAGCATCAGCTCATCTGGCCTTTAGGGCTAGGCGAGCTAGTAAACAAATCGCCTGAAGAGAGTCAACAGTTTAAAAAATGTTAACAAAACAAACATTTTGTCCTGTTGATATTTCCTGTATACAGAGTTTTCTAGAGATAAAATTATATATATATACAAGAATACATTAACCATTAGTAGTTAGCCCTTTACATGTTCTGGCCAGCAGTAAATGTAGGGAGTGACTGTTAAGATACAGCTGGATTAAAGTTAATACATAACAAGTGGATCCTGTTAAAATAATGACAGATGATTCGGTAATGGTTTCAAACATTTTATTGATAAAACATTAATAACGATTGTGATAACATTGAAACATGTATAGCAGTATACATTTAACTGTGTATGCCATTTATATATGATGATCATATTTTGACATATTTTTCAACTGGAAAATTCATCAAATTCATAGAAATTATTGTGATGTATCAGTCTTATTGGAACTCTGCATTGGCCCTTTGGCCTTTTAAAAAGTTTTCATGAACAATGTTTACAACTATCTAATAACCAAGTGGGCTACACAAAGTTGACTGACACAACAAACACCATATAATACTTCTCTTTTCAAGACTTGTACTTGTACTCAAATTTCTGCTTGTATTGCAGTAAAACTTTTTTATAATGCACATCACTGAAGCTTCTTGATTTATTCACAATTTACAATACTGACTATAGTCTCACTGAACCACAGTGATTGTTTCACTATCCACAGACTGTAGCCTCACTGAACCACAGTGATTGTTTCACTATCCACTCAGACAAGTGAGTATTAAGTTTGTGAGAAGTTTCCCTCTTAGAGACACATAAAGACAATTACATCTCTTTGGCATGAGTTACCTGTACCACACATTTTTTTCATTGTATTTCACCATAAATGTATCATGGACCCTGTAAGTGAAATGTTGAAGAACACTCACTGATTGTAATGATAAAATATTTGTTATAAAGTAATACAAAATCCTCTGTTTCTAATATAACAAATGAAAAAAAAGTCATGAAACTCATATAAATCTGCTTAAAAATGACTGTACAAAATATGTACACAAAAACTACCATCACAAAACTAGGATGGGCCATGTTGCATCAACAGTGTAGACTAACACCATAACTTGGCAAGTGTTATGACAGTAACTTTGTTCAAAACTGAATTACTACAATGAACATCCCTGCCCCCAGTCTTCACAAGTCAAAGGATTAAAAAGATTATCTCTCAGAGGGATTCCTTTCGAATCCACTATCAGATAATCTTTATAACTGGTTTTAAGTCAGTTAGATCTGTTCACCGAGTATGGTATTGATGGTAATATTAACAGTTAAGTGTCACTGGAATATTGTATTTGTACACGCCTGATCCTTACACAAGTTTATAGTTCATCGTTTGGAAGATAAGTATACATGTACTAGACATGTTACCCTTGAAAAATAAACAAATACAACCAATGAGTCAAACAGTGACAAAATTTAAATGGTCATTGACAGCTAGCTTGACTCACTTACAATTGATCTGAAGTTTCAGGGAGATCCCTTATCATTTTTGATAATACATTTAGTGACAAACCTCATGAGTCCAAATCTAAAATAACCACAGGTTCCTGAAATTCTCCTGCTGAAATAACCACAGGTTCCTGAAATTCTCCTCCTGAAATAACCACAGGTTCCTGAAATAACCACAGGTTCCTGAAATTCTCCTTCTGAAATAACCACAGGTTCCTGAAATTCTCCTTCTGAAATAACCACAGGTTCCTGAAATTCTCCTGAAATAACCACAGGTTCCTGAAATTCTCCTTCTGAAATAACCACAGGTTCCTGAAATTCTCCTTCTGAAATAACCACAGGTTCCTGAAATTCTCCTCCTGAAATAACCACAGGTTCCTGAAATTCTCCTTCTGAAATAACCACAGGTTCCTGAAATTCTCCTGAAATAACCACAGGTTCCTGAAATTCTCCTTCTGAAATAACCACAGGTTCCTGAAATTCTCCTTCTGAAAACTATGCAAGATCTAGATTAAGACATTCAACAAGTTTCAAAAAGGAAAATGATGAACAAAGAACTATCACAATAGGTCACCATGATCTATTATCAGGTGACCTGAAAAGCCAAACATCACGAGTTCAAATAAAAAAACTTAACTTAAAAAATAATGGCACATTTTGATAACAATGATACAAGTATATAAAATGGACACAAATGTCAATGTTATATCTTTAAAAGTTCAACAATAAAAATAAGCTCTGTAACTTTTTATGAAAGGAACAAAAGTTGAAATGAATGCTGAAAAGAAAACCCACAGGGAAAAATCTAATGTATCAACAGTGAGTAAACAACTAACCCAACAGACATCATCCCCTGCTGCCAAAGCATCTCGAACCAACGTTCTAGGGGAAAGTGGTCTGAAGTTCATCCTTACTAGTAAACACATCTCAAAAGTGAGACTGTCAGCCATACAAAAGTATAAACCAAACCCGACTACAAAGGTCACTCAAGGGAGTATGGGGAAAAAAAAGGTGACCTTTATAGACAGGTATTTGTTACAAAGCAGTGACAATTTCAGGCAGGTTACAAAGAGATAGCCTTAATGGGCATGTATTTATTATAAAAAAGTGACCTGTATAGACAGGTATTTGTTATAATGAATTGGTTGGTATAAGCAGGTATTCATCTGAAAAGAGATAGCTTTTATAGGCAGGTAATAATTACAAGAAAGAGGCATTTTAGGTAGTTATTTCTCAAAGATATGACCTGTTTAGACAGGTGTTTTTTTCCACAAAGGTGGTCTTAATATGCTGGTGTTTATTATGAAGATATGGCCTTTCAAGCCAGGTATTTGTCACAAAGCAGTGGCCTTTATAGGCAGGTATTTGTTACAAAGCAGTGACCTTTATAGGCAGGTATTTATTACAAAGCAGTGGCATTTATAGACAGGTATTTGATACAAAGCAGTGGCATTTATAGACGTATTTGATACAAAGCTGTGGTCTTTATAGGCAGGTATTTGATACAAAGCAGTGGCATTTATAGACGTATTTGATACAAAGCTGTGGTCTTTATAGGCAGGTATTTTTTACAAAGCAGTGGCCTTCATAGAAAGATATTTTCTTATAAATTGAAACTGAAATGAAAGTTAAATTACAAACTTTATTTTTGTACTAGTAGTATGGAAATGAAATTTCCTAGTGTAAATAATTCAAACTTTGAAGACAGCTTTTTTAATTAAAAACCAATTCAGAATCTTGCTTCTCATAAAGCTAGTGTAAATGTGGAGACAAAAACTGGCCATTTTCTTTTTTTTTTTTTTTTTATATCTTTTTACACTCAGAAAATAGCAAATCAGCAGGTCTCACATAGTTACATAGCGACTCAGTTTATGCTTTTTCATGTTTTGTTAATATCGCTGTACATATTTTGTAAAGGCTCTATGGTTTAAAACATGGATAGATTCTGGTTTGATTTACATAAACAATATTGTGGGAATTTATGGAAAAATAGATGATAATCTTATATATGATAAACTGCATTGTAAAAGTAACTGGTTAGTTGAAATTTTATCTGTAAAACAAGCAATACCACGATGTTGGATAGAAGAATTACATAGCGAAAAATCTAAATCGGTCGTTCAGATATTATGGAAGGATGTTTGTGTGTTTAATACAACAACATGCAAAACAAAGTCATTGCAAAATATGTGTAACAAGGAAATGTATGATATTCTAAGGGGTAAAAAATCCCATACTACACATAGCTTCCAGTTTGGAAAGAAAAACTTAATATCAAAGAAAACAGTAGAGGCGTGTTTACTAACTTTTTTGAATTTGTATTTAAGGTTGTAAGGGAGAACGACGAAAAAGTTTTTCGTTGGAAATTATTCAATAATATTATCCCCAATGGCGTTTTATTAAAAAGATGGAATATTAAGTCACACGAGAATTGCGAAGTATGTAAAGTTAAAGATGACTATATTCACTATTTTATTGAGTGTATTTGTATAACTCCACTCTCAGATCACGTAAAAGAATCTCTTCGTAGAATAGGCTACACCATAAATATAAAATGTTTGAAAAATATAGTTATTGGATATAAAATAACCTATTCTGCGTATGACTGGATTAATAGTTTGTTATCACTGGTTGGGTTTGTTATATATAAATGGTATCACCAAAGTGATTCAAGGACAAAGTACGTGGACATAGTAAAACTATTTAAGTATGAATTGAACAGAAAATTATGTTTAAAGTATTACCAAAAGATGACTTACTTGAAATTATGTTTGTAAAAATGATTAGAGCAAACGTGACGAATCACTTTGAATAATCGTTTACGTAGTTACAATGCTATTTTTACAAAAAAAAAAAAAGAAAAAAAAAAGGAACATACTGTAATGAAAATGAAGCCAAAAGAATTTCAGCCGGCCATTTTCTTTCATATATATGTATCTTACAATATTCACCGACATCTTCATCAATTAACAAGTATAATTTTATAAAAGGGTAACAAATAATGATACCTTGTTTATCATTTCCAGTAAAAAAAAAAACAGTAAAATTGAACCCTAGCAACACATATCTATCTCTATCAATTCAACCAAACATTTACATACTCATCATAAGACATTGTATAAACAGGCTTAAAAACAAAGTCTACCTTATTATTTCCGACTCAGATAACATCAACCTCTCAAAAATGTCAGTGTTTCGGACACCAATGTCATCTTCTAATCTAAAATTTCAGTTTTGTGTGTAAAGACAACCTTCAATTGATGTCAGCCATATAGTGCCAAATTGGTTAATCGTTGATATCTTTGAGCTATTGTTTTTCGGGTCTTTGACTTGAGGATAACAAAATAATCTTGGTTTAATTAGATTACAACATACATACTTCACTTGAGTGGTCTGTAAATACAAGAAAGAACAGCCTAACAACTTTACAAGGCAAAAATTTTGTTGTAATCAGCTATTGTCGACTTGGTTCCAGAAATTAAAATCGAGTATGACACAATATAAGTTAGCATCACAAGATTGTTAAACACCATTTCCATGGAATGTTGCCACAGAATGAAAGATTTGCAGTATTAGGATTAATGCCTGTGTTTAGTGTAACCAGGCCATTAGCTAACAGTTCTCGCTGTCATAACAACCAAAGCCCTTCTGTTTTAAAGGTTACCTTGGGTGTATTACTGTCACTGACATGGAAGCTATCACATACACAAAGGAAGACAGGACCGTAATGAAAATTGAGCAACATTGAAATTCACAGGAAAAACTTGAACACTGACAGTGGTCAGTAAGTACTTGCTATCTGCCTATACACTTATAATCATCACATAGAACAAATGAAGAAATAACTAATTGGACACAGTCCTTATTTAACTTAACATTTCAAATTTCCTATAAATCAACTTTTATTATTCATGAGTAAATCTGATCATCTTCAAATTTTGACCATTCAGAAGTCTCCATTGTGTTGCTATGGTAACAGATTTGGAAATATCTTACTAAACAACTGATGAAACATGATCAGTTAGCACTATGACCCAAATTTACATAAAATTCAACCTATGGGTCAAAAGTTATGACCCTTTTCCTGAAAATACTGTATAATGAGACTGGTAACCACAATTTAACCAAACCTTATCTGAGAAGAATTGTGCAATATCTAGGTAAATGATATAAATATCTGTACAGGTTCTGAAAAATTCTGCAGAAATGGAAATGGACATTTTTACATGGCAAGTATCATAAGAAAACACAAGTACAACTGTATTATGACCATGGTTTATCAATTATTATGCTATAGTATACAAGTTAAAACAAATATTTTTGATTTGCCTTTGGCCCCAAGAGCTTCAAGCATTGCCCTTTTTTGAGCAGTCCCTCAATTCAGAGATTTTTTTATTAAGATTAAAAGAAGAGCTTGCTGATAAATGATAAATAATAAAGCATAAGATTTCATCTCATGTGAATGATTACTGACAAATTCCATAATAATGTGGCATAAGACTTTGTCTCAAGTGACTAATTACTGACAAATACCATGGTAATGAAGCATAAGACTTTGTCTCAATGACTGATTACTGACAAATACCATGGTAATGAAGCATAAGACTTTGTCTCAAGTGACTAATTACTGACAAACGCCTTTAGACTTTATCTCAATGACTGATTACTGACAAATACCATGGTAATGAAGCATAAGACTTTGTCTCAAGTGACTAATTACTGACAAACACCTTTAGACTTTATCTCAATGACTGATTATTGACAAATACCATGGTAATGAAGCATAAGACTTTGTCTCAATGACGGATTACTGACAAATACCATGGTAATGAAGCATAAGACTTTGTCTCAAGTGACTAATTACTGACAAACACCTTTAGACTTTATCTCAATGACTGATTACTGACAAATACCATGGTAATGAAGCATAAGACTTTGTCTCAATGACGGATTACTGACAAATACCATGGTAATGAAGCATAAGACTTTGTCTCAAGTGACTAATTACTGACAAATACCATGGTAATGAAGCATAAGACTTTGTCTCAATGACGGATTACTGACAAATACCATGGTAATGAAGCATAAGACTTTGTCTCAATGACTGATTACTGACAAACGCCTTTAGTTAGTAATGAAGCATAAGACTTTGTCTCAATGACTGATTACTGACAAACGCCTTTAGTTAGTAATGGGGAATAAAATTTTGTCTCAGGTGAATGATTACTGACAAATACCAAAGTAACGAAGCATAAGACTTTGTCTCATGTGACCAAAATACAGCAAGGTTATATGATAAAACAATTAGGAGAGATGAATAATTATGGTCACCATGATAACACATTCATTTAAATGTTTTTTTTACATAATACTGATGTTACAAACATTCTATAAAATTGCACCAAGAAAATGGAGTCAAACATCACATTTTTTTATCAAACATATGAAGCAAATAATGTTAACATATATGGCCATTTTTAGCAATGGGCCAACATAAAAAAACAGAAATTTATTTTGCTAACTATATAAGTATATACAACAAATTCATGGAACCCTGCATTTTAAAGCCAAAGGAAATGAACCATGAAAAAAATATACATCTATTATGATAAAGAAAATACAACAACATCAGACAGCCCTGCAGTGCACAGCCAGAAAAAATGGATCCATATAAAAGAAAATATAAATTTACTTGCACTGATGGAAATACGGCATAATGAAGAAACTCTGTGGCATACCACCAGACAAAATGGACATTCGTGAAAAAAAAACTTTACTTATGATACAGGAAATATAACATAAACAAGAAACTCTGTGGCATACCACCAGACAAAATGGACCCACATGAAAAAAACTTTACATATGATAAAGGAAATATAATATAAACAAGAAATTCGGTGGTGTACTACCAGACAAAATGGACCCATATGAAAAAAACTCTACTTATGATACAGGAAATATAACATAAACAAGAAGCTCTGTGGCATACCACCAGACAAAATGGACATTCGTGAAAAAAAACCTCTACTTATGATAAAGGAAATATAATATAAACAAGAAACTCTGTGGCATACCACCAGACAAAATGGACATTCGTGAAAAAAAAAACTTTACTTATGATACAGGAAATATAACATAAACAAGAAACTCTGTGGCATACCACCAGACAAAATGGACATTCGTGAAAAAAAACTCTACTTATGATAAAGGAAATACAACATAATCAAGAAACTCTGTGGCATACCACCAGACAAAATGGACATTCGTGAAAAAAAAACTTTACATATGATAAAGGAAATATAATATAAACAAGAAATTCGGTGGTGTACTACCAGACAAAATGGACCCATATGAAAAAAACTCTACTTATGATACAGGAAATATAACATAATGAAGAAACTCTGTGCCATCCCACCAGACAAAATGGACATTCGTGAAAAAAAAACTTTACTTATGATACAGGAAATATAACATAAACAAGAAACTCTGTGGCATACCACCAGACAAAATGGACCCATATGAAAAAAACTTTACATATGATAAAGGAAATATAATATAAACAAGAAATTCGTGGCATACCACCAGACAAAATGGACCCATATGAAAAAAACTCTACTTATGATACAGGAAATATAACATAATGAAGAAATATACCAGACAAAATGGACATTCGTGAAAAAAAAACTTTACTTATGATACAGGAAATATAACATAAACAAGAAACTCTGTGGCATACCACCAGACAAAATGGACATTCGTGAAAAAAAACTCTACTTATGAAACAGGAAATATAACATAATGAAGAAACATTGTGGCATACCACCAGACAAAATGGACATTCGTGAAAAAAAAACTTTACTTATGATACAGGAAATATAACATAATCAAGAAACTCTGTGGCATACCACCAGACAAAATGGACATTCGTGAAAAAAAACTCTACTTATGATACAGGAAATATAACATAATGAAGAAACATTGTGGCATACCACCAGACAAAATGGACATTCGTGAAAAAAAAACTTTACTTATGATACAGGAAATATAACATAATCAAGAAACTCTGTGGCATACCACCAGACAAAATGGACATTCGTGAAAAAAAACTCTACTTATGATACAGGAAATATAACATAATGAAGAAACATTGTGGCATACCACCAGACAAAATGGACATTCGTGAAAAAAAACTCTACTTATGATACAGGAAATATAACATAATGAAGAAACATTGTGGCATACCACCAGACAAAATGGACCCACATGAAAAAAAAACTTTACTTTGATAAAAGAAATATAACATAATCAAGAAACCTTGTGGTGTACCACTCTAACTATTATCAACAACACATCTGTGTGAGAGTAAGAGGAACCACTGAAGTAAATTGCGTCTTTATTTATATCTTTTTTTTCCCATCATAGTGATGCAATGCAGAGGAAGAGATAATGTACATGAAGTCACCATGACGACATGCACTGGATAACAACTCATCTCACAAGACATGAGACAAAGGACCCAACTTTATAGACAATGGTCTCAACTGTATCAAGCTTCACTATCTTCAAACATTGTTCATGTATTATAAAAGGTATGTTTTAAACTGAGGACATCTAAGTAATTATAAAAAAAACTGGAAACAAGATATGTATGTACTTTGGTTTAAACTTCACTCTCAATAACATTCACAACAATACTTAGATTTTTAAACAATTATGTTTTCATTAAGACTTATGTCTGAGAGTAGACTCTGATAATGAAGCTTGTTACAGATGAAGATCATAAGGCCAACTAGCGCTCATGTGTCATTTTGACATCAGAGCAACAAAGCTTAGTTGCTAAACTAGTCCAAAAAGAATGACCCATCACTTCTCAAATTAACCAAGAATGTTTAAGTATAGGTATTATATCTACTCTGTATACCTGTAATAAGTTTGCAACCAATTATCTTCCGAGATTGGCTCTCCTATGTTCCTAATATAGACTTAACTGAAATCAACACGTTAATGAAAACATGACAGGTCACTCTTAAAGGACTTTGACATAAAAAGTGGTAACTTCTGTATGGACATAATTCTATTAACACTGAGTTATATCTTTTAATAAGAATTTTTTTTCTTTTTCAAATACAGCTAAGATTGATTAAATAGTAAAAATATGAAGTTTTAAAATTAGGACTGGGACTTCACACTTACAGTATAAAATGGCATATATCACAGTACCATGATAGTTTCAAATCAAAGTGTTTTCACTGAATTTTGTTTCTAGAATAATGTCATTGGATAACAATGAAGTTTTCCTTAAGATTTCTGTTTGCATATTTTTTGGTTATATAGCAAATCTGTGTATTTTGAAAGTGAAAGTGTGAAGTGAAATTGTCCTTACCTTTTTCAGAAGAAGAATTTTTTTTCATGAACAGAAGACCTAGTCATTTCTTCAAAGCCAAAAACAAGCAATTGGAAAAGTTTGAGAAACCAGAAATACAATTAAAATGTCAAGAATTTAGAGAAATTCAAAACACAAAAAGAAATGCTGTTCATCACAACGATTTCCCCAACGTAACGTGAACCAGAAATTATATAATATCAATTCCTAATACATCTGAAGGAAAACATACATCTCAATTGTCCCAGCCCTATAATAAAATGTATATGATTCAGTTCAAATTCAACAATATGGCAACAAGTGTAAAAGCCTGTGACTACAATTCACTCCCTACAAAACATTTTTTTAACATTTGCCGTTACAATGACTCCAAAGAGCAAATATATCATCAACTTTAAACCTAACTGTTCTGAGTAGCAGAACCATCAACTTTAAAACTAACCATTCTGAGTAACAGAATAATCAACTTTAAACCTAACCATTCCGTATACAGAATCACCAACTTTAAACCTAACCATTCCGAGTAACAGAATCATCAACTTTAAACCTAACCATTCCGAGTAACAGAATCATCAACTTTAAACCTAACCATTCCGAGTAACAGAATCATCAACTTTAAACCTAACCATTCTGAGTAACAGAATCAATTTTACTTTTAATCTAAGCATTCTGTAAACATTCAAGACTTTTTTAAAAATACATTATTCTTTTTAGCATTCTTCACTATTGATTCCAGGCCTAGAAATAAAGATAAATTTACACATACATGTATACTATTTTAAAAAATAAAATTTAAATATCAAAATTAAAATCTTTCTGCAGGACAATGCATTTGTACTTCCTTACAAAATTTAAAATTTCAACCAGGTTTAGTGATATAACTGGCCATTTATGTTTCTATCATCTGAGCACTGTATACAAAGACAATTTAAAAGTTAAATGATTTACCATATCTTTTGTAAAAAAGGAGTCAGCAGCTGAAAATCTGGGTATAACACTGCTGGTTGATATAGTTGAAATATCATGTGGAATTGCAGAGATTTTTAAACAGATATTACACAGCTGTAAAGAGTGGCATCCTGCTCCTGTTTACAAGTTCACACCAGGATTTTCAACAGGCAGAATCCAGCTACAATATCACTTCCAATTTCTCCTCCAAAACTACTGTCCAATACCTGTAAAACATGCAAAAATCTTGTAAATGTTTGTGAGACATGAATCCTCCTACTTGCATTGAACTGACTGTCAACACTGACAAAAATTCTTTACATAGACAAAATAATGATGACTTTGAACTTAGAGCCCTAAAACACTAGTCAAAGGTATTCTCATACTTAATTTTTGTATCAATATTGAGAAAAATTTCCATAGTTAAGTGGCTTAGGAAATATATTGATTAAACGTAAAAAGAAATACAAAGTGACAACACAGAAACACTGCCCAAACCACCACCATAAAATGGCATACACAGAAACACTGCCCAAACCACCACCATAAAATGGCATACACAGAAACACTGCCCAAACCACCACCATAAAATGGCATACACAGAAACACTGCCCAAACCACCACCATAAAATGGCATACACAGAAACACTGCCCAAACCACCACCATAAAATGGCATACGCAGAAACACTGCCCAAACCACCACCATAAAATGGTATACACAGAAACACTGCCCAAACCACCACCATAAAATGGCATACACAGAAACACTGCCCAAACCACCACCATAAAATGGCATACACAGAAACACTGCCCAAACCACCACCATAAAATGGTATACACTGAAACACTGCTCAAACCACCATCATAAAATGGCATACACAAAACACTGCCCAAACCACCACCATAAAATGGCATACACAGAAACACTGCCCAAACCACCACCATAAAATGGCATACACAGAAACACTGCCCAAACCACCACCATAAAATGGTATACACAGAAACACTGCTCAAACCACCACCATAAAATGGCATACACAGAAACACTGCCCAAACCACCACCATAAAATGACATACACAGAAACACTGCCCAAACCACCACCATAAAATGGCATACACAGAAAAACTGCACAAACCACCACCACAAAAAGACATACACAGAAGTGTGACCACTACATAACTATGGATTTACATGTACATGACTGTATCAAATATACAGGAAGAGACAACCACAGTTTTCTCTACCAGTTGATGAGAAACCTGCCTTATTACAATATTTTTTCTCTGAAATTCTATTTGCACACAAATACCTGTCATTAGATTTGCTAGATAAGGTGGAGATTTTGAGACCCAGCACTTGACTCTTTATCAGAAAGATTTCTCTGTTTCCCTTAGAAGAGTACTACCTACCTACATAAAATTGATCCAACAGCCATATTAAATTCTTCCAAAGCACGACAAAAAATTCTATAACAATTTTAATGACAAAAGTATCAGTGAAACTGAGGAATTCTCCCTAAAAACGACTTCACTGACCACTTATTTCATCAAATGGCAATAATTCTGTGATTAAGGGGTTGTAGGCCTTGAATTTCGTATACTGCACATACTCTTTATATGACCAACGTATATAGCAAGTTTCATGATCCTTGCTTATCTGTGGGCAAAATTATGATCTGGACACAAAATGAAGGACGAACAAGACAGCCACCTATTTTGATCATATGACGATTACCTCTGCCATAGCCCTGGAAAGGTAGTGTTGCCATGCCTCTTCCATAGCCCATTGCTGCAGGAGTACCACGCCCATATCCTCTCCCTCGCCCTAGAGAAGCTGTAAAAATTCAATACAGAAATAACTAAAAATGAAATTCACCCTTTTAACAACATAGCAACAAATCATACCATAACTAGGTATTCTCTTGAATGTAAACTTCAACAAATCATGCAAGATTTGACAATGTTTCTATATATCAACATTAACACCAGCACTCTGCAGCTAAATGGTCTGGATATCAAAAAGAACCAACCACATATAGAATATCTCACCTCTTGCAAAGAAGTTCTGGACAACAGGATTAAAATGGGTGTCAGATTTCTTAGCAGCAGGTGTGCTGTCAGACTTGAGTTCTGTTAATGGGCTGTTATCTCCCTGAATCACAGCTGCCCCTCCACAAGATTTATGATCAAACTCTACACCAGAGTCTCCCCCAAACACCCCTGTGTCACTGTCATCTGAGGAGGATATGCTACTCTCTCTAGACAGTGGGTCTAGGTCTGGTACATCTTTCAAGGCTACTGAAATTGAACCAACCATCTCAGATCTGGGTGATGTGTCTGACAGTATGTTATCCTCATGTTTGTAATCCTGAAGCCGGCTGTCATCACTCTGTAGGTTGTCTGATGTAATTTCAGTTTTACATTCAGCAATTTTGTTTTCCTCACCCAACTCCTCCAGCTGATGCTCTTTCAGAAAGGTGTTGATGGTGCCCATCACATCACTTAAGGCTGATACAAAGTCCTTCACTTTCTCTCGTCCCAAAGCCAAGTCATCTCCAGTCCTGTATTCAAATAAAACACATTCTGAGGACAGGCCAGATAGTGAGAGAGTCAGATAAGTGGTGACTGGATAGTGACAGAATCTGATTTGTGGTGACTGATCAGTGAGAGAATCAGATTAGTGGTGACAGATTAGTGACAGAATCTGATTAGTGGTGACTGATTAGTGACAGAATCAGATTAGTGGAGACTTATCAGTGACAGAATCTGATTAGTGGTGACTGATTAGTGACAGAATCATATTTGTGGTAACTGATTAGTGACAGAATCAGACTAGTGGTGACTGATTAGTGACAGAATCAGACTAGTGGTGACTGATTAGTGACAGAATCAGATTAGTGGTGACTGATTAGTGACAGAATCAGACTAGTGGTGACTGATTAGTGACAGAATCTGATTAGTGGTGACTGATAAGTGACAGAATCAAGATATGTGGTAACTGATTAGTGACAGAATCTGATAAGTGGTGACTGATTAGTGACAGAGTCAGATAAGTGGTGACTGGATAGTGACAGAATCTGATTTGTGGTGACTGATCAGTGAGAGAATCAGATTAGTGGTGACAGATTAGTGACAGAATCAGATTAGTGGTGACTGATGACTGATAGAATCAGATTAGTGGAGACTTATCAGTGACAGAATCTGATTAGTGGTGACTGATTAGTGACAGAATCATATTTGTGGTAACTGATTAGTGACAGAATCAGACTAGTGGTGACTGATTAGTGACAGAATCAGACTAGTGGTGACTGATTAGTGACAGAATCAGATTAGTGGTGACTGATTAGTGACAGAATCAGACTAGTGGTGACTGATTAGTGACAGAATCTGATTAGTGGTGACTGATTAGTGACAGAATCAGACTAGTGGTGACTGATTAGTGACAGAATCAGATTAGTGGTGACTGATAAGTGACAGAATCAAGATATGTGGTAACTGATTAGTGACAGAATCTGATAAGTGGTGACTGATTAGTGACAAAATCAGATTAGTGGTGACTGATTAGTGACAGAATCTGATTAGTGGTGTCTGATTAGTTAGAGAATCAGACTAGTGGTGACTGATTAGTGACAGAATCAGACTAGTGGTGACTGATTAGTTAGAGAATCAGACTAGTGGTGACTGATTAGTGACAGAATCTGATTAGTGGTGACTGATTAGTGACAGAATCTGATTAGTGGTGACTGATTAGTGACAGAATCAGGAAAAGTGGTGACTGATTAGTAAGAGAATCAGACTAGTGGTGACTGATTAGTGACAGAATCTGATTAGTGGTGACTGATTAGTGACAGAATCTGATTAGTGGTGACTGATTAGTGACAGAATCTGATTAGTGGTGACTGATTAGTGACAGAATCTGATTAGTGGTGACTGATTAGTGACAGAATCTGATTAGTGGTGACTGATTAGTGACAGAATCAGATTAGTGGTGACTGATTAGTGACAGAATCAGGAAAAGTGGTGACTGATTAGTAAGAGAATCAGACTAGTGGTGACTGATTAGTGACAGAATCTGAATAGTGGTGACTGATAAGTGACAGAATCAGATTAGTGGTGACTGATTAGTGACAGAATCAGATTAGTGGTGACTGATTAGTGACAGAATCTGATTAGTGGTGACTGATTAGTGACAGAATCTGATTAGTGGTGACTGATTAGTGGTGACTGATTAGTGACAGAATCAGATTAGTGGTGACTGATTAGTGACAGAATCAGACTAGTGGTGACTGATTAGTGACAGAATCTGATTAGTGGTGACTGATTAGTGACAGAATCTGATTAGTGGTGACTGCTCAGTAAGAGAATCTGATTAGTGGTGACTGATCAGTAAGAGAATCAGGTTTGTGGTGACCGATTAGTGAGAGAATCTGATTAGTGGTGACTGATCAGTAAGAGAATCAGGTTTGTGGTGACTGATTAGTGAGAGAATCTGATTAGTGGTGACTGATCAGTAAGAGAATCAGGTTTGTGGTGACTGATCAGTAAGAGAATCAGGTTTGTGGTGACCGATTAGTGACAGAATCTGATTAGTGGTGACTGCTCAGTAAGAGAATCTGATTAGTGGTGACTGATCAGTAAGAGAATCAGGTTTGTGGTGACTGATCAGTAAGAGAATCAGGTTTGTGGTGACTGATTAGTGACAGAATCAGATTAGTGGTGACTGATCAGTAAGAGAATCAGGTTTGTGGTGACTGATCAGTAAGAGAATCAGGTTTGTGGTGACTGATCAGTAAGAGAATCAGGTTTGTGGTGACCGATTAGTGAGAGAATATGATTAGTGGTGACTGATCAGTAAGAGAATCAGGTTTGTGGTAACTGATTAGTGACAGAATCTGATTAGTGGTGACTGATCAGTAAGAGAATCAGGTTTGTGGTGACTGATCAGTAAGAGAATCAGGTTTGTGGTGACTGATCAGTAAGCGAATCAGGTTTGTGGTGACTGATCAGTAAGAGAATCAGGTTTGTGGTGACTGATTAGTGAGAGAATCAGATTAGCAGTGTCTGATTAGTAAGAGAATCAGGTTTGTGGTAACTGATTAGTGAGAGAATCTGATTAGCGGTGTCTGATCAGTAAGAGAATCAGGTTTGTGGTCACTGATCAGTAAGAGAATCAGGTTTGTGGTGACTGATCAGTAAGAGAATCAGGTTTGTGGTGATTGATCAGTAAGAGAATCAGGTTTGTGGTGACTGATCAGAAAGAGAATCAGGTTTGTGGTGACTGATTAGTGACAGAATCAGATTAGTGGTGACTGATCAGTAAGAGAATCAGGTTTGTGGTGACTGATTAGTGACAGAATCAGATTAGTGGTGACTGATTAGTGACAGAATCAGATTAGTGGTGACTGATCAGTAAGAGAATCAGGTTTGTGGTGACTGATCAGTAAGAGAATCAGGTTTGTGGTGACTGATCAGTAAGAGAATCATGTTTGTGGTGACTGATCAGTAAGAGAATCAGGTTTGTGGTGACTGATCAGTAAGAGAATCAGGTTTGTGGTGACTGATCAGTAAGAGAATCAGGTTTGTGGTGACTGCTCAGTAAGAGAATTAGGTTTGTGGTGACTGATCAGTAAGAGAATCAGGTTTGTGGTGACTGATCAGTGAGAGAATCAGGTTTGTGGTGAATGATTAGTGAGAGAATCTGATTAGCGGTGACTGATCAGTAAGAGAATCAGGTTTGTGGTGACTGATCAGTAAGAGAATCAGGTTTGTGGTGACTGATTAGTGACAGAATCAGATTAGTGGTGACTGATCAGTAAGAGAATCAGGTTTGTGGTCACTGATTAGTGAGAGAATCAGGTTTGTGGTGACTGATCAGTAAGAGAATCAGGTTTGTGGTGACTGATCAGTAAGAGAATCAGGTTTGTGGTGACTGATCAGTAAGAGAATCAGGTTTGTGGTGACTGATTAGTGAGAGAATCAGGTTTGTGGTGACTGATCAGTAAGAGAATCAGGTTTGTGGTGACTGATCAGTAAGCGAATCAGGTTTGTGGTGACTGATCAGTAAGAGAATCAGGTTTGTGGTGACTGATTAGTGACAGAATCAGATTAGTGGTGACTGATTAGTGAGAGAATCAGGTTTGTGGTGACTGATCAGTAAGAGAATCAGGTTTGTGGTGACTGATCAGTAAGAGAATCAGGTTTGTGGTGACTGATTAGTGACAGCGAATCAGGAGAATTTTGTGGTGACTGATCAGTAAGAGAATCAGGTTTGTGGTGACTGATTAGTGACAGAATCAGATTAGTGGTGACTGATCAGTAAGAGAATCAGGTTTGTGGTGACTGATCAGTAAGAGAATCAGGTTTGTGGTGACTGATCAGTAAGAGAATCAGGTTTGTGGTGACCGATTAGTGAGAGAATATGATTAGTGGTGACTGATCAGTAAGAGAATCAGGTTTGTGGTAACTGATTAGTGACAGAATCTGATTAGTGGTGACTGATCAGTAAGAGAATCAGGTTTGTGGTGACTGATCAGTAAGAGAATCAGGTTTGTGGTGACTGATCAGTAAGCGAATCAGGTTTGTGGTGACTGATCAGTAAGAGAATCAGGTTTGTGGTGACTGATTAGTGAGAGAATCAGATTAGCAGTGTCTGATTAGTAAGAGAATCAGGTTTGTGGTAACTGATTAGTGAGAGAATCTGATTAGCGGTGTCTGATCAGTAAGAGAATCAGGTTTGTGGTCACTGATTAGTGAGAGAATCAGGTTTGTGGTGACTGATCAGTAAGAGAATCAGGTTTGTGGTGACTGATCAGTAAGAGAATCAGGTTTGTGGTGACTGATTAGTGACAGAATCAGATTAGTGGTGACTGATCAGTAAGAGAATCAGGTTTGTGGTGACTGATTAGTGACAGAATCAGATTAGTGGTGACTGATCAGTAAGAGAATCAGGTTTGTGGTGACTGATCAGTAAGAGAATCAGGTTTGTGGTGACTGATCAGTAAGAGAATCAGGTTTGTGGTGACTGATCAGTAAGAGAATCAGGTTTGTGGTGACTGATCAGTAAGAGAATCAGGTTTGTGGTGACTGATCAGTAAGAGAATCAGGTTTGTGGTGACAGCTCAGTAAGAGAATTAGGTTTGTGGTGACTGATCAGTAAGAGAATCAGGTTTGTGGTGACTGATCAGTGAGAGAATCAGGTTTGTGGTGAATGATTAGTGAGAGAATCTGATTAGCGGTGACTGATCAGTAAGAGAATCAGGTTTGTGGTGACTGATCAGTAAGAGAATCAGGTTTGTGGTGACTGATTAGTGACAGAATCAGATTAGTGGTGACTGATCAGTAAGAGAATTAGGTTTGTGGTCACTGATTAGTGAGAGAATCAGGTTTGTGGTGACTGATCAGTAAGAGAATCAGGTTTGTGGTGACTGATCAGTAAGAGAATCAGGTTTGTGGTGACTGATCAGTAAGAGAATCAGGTTTGTGGTGACTGATCAGTGAGAGAATCAGGTTTGTGGTGACTGATCAGTAAGAGAATCAGGTTTGTGGTGACTGATTAGTGAGAGAATCAGGTTTGTGGTGACTGATCAGTAAGAGAATCAGGTTTGTGGTGACTGATCAGTAAGAGAATCAGGTTTGTGGTGACTGATTAGTAAGCGAATCAGGTTTGTGGTGACTGATCAGTAAGAGAATCAGGTTTGTGGTGACTGATCAGTAAGAGAATCAGGTTTGTGGTGACTGATCAGTAAGAGAATCAGGTTTGTGGTGACTGATCAGTAAGCGAATCAGGTTTGTGGTGACTGATCAGTAAGAGAATCAGGTTTGTGGTGACTGATCAGTAAGAGAATCAGGTTTGTGGTGACTGATCAGTGAGATAATCAGGTTTGTGGTGACTGATTAGTGAGAGAATCAGGTTTGTGGTGACTGATCAGTAAGAGAATCAGGTTTGTGGTGACTGATCAGTAAGAGAATCAGGTTTGTGGTGACTGATTAGTAAGCGAATCAGGTTTGTGGTGACTGATCAGTAAGCGAATCAGGTTTGTGGTGACTGATCAGTAAGAGAATCAGGTTTGTGGTGACTGATTAGTAAGCGAATCAGGTTTGTGGTGACTGATCAGTAAGAGAATCAGGTTTGTGGTGACTGATTAGTAAGAGAATCAGATTTGTGGTGACTGATCAGTAAGCGAATCAGGTTTGTGGTGACTGATCAGTAAGAGAATCAGGTTTGTGGTGACTGATCAGTAAGAGAATCAGGTTTGTGGTGACTGATTAGTAAGCGAATCAGGTTTGTGGTGACTGATCAGTAAGAGAATCAGGTTTGTGGTGACTGATCAGTAAGAGAATCAGGTTTGTGGTGACTGATTAGTAAGAGAATCAGGTTTGTGGTGACTGATTAGTAAGAGAATCAGGTTTGTGGTGACTGATCAGTAAGAGAATCAGGTTTGTGGTGACTGATCAGTAAGAGAATCAGGTTTGTGGTGACTGATCAGTAAGCGAATCAGGTTTGTGGTGACTGATTAGTAAGAGAATCAGGTTTGTGGTGACTGATCAGTAAGCGAATCAGGTTTGTGGTGACTGATTAGTAAGAGAATCAGGTTTGTGGTGACTGATCAGTAAGAGAATCAGGTTTGTGGTGACTGATCAGTAAGAGAATCAGGTTTGTGGTGACTGATTAGTAAGCGAATCAGGTTTGTGGTGACTGATTAGTAAGAGAATCAGGTTTGTGGTGACTGATTAGTAAGCGAATCAGGTTTGTGGTGACTGATCAGTAAGAGAATCAGGATAAGTGGTGACTGATTAGTGAGAGAATCAGATTAGCAGTGACTGATTAGTGAGAGAATCAGATTAGCAGTGACTGATTAGTAAGAGAATCAGACAAAATGAGCCTGGATAGTGAGAGAGCAAAGAGGATATTTGAATCATCTGTTACATAAATAGATTGCAAGAAATAATTATAAGTGTCATAATTGAATTTTTTTATTAAATTTAGTGTAGTTAATGTGTGTAAAGATGTCATTCAGTAAGACCAATATAATTTACCCAAGCAACAGTTTCTCCTTAACATTCTTTATGCTAGCTTCTTCTGGTAGTGGTTCACACTGTGTGGAAACTCGATCCTGTTTAGCCTTACTGATGTCTTCCATAAGACAGTCAACATCCACATGGTTCAAACGTGATCCATCTGAAGTCAAGGTTGATTAGGATAAATAACAGAGGTGGTAATGTAATAAAATGATAAACTAAGATAAATGTTCAACAAGCTCTTAATACTTTTTAAAGCATGAGTTATATAATCAAAATAGAGATATATATTTAATTACTAACAAGTGTCAGACACATTTAAACAGATTTATTGTGCTGGAAAATTTCACATGGAACTCCTTGCTACCATAAAATAGATTACTTGTATAGGAAAACTTCAAGCAGATATCCAGTGACAGATGATACCATAATATATAATACTTGTGCTAAAAATTTTCAAATAGTTTTACAGTGTCAGAATTCTTATTACCATAACACAGATTCCAAGTGCTGGAAAACATATAGTACATATTGGTCTAATTAGTGACATCTAGTTACTATTCCACAGATACTTAAGATTTACACGATCAAGTTACCATTCCACAGATGTAAAGACTTACACCATCTAGTTACCATTCAACGGATACTAAGGAATAATACGAGGATCATTTTTAATTTTATTGGTTTAAGTATTTGAACAAGGCTTTTCATTTATAAAATCATAATGGACCAACTGATCCTATTAAGCTTTCTAACTGTGTAACTGGCCTTAATAGAACTCTTTGTGCCCTGTATTAATTTTGTCAATCCACAATTTTGAATGAAATGCTATCTTTAAGATGTCAACAAACCATATTTTTCTCATAAACAAAAGTGACCCTAGCTCAAACTACACATGTATACTGACAACAAATACTTGCTCTCTGGCTGCCAGTTAACTGAAAGTTTAACAATCTTCTTTTTTTTTTTCAAAAGTTACTTCTACAAGTCTTACCACAGCCAGGTAATGTTTGCATCTTCAGTCTTGCATCCAAGTCCAGTGAGATACAAGTCTCCCTAACTCTGCTCATATACATGACATCTTTGACCCCAGGATTGACCCCCGACATTGTGCCTACTGGACTTTGGGTAACTCTGCTAGAAGCTTTATCTCCTTCCTTTTTACCATACAAATCCTCCCTGTTGATGTTTCCTATAAAAACAAGACTTGGTGTCTATATTTATGAGAGAGTGATAAAAAACTTCCAATAGAAGCTATTACACTGAGTTGTTTGACAAAGACCGCAATATCTAAAATCTGTACTTACCTAATTTTTTTTAAAGAAATACATTAATAATGATCATATTTGGTTATTCAACATTAAAATACATGAAATAATTTATGATATATTCAGTATTTCATATAGGATGATTTAGTACAATAAGGTAAATAAAGACTATAAATATTAAATTCCGATTTTCTAAAAAAAAAATATTATGATGTATATTTACAAAATAGAATGAAAACATGTTATGTAATGGAAATAAACAGAAAAAACATTTAATGAGCTTATAGGTTTGAAAACAATGCTTTTCAACTAATTAAAATCTATCACAGGTTCTAAAATCTAATACAACATGATGTACTTCACAAAAAACAGGGAAGCTTACTGTGATGATTACATCATCAACAAAGATATAAAATATTCATCTTGTTAAATGAACCAAATATAGGTATCATGCACACTACCATATTTTCCAAACTGTAAGGACAAAAGATACAAAATCAAAAAAAATCAGGAGAATAACAAAATTAATTGTGCTGTAACGGTATTGCATTTTTTACAAGTACCCGCCCACAATATGTTTGTAACTGAAACAGGTCATGTAGAATTGTTACTTGTAATCTACAAAGGATGATTCGAAAGTTGCAATGGAACCAACCTTCTCATAGATATAATTAATTATACCTTTTAACATGAACCCCAATAATATCTTCTTGACTTTCATGCTTACTTCACAGTGATTGCAAGAAGACATGGAGGAAGTATACATTAGCCTATAGCACCCTGGGATAAAAAGGTCATTAGGTTATGGGTTAAATTCTAAAATGTCCGCCATGTTTGTTTGTGGCTTTGATGCAACTTACAAGGTGAAATATTATGAAATTTTTCACTGACGATCCTTCCGTTGTCTGTTATATCAACAAACTTTTGATTAACATACTGGTCACCACATTGTCAGAAAAGGGTGCGGCACTATAACAGTGCAGCTAATACGTGAATCAATTTTTTTTTAATCTCTAAAAACAGACTCTGCCACTTATAACTAATCACATGGAAAATATGGTACAGTTATTTGATTCTGGGACCCTAGACTAGTGTTGCTTTGTAAGTATTTTTTAATATACTGCCAACCTTTCTCGAACTTTTCAAATGTATCCTTTGCCAGGTCAACCACAAGCGTGGTTCCATGGAGTTTCCAGCGATGTAGATCTGTTACTGCTTTCACAGCACTCTCCATCTTCTTGAATCGAACAAACCTTTCAAATTAAATGAATGAAATCAAATTAATGGCATTATGTTAAACTGCTTTCCTATGTTCATTGAAAATTGTGGCTGCACAAATGGGTCACATAGGAAAGGAACTGTTATGGGAAAAAAAATGAATCTGAAATATTTTGTTGCAAGAAAAATGAGCACATTTTGTATATCAATACCATACTTTATCTACTATAATAGATGGTGCTCTGATATTTACTCAACAATATCAGTTTTAGAACTTAATTATGATAAACATTTAAAGCCTGCACCTCTGCATCTTGTACTCTCGCTGAACTAGCACCATGAACAATTAACTAGCAACTGTTAAGTCATTAAAACTAAAAATTAAAACTATTAAGTCATAACCACCAACAGCAACATTCAGGGGAGAACTTAATGTTATTACTGGATAACAGAAACCTCTTGCTTTCATATTTAAGATCAATGTACAGAATGTAAATAGAATTTGCAATGCAATCAAACATAATTTACAAATAAGTTCCATTATCAACCATTTTACCATTGTTAGGCTGTTTCAATGTTCTTTTCACATTCTTTCAAACTAATGTCTGCTACAAAATACTTATAGTTGAACATTCAGCATAAAAGCCATTGGATCCCATTTTGTCTGAATTGTTTCTTTACATTTGCACATTGCATACCATTTACATGTAAGAGTAAGTCCTTTTATCATCACTTTGGAAATTTTGGTATTTTTTGTAATTCGAGAGTATTGGTTTGATCCTCACTATAAACCAATAAAATATAAAGAATGTTTCAAGATGTCACTGCTATCAAACATGTTATATATAATATAATACCCAAAGTTGTAGCTTCCAGCTCGCTGGTTCTCTACAATGAAGAGATCTTCAACCCTGCCACACCCACTGAATAGTTCAACCAATTCAGCCTGAAGTGAAACAAAGACATTACAGGAAATCAGTGTGATCTCTACATCAATTCTCTAACAAACATCAGTTTATTTATTTCCAAATATTGTTCAATAAACATGATTATCCAAAAGGACACACAAAACACATTTTTATTTTTACCAGAAAATAACAGAAATTCTATTACCTCTTTTTATGTAAACTTTATTACATTATATCAGTATTATAAGATTTCTAAACTTAGCACAAAGCTTTGCAGAGATCTGATTCTAAGAACATGAGTATAGTCTACATAACACATAGGTGATAGATTATCTTTCTCACAAGCTTTCTTCAACATCAATAGCAGATAGTGCTAGTATGCTGTTATAAAATGTGTAAAATTGTGACTATTGTGAATACACAATGAAAAATATTTATGACTTGACATGAATCTTCAGTATTTTAATGCATTTACAATACTTGTCATCAATACATTGTACTTGCTTATATATAGGGTTATGACTGGCTCACACTAACCATTCAGTAGGAGTCGGTCAGACATATTGGTAGTAGTTGACAAAAAAGACAACTACTTAGATGCCAAATGCCAGCCTACATTGTAGATATATATCTGTGCATCCCCTTTATGCCCAAATCCAACAGCATCTCCCCCTAGGCCTAGCACAGTCCAATTAACTAAAGTAATTTTCATGCATCTGACCAGTATGCTTGCCCATTTGAAGGTACCATGACCTCTACTTACCTAGTATACAGTTTCTAAATGCTAAATGCCAATCACTTCACGGGCAATTTTACGATATTATACTCATCGGCTTCAGTACAAACAAAGAAATCTCTAAGGTGTTCAATCAAGCAATCCACTTTCGAACTATAAGCTTGTTACCTTAATAAATTATCATTTTTCTTGTTACCTTAATAAATCATCATTTTTCCCATTATCCTGGTTCCCTTTATCACAGGGGCTAATACCTGATTGAGGTCAACCTCCTTTGGTACTCTACTGGATGAGATGAATCTTACACAATCAAACCTACTTAAAAGAGGTAACCCTCTGCATACACCTCTTGCAGGAATGTGGTGATAAATGTGTGTGTCAGTATGTATTTATAACATTTCAAACAAGTCATGATCAATATCTGTCTCATATAACCTAACATACCTGCATCAGGCTACCTGGTTAAACAACACATGTACTGTCTTGTCAGTCATGTTTCTCAATCTGCAGCTGTTTGTGGCATGTTATTTCTTGGACCAAACCAGCTAATTGAAATTAGTCAACTTTAGACCGTCCTAAGTAAGTGTGAGAGCTGCCACTTCTTTAGTCCAAAAGCAGATCATATACCATTACTCACTACTCTAGCCTATACCTATTTTCTGCAAACTTAAGTGAAATCTTTTAACTTTACTTCATTTGTGTTCATATTCCGCTATGTAAATCTACAAAATCTAGGGTTAATGAAATAACTTCTTTTCACACAAAACACAAACACAGCAAAATACATGATTTCACAGTATTGTGAATGGCTGACACTTTTATACTGAAGCACATGTAAGCTATCTTTTTCCCTAAGGAAAGATAACTCACACATCCATTTCTATTACCAAGTATGCTGAAAGTGCACAGATAACAATAAATGTTTATACCTTGGTGACCTCATGATGGATATGTCCAACATACACAGAGACTAAATCTTTGGAGACCAGCCTGGGACAGGTCATGTTGATGCTTGACAAGACCTTCTCCTTTCTACATGGATAACTTGAAGTTGGGCATGAAGATGTAGCTTCCAGTCTTTATCTATTGAAATGAAAACAAAAAATATTGATATTCTTGAGTTTCGTCTTGCCTCTCATGCATATGCATGACCTTCAGGATTTGATGCCCATCAAAAGGGTTGTCCCTTTCTCTTCTCTTACTGTACTTGTTGCTTTAGCAGGTGAATAAATCATGGGCCTTTGATACTCATTCTCTACCCTTACTGGCTGTCAAACCTATCTTCGGGGTTATCCTGCGATAATTTCTGGATTACATGCGCAGTGTTCCTTTTCGCACTGACCAATCAGATGCAAAAAAGTCTGCCAAATCTGGTGTTGACAAAAACTCTGCTGCTTTCTTCACATATCTAATATTCAGGGGAAAAGCACATGCGCTCAATAACACATATCTATGTAGACAGTATATTATTAGGTAGACTGTTGAAAATGGGACAGGAAATATAAGTATTCTCGGCAGATGAAATCCCAAATTCGCAACGTTAAAAATGAACAAAAGCAAAGCATGCATTTTGATAGCGACAAAACATCTTAATAACTTTTTAACTTAAGTTTTCTTTTCTATAAGTTCTGTATTCATTTCAGTAGTGTTTTGTAATCATAATACTTTAGTACATGTAAAAATATTGGTCAGATTACTACAGCAAAAAGTGAAAATGTCAATAAAAATAATAATGTTCATCACAGATTTAAATATATAAATCTGTATATCATGCCTTTCATTTTTTACCTGAAAATAACATTTTCCCTTATGCAATAATTTGGGGCAGATCCAAGTGGGCGCTTAATACAATATCTTTCATTTTCATTTCTGTTATACATGTGCTTGTTATTTGTTGATGCCTTGGCTATATGTTCAGCTAATTAAGTACTACAGCCGTGCGTGATGGTGAGAGGATTATGGTTCACAGGGGTCACACCACTCTTTGACAGTAATTAGTAAATTGGACTGTGCGTTCACCTTCATAAGATAGCTAGATGTTCAGACGTCACCTGTATAACAAAGACTTACATTTTACAAAAACCACTGACTTAAATGTAGATTTATATCTATATTTCAGTCTGCACAAGCACATAAAAATGGCTAAACACTCTTAAATCAGTTAGGAGAGAGAGATTATTTCTTATTGAACTAATACATTTTGAAATCAACCAATCACTTGCGTGATCACAGCTCATAGTAATCAATAACAGCTGTCAACCAATATAAAAGATTTTCCAGTATTAATGTTATATATTCCAATATCAATATTCAAGGAAAACCAATATTGTATGTTTCCAGGAAAAAGTGTTGCCATGTTACTAGGTTTTGATAACATTTCCATAACATACTTAGACATATATTCATATATGTATGTAGGTCTACATGATACGTCCTTGATCAAAGTCCATATTCTGGTTTAAAAAAAAGTTTCTTGTCAATTACTGACAAACACACTTCTTTTTAGTCAGATGGACAATTATAAAACATTCTTTAGATGAAATAATAATGAACAGCTTGTGAATGGTGTCATATGTGTTTTGATATAGTTCTAAAATTTGAATAATTTATCATTGATAATTAGGGGTATCTGCACATTATTTAGCAGTCAATGTTTGAACAATACTGAAGTGTTATGACTGTTCATATACCATTAACAAGAAAATTGACACTTTGTCAAATTTAGTTGGAGAATATTTACGCAGACTTATAATAATGTATGTTGTTAGGCCTTATCTTGAACCGAACAGTGCCTGTAAGATGAGCTACGATTGATCTAAACCTATCTGCTCCCAATTTCTACTGAGCAAAATTTTTTGGTTGTAATGTAAAGCACCAATTAGCTGAGAAGTCACGTGACTGAGTCTGGATCCAGAAAAAAAGGCAGGATACATCAGAGTGAAAACGAAGGACAGTAACTCTGGGAGATCTGAATATTGATAAAGATTTTTAATATCGACCACATTCATGGCAAAAATTATTGCAGATAGCTAGGCCAAGATAGCCAAACCCTTTAGCTATCTGAGATGAAAAGGATATCCAAACCAGCGATAATTTCAATGAAGTGATGTTGTTATAAAAATGTGATAAGTAATATTTTTAACTCTAATATCTGCTTGAAGGTCTAATAATAATAAAGCAGATTTTGTTTTGATGTTATATACTTTTCAGTTTGAACTTGCATACTACATAATGTTACCTACTGTCATTAAATTTTATAACGGATGTTTCGTTAAATTACTTTCACAGGAAAGCCACAACCCAACATATGGGTAATGGTCCTGTATTTGAAGGATAGTTACTGCATCGAGTAATCAGTTAGTTACTCAAATGCATGGTTTTGAAATAGAAGCATATTTTTTTTAAATTGCAACAAAAGATATCGTAATGTTTTACAAATGCTTAATATAGCCTGGGATACGTCCCTGATATAGCCAGGGACGTATAATACAGTATTGTACTGTATTATACGTCCCTGATATAGCCATCTCCCCGTTATTCGACCTCCTTCAGCATACTTAAGGTTGCACGATTGCATAAGAAATATAAATTTCTGTTACTTATGTTTGTGTTAAAATGACAATCCACTTTACTGAGTTTATTCTACGATGACCAGCCTCTTCGGTTTGTTTAGCAGTAGGCTAGCGACTTATCGGCAGGCCTTGCTAGTGGCCAGGCGCTGACGACAACAATGTAATCTCCAGAAGATGCCCATAAAATCGAATCATCTTCCAAAACAATAATGCAATCAAATCATTAAATGGTTGAAATATTGATGATTATGTCATAATGTTTGATCTTTTCACTTTTGGTTTTACCTCTCTCATATTTCTTGTTATCTTTCCTTCCTGTGCGTTCGAGCGTTTGGAAAACAGAATCCCGTTTTGGCGTGACTACTCTCCGAAACGGAATTTACGGAACAGACGAATTCATCACGATCTATATATGACGCTCTAGGGTAATTCTAATAGTGGGCTATTCAAATTGCCATGCGTCCGTGGTCCGTCCGTCCGTTAATATTTCTTATCTCTTGAGTATCATTTGTATGTTTCCTTAAAAAAAAAAAAAAAACTCGCTATTTCTTGAAAAGTACTACATAGATCTTTCTCAAATTTCACATGTAGATTCCCTTTAGTCCCCATTTTTCCTTTTTGATTTAGCAACTTATCAGTGAAACAAAATTGCTAACATGTGACCATGGTGGATTTTGCAGTTAAGGATTATTTTGTTATTTCTCAATTTTAAAAAAAAAAAAATATCATATGATTAAGAACAAGATTTTTAGTGTTGCAATATCATCCCCTAAACTTAAATTTTTCAACTGTTAAGTACATCAAAAAGGCTATTGCAAAAGTTTCTAAAAACTTACCCTGAAATGACTTACCTGTTTTGCACACCTGGTACATGTGTATAATTCAAGGCCCTGTTATTATTATTATTTTAAATGTGTTGAGTTGAATTTCCTTTGAAACTGCAGTGTAACAAATTAGACATTGTTATATTGTGTATGACCAGGTTAAATTCACAGGAAAACTATTTTTAAATGTATAAATGATCATTTCAAAGTTTCGACACAAGTGCCAATACAGACAAAGAAAAGGCCAAAATTGAGAGATTTTGCATCAGATAATTAGTTTTGGTGTCAATTAGAAATAGAAAAAACACCTTTATTTTCAATCACAACCTACCTAGGATTTCCAAGCTTCAAATATTTTTAAAATTTTTCTGGTGTGCAGAATACCAGTATATGGTTTATTTTATAGTTTATAGGCTATGAAGTTATATCCTCATTTGACTTGAAACATCCATTGTATTTAATTACATTTTATTTAAAGTACAGTTTTTTTACCTATCCTGATGCTGGCAGTATGTAGTATTATGGGCAATAAAGAGTATTAGAGTGACATTTTGTATAAAATGAAAACCTTTCATGATGAACCAATTAACATTAGACATGATCTGTCCTACAGCTGACACTGAGAATACTATGTTGGAAGGGTTTCCAGACAACGGTCATGTTTACACCAAATTTAATGCCCCTTCTTATAAGCTAGTTTGCAAGTGAAATTGAACTATCCAGGGACTCTTGGTTTGTCAAAAGTTCTTTAAAGATTTTCTCATCTTGGACATCTGTAACACTGAAAGTAAGTCATAGTAATTCATTGGAACGTGTTTGATAGTCATTCATCTATGCATCCTACAAGTTATTATCACACTCTTTGCATTTAAGTTATTGAAGTCATTTGAATTACCTCTTTGACCTTAAAAGAAAGTCAAGGTCAATAATATGAACAATCTGGATAGTCCTGGACACCAAATCATTAATACTTGCAAAATATCGTGATGCTGAGCTGTGAGAAATCGTTTGAAGCTTTAAACATACTTTACCCCTGTAAAGTTGAAAGTATGTTAAAGTTATATGTTCATTTGAAGAAACATCTAAGCATGCAATGGGCCTTATGTTAAGAGTCTTGGCCTCATTAGGTCATTTGACCTGAAGAGTCAGGATGACCTATAGCCATTATGTTTCGTCTGTTGTTGTGTACCATCAGCCATATGCCGCAGGCATGCTTTCCATTCAAATGACTTCTCAAAAATCAAAAGGCCCAGAGTATTGATATTTGGCCTGTTGCATGCTGGGATGAAGGGCTAAAAGGGTTAAAAGGGTTAAAATAAATGACCTTGACCTTTTTTTCAAGGTCACAGGGTCAGATGTGTTGAAATATTTAAACAACTTCGTTTTAATGACCAAAAATGCCCATTGTGCTGATATTCAGCCTGTATGAACTAAAGAAAAATTAACATGGATACTCCTGAACAAGTACAAGTACAAAACAAAGTGTTCAAGAAGAGGAAGCTTCTTCTGCTTCATCAGGTAAATCTCGATCAATCGAAGTATTATCAAATGAGAGCCAGGTATACAGCAACAGAACCAACTGGCAAACTAATGAGCATCAAACACATCTAGCTTCATATTGTATGAAGAAATATAAAATTTCTCAATGAGATCACTATGACGACCATATAAATTCCTCATAATTTTCATCAACCAGCATCTTTTGAAGCATTGTTATATGAGTTTGTCCAACTGTTGACAAAATCTTGCCATAAAAATTGTGATATTGGGAAAATATCCTTGAATATCGAATCAGCTTTGACATGTAAAGACTGTATGTTGGGGATGCAGGGCTGTTGCTATCCAGAAATGGGAAATGAACAATAGGGAAATTGAAATCATGATGCTTATTATAAAGCTAGGTGGAAAGTTGTCCATGTTGGTTCCATTGTAGGAAATCGAGATAAGCCGCTTATTATCCTCCACCCAACAAAGTTGGCGGGTAATATTCAAATGGGTTGCGGCATACATCCGGATGCTGCTCTCCGCATATTTTTTGAAGGACAGGTTTGATTTTGATGAAACTTGGTTGGTATACTTGTTACCTTAATCCCTTGCCATATTTCCAATAACGGCGATTTTCACGCATATTTAGTGAAGCTGCTGTGACCTGATTGGCTGATTTCTTTAATCACTCTAAGGGATATATTTCTACTCTTCATGTTATGAAGGAAGGATAAGATTTTTAGAAAACTTGCTTTGTAGACTTCAATGACCTCAATTCCTTGTTCAGGTTTGATTATCGGCAAATTCTATACATATTTCATTAGACTGCTGTGACCTGATTGGCTAATATCTTTTGAAGTCTGTTGGAAGATCTTGTCAACCAGAAACTCGATATTGGTTGTTACACTTTAACGAAGGAAGATAACCAAGTGGTGACCACTTTCCATGATAAACAACATAACTAGTATAATGTCCGACAGTGAGTAGTCTATGAGGCTGTGAAATGTCAGAAGTTCAATATACAAAAGACACAGAAATTCTGGGATCACTTTTAATATTTATTAAGCGCATTCATATCATACGCCACAACTAACAGGCCAGTACTTCTTATAACAATGCATGACATGGGTATTTACATCAAATGAGAAATACAGACCAACAGGCAACAGATGAAAGGTCAGACATTAAAGCACCCACACGATAATAACACGTGGAAACGTAGAGCACACCTGGTATTCATTCTTGTCACTATATCTAGTAAAAATTACAAATAACGAGGCTGGTCATATATTCTTATCAATAATAAGGACTTCACTTGACCCCAATTTTAACAGATTTAATACAAAAATTTCATTACTGGATCAGTAAATAATCCTTGTATGAAATTTTATTTATGTGGAAAAGGTCTTTAAACTTAAGACTCAGGATTTTCTCTAGTCCCAAAACAAGATATCAAAAGTTTTGATGGATAGCTGTCAAAATATCAACATCTTGTGATGGGATCAGAGGAACTTGGCTAAATCTTACATAAAATCTATTCATATAAAATACAATCATTATGGATTGTTATAAAACGCTGTGAATACAACATCTCAGTCAAGCTCCCATTCCACACTGTTCTGATAACATAAGCTTCAGATTGTTTCATGGGAAAAGGTTTAATATGAAAACACTTCTTTAACTTAACATACTGTTAGTGTATAATTTAAATAATTGTGTTCAGTAAATAAAAAGATGCTAACGATCACTTTTTATCATACTGAATAGTTTTTGTAATGATTGGATACTAAAACCAATCAATCTGATTGGTTACTAAAACCAATCAATCTGATTGTACAAAGTTTATGATATTTCAATGAATAGTAGTCAGATCACATGACAAAATATGTACATGAATACATCATCAATCTAAACTGCATAAAAAATAAAATAAACCTGTGTATGGTGTTTAAATGAATCCGGATTAAAAATATACCAACTCAAAAGAATAGTGCTATGGTACATGGAGAAATTGTATCTAGGACAGATTTTTTGGCAAGGTTGTAATACTTACAAATATGCACATAAACACTTTTGAGGATCAAGCTAACAGTCAAAAGAATAATCATGTCACTTCTCAGCTCTTTAAATCAGACTGATCTCATCCGAGACAGAGATTGTACAAAATGTGCTGTACAATTATTTTGTCTCTGGAGACACTTTCATCAATTAACATGAATGGCTGCTGCAGATGTTATAATCAGTTTTCTACAGTTTTAAATCACTTAATACATTAAATATGATAAAACTTTAATTCATGACTATTGTTTGATCTGTCTGTCATTAATTGATAGCTAAAGAATAAATACTTACTTACTACTGAAAAATATTTGTTTGTATATGCATTAAGTAACCTTGATTTTTTTTACCCCACACACATCATCATGACTGAAAAGAAAATCTTTGCAAAAAAACCCTTTTTTCATGGAAACTTTTGATCACAGTAAGAATTTATGATACCTCAGAAACATGGAAGAATATCATACCACAGAAACTCTGATTGCTTTTAATGTCTAAATTCCCTATAAAAAGGTATATTGAACCATTTCCTAAAATTTTAGATAAGAGTTAGAAGAAAGATAGTGTTAATTTAGTTGACATTTAAAATGCAGACATTTTCCTTGGCTGAGAAATATGCAGATGCATTTTAATACTAAACATTTTCTGTCAAAAGTAAATCTGGAATGGTTGATCATGATTTCTTTGCGGGATATTTTCTTTAAAATAATGACTACACTTTAATGACTAGCACAACATCCTCCATCACTTACTGTCAGAGAAATAATTGTTTCATATCTACAATAAAGGACCTATTTAAGTGTTCAACAAAAATAACAAAATACAGAAATAAAACTACAATATGAAATAAAGGACTGCATAATTTATGAAACAGTACCAGGTAGATACAGAATTATATAATTACCATGACAAGAAACTACTCCATGGATTTATTTCTGATATTCATTATAACTAAAATGTATTTTGAATTAAATAAATGAAATTAACTTATGAAATATAAAAACCTGTTTCCTTATTTTCCTGTTTAAAATATATTAAAACAATACCAGTATATATGTGCTCTTAAAAATAAACTGCTAACAGAATTCATTTAAAAAATGATTTTTGTTAACATATGAATACTGTCAAGAAAGAAATAATGAAGAAATATATGTTATTTGATCCAATAAATATTTGCATGTATCCATACAAAGGTAGCATTTTTATGAACAACTAGTAATCCAAATCTGCAAACAATATATGCTAATAATATGTTTCCTTGCATATTGACATACACAAAAAATACTATCCAATTTCATGGGACCATCAACTCTCTATTTTCTGTATTAAAAAAACCCCAACACTTCACAGTAATGAACACGCTGGTCAAACATGATAAGCCAAAACTGACAACATTTACAATATGTATAGAAGCTTTGACTAGTCAAATGCATTCTCTCCTTAATTACATACACTCAGTAGGAAAAATGGATTTATCACAGAACATCACTTTCATCATCTTCATAACACCTCTTATTTCTACAGTGATATTAACACACAGAATAACACATTTAAAAAAGCTGTCCTTGGCTGAAGTCCCCATTGTGGCAGTTGCAACAACTTGAAGTGGTCACATGCATTCTGATATCACAGGAAATGCATGGAGTCAAATTATACTGTTTTCAAGAATGTTTCATCCTGGCTAACATAATTAACAGAATTGATATCTATTCCAACTCGATACTGTGAAATTTATGAAACACATCTTTTATATTAACTCAATGAATGCTAAATAAAACTTCTTACGTGAAATCAGTGGAAACTTGCACATTGGATTAATGGATTATAGACTATTAAAGACAGTTTCAAGGTACATCAATTCAGTCATTTAAGAACATACAGTGGATTTATAGTTTTACATGTATTCAAGAAAGGGTCAATTTGGTCTGTGACAATATCTCTATGACATATTGTCAAGTGGTTTAAACAGTCAATACATTCTAAATCAGGTAAAAATGATTTCTTCTTTGAAATGTAAGCTTGAATGAAGAAGTATGTGTTTTAAGGTAAACTTGCTAAACAATAATACTTAAACTTCTAACTTTCTTGCAAACAATAACTATAGAGTTTTCATATCTTAAAATACTCATTTAATTAAATTGACTGTTTCAGGCAAGAATAAAGCATCTATTCATTGTTTTTTTTTCCTTTTCTGCAACATGGAGGAAAACATGAAATTTTGACAACATCAAATGATATTCAGACATTAATGATATAGAATAAATATCTACAGTGTTGTGATTTTGGAATTGCTTACCAGTAAAAAATTTACCCAAAAAAGTTAATAAGCAAATTAAAGAACTTTATTTTATACAGTACCAAAGAAAAGAGATTTTTTGCACAATTACACATACAAACATCAAGGTCATTTCCAATATTATGCTTTTTTATCATCAGCTGGAATAAAACACAGCAGACCAGGGTTGCAAAATTAGGCAGAAATATGATAAAGGAAATATACAACACATTAAGTTATTTTCCCTGATCACATGATCAGTCTTTGATATGAGTAGTCCTACAGAAGTGAATATGTGTTAAACTAGAATAAATCGTCCTACATCATGAAATGAATACTCTACAAGTTACATTAAACATTTCAATGAATCTTTCCTACTTTGCTGTTATCGCCTGTTTTTATTCCATTTAATCTCTGACCCATACAGTTAGACAAGCACTTGGATACAAGAAGAATTTAACATTTTGTTTGTACTGATGTGATGAGAAAAATTTCAAAAGACCACACAGAAATTGACATGATATTCATGAAGTTATTGGACAATATAAAATCACATTGAGATAACATAAGAGACAAAAAAATGACATGTGTATCGTTTATAATTTTGACGACCCCATCTTCATTCATAAATACATATATTTACTACCAATTTATTAAATTTCATAGTAACGTACCAATTTTTTTGCAAGGTTTCTTTTGTGTGCATGTCTTTTTGTTTTTTTCACATGCTTTAAAATCTGGTATTGAACTTCAATGACATCCGAATTTGCAATTTAACAAAAATTTCTTCGACTCTTCTGATGTAATGATATGAGGATCAGTACTACCATGGTAATAATAAAATGATATATAATTAAATATTTTTTACCCTGTTTTTTTATACATTAATATTACACCACTTTGTTTTTTTCTTTACATTACTGGTATCTTATTTCTCTGTTTAAATATAAATAAATCCAGCATAAAGTATTTTTTGTATGATCATCTTAAATGTTGGTAATCTACAGTCTATCTGACCACAGGGAACTGAAATTTCATATAAAGACAAAGAATATTTAAAACAATAATCCTCAAAAAGAAACACAACTGTTAATAAACTCTGAAATATTTCAATTCTCTTCCCCCTTCCAATCTCCTTTCTGGCAAATCTTTACAACTTCTATCTAGTTCTATCTAAACATGTATATAGCTGTAATGTATTTCATCAATACAGTCAAATAAGAAAAAAGTCCAATTTTATTAGTACTAACATTTTTAATCTGTAAAATTTATTTCTAAAAAATCACGTAAAAAAGGTAAATTCTTTTTTCGTCATAATCTAATGACGAGAATTGTTGACAAAATCAAGCTGTCATCATAACCATCAGGATGGCAACAATGTTGACATAACAGGACCTTGTGCCTTCATTCACCCCTATGTAATGAATTCATTAAAAAAAGGTTTATTTCAATTTCTTCTTGATTATGGGTACATGTGTAAAATCAAACAATCAAATTTACCTTCAATAACCTAGCAAATATGCCTATATTTAGACATGAAAGATAACAAACCTGGCTAAAATGGGATATTGAAAAAAAATATTGGATCATTGGTGTATAAACAATGGGATAAAAAGACAAAGCTGAAAATGTCACCAAATCATAATATTATAATAAAGTTAAAACTATTTTCTGTGATGCAAAAGTCTTACTAAGGACTTATATTACATTTAATGGATATTTTTAAAATTATTTTAGTAGATATCTTGTTTACTAGAAAATAAAATACATAACATCATCTTCTGAATACATTTTTCTGTTTCTATTATTGAAGTTACAGCTTTCGTCGTTATTTATTATTTTAAAGACATTTGTTATTATTCTTTGTAGAAATGCATTAAATTATCTATGTAGACAAATAAAGACATTATACTCCACAGATTTTTCTCTTGATAATGATTCTTATGGAAAAAACAATATGGTGAGGAATTTTTCGAAAAGTTGCAAAATATTGTGAAGCATAGGTAAGTGACTATGTGTTTTGTGGAATTCACTTTTAATACAAATTATGCTTATTGTGATAATAAACCTTTCATGTTTATAAATATATAGACTGAATCTAAGTGTATTCTATGAATTATCTCCCTTACAGCTGCCTATTGTAATACCGGGTGATATTATATGTCTCTTCATTTTCTGTCTTAAAACCCACAGCATGGTGAAATGAAATCATGAATGAATTACTATCTTGAGAGATGCTTTTTTATGTCACAAAAACTGGAGAAGAGATAAAAACTAATACCCATAGTCACGTCTGCACTTCAAATTTCAAAATTCAAATTTTTGTTTGTGTACCAGAACTTCTAAGAACCACGTTGAGTAAGAATAAGCTAATACCCCTGGTCCCATCTGCACTTTTGAAAGCTTCATTACTTTATCAATATTCCTGGTAACAGCCATATTGAGTTAGAATATTTGATGTAGCACTCTACCTATCAGCACAATCCTCCCAGAAAGTCTACTGTGTGATGTCAGAGTTTACTTTCTGTACACTTTGAAGGCAGTAGTGATTATGACCACCATGATTTTTTTCAAACAGCAATATGATCAATGACATTGAACTTGTCTATGGTATCTTGCAGAAGAAGGATTTTGAAGATTAACCTTTGTTTCATCTATTTGGCCTAGGTCAGCCAAATTATGAACAGACAACATTCAAGTCTCTGTCAGACAAGAAAAGATAAAAAAAAAAAAAAAAAAAGTTATCAGACAGACAGATGAAAGATATCACCAATTGCTTCTGTTTATTGATCCTTTGGAACCAGATGAGCTAAAAATAAGCATCCTGACTGAGAAACAGACCTTAACACCAAAAGAATGAGAAATAAACTAACCGGGTATGGCTTACATGCTCCAGGCCATTTTATGGCATGGACGCACATAATAAGATGAATGTAGGAAGTAAGAAAATGAAAGAACTCTAAATTTGGTGACGTATTCAACAAGCTTTGTATTTCCAATCTGACAGTACTACCTACAAAAAACAATTCAAACTCTTTTGTTCGTACATAAATAAAACATCAAATGCTGCGATAAATTTTCTGTAAAATGAGCAAGGGGCTTAAGTACATTTATCTTATACTGTTAACTAATAGATCTTTTAAATACAAGTACATAATACTATAAGTATATAAAATATCTGAAGTATAATTAGGACATACATATACAGAAAACACTTTCATTCTTGTACCATCAATCAGGAAATCTGCCCACCATTTCATTATCACCTTAAAGAGGAGAAAGACTCCAACCAAACATGAAAAGCAAGGAAATTCAACAGAAAGATTTGAGTTTTTTAAAAATAAAACAAGAATTTCACACTTAATTAATTTGTACTAAATGAATTAAAAGCAAAACAAAGGGTGAATGCTTCATCATTACTGTTAAATGTACCTCGAGTCTTTGGAAGTGGTAGAAAATTCTAACATACTTTTAATTGTAGATATACCAGTCAACATATCCCCTAAACAACAGTTTATACTTTTCTATGACTTTAGCTAGTTTCTACAACGATAGATCATCACTGCAGAAGATCTTTTCTGTTTTGGATTTACAGATTCTGATAAATCTGAACTTTACAACAATCTAAAGATGTATCTAATAATGATGGTACCACTCGATCCCCCTGTTTTTTTTATGATGATTCAAACTGATTGGCAGTTTACTTTTACGGTCATTCCCTACTTAACTTACATAACACAGCAAACATACACTTTCATTCTGATTAAACAGCTGTTCGTGATCAAAATCTTTCTCCAGTGTGGAAGATCCATATTCCACACCAAGAAAACACTAATAGGACATTACTGCACAAAAATTTACATTATGACAGCACACAGATATTTTCTGTACATTTAAACAAAATAACAATATTTAAAATCATTTCACTGGCATGTATGAACAATAATAATAATAATAATATAATAATAATACATTTCAATTTTTTAAATATTAAACAACAAAGATTTTTGAAACTTCACATTCAAAACTATAACAAAGACAATGATGAGAAAGGACTTTCCTTCCCATCATACCATGAATTTGTCAGCGAACCAGTGTATCTAAAATGTCTGCTGGCTGTATACATAGCACTATAAATCACATCTCGATCTGAATACGATACGGCCAGACAGTTGACAAAACAGCAAACTGAATTATTCATTTAGTCATATCTCCCCTTTTCCTAGAACTTTTGAAAAATCATTGTCACAGAAAAGCCTTTATAACATTGCACACATACCCTTTTTATATAAATCTCTGTACTTGTCCACTTATATCTCAGGATAATGGAATAGATATTTCCCCCATGTTTGAAAAAGAACCAAACTTCAGAGATGACATTTCCAGACGGCATATAATCTCCAAGGAATGGTTCTTTTAAGCACAAATTCATTTGATCTAAATGTTACTTGTCAAACAAAAACATTACAGATAATTCATTGTCAACATTTTCTTTTCAAATGAATGTATACAACATGGAGTCATTTCAGCAATGTAGCAGCACTTGTCTTGTATCCAGCTGACAGTCATCAAGTCACTTTCTTTGCTGTCTGACATATATCAAACCACTTATCATCACAATATATGGCTAAGTCCAAATTTTTTTTTTCAGCCACAAATGTGTATGGTTTGACTTAAATATTGTGGTTATGACTCCAGACTGTCTCGTTTACTTCCTTTTGCAGGTGGCAGACCGGTCATGAGAGAATGAAGTTCATTACATTCTCCATCCATATCACTATTATGGTCATCACTGTCTATTTCTATATCCGCTCGTACACACTGTACATTCGGAGACACCTTTGATGTGCTTGAGTGAATTGGATTTAATGCTGTGCTCTCAGTACTCATTTCGTCCTTGACACAGAAAGTATCACTACCGTGGTACTGCAGTGAAGGATGACTGATGAGAACTATGTTCATGCCCTCAGCCCCTCCATGATCTTCTGAAGAAGTTGGTAGGTGTTCTACATCATCGGTGATTGCTGATGGAATCGCTCCACTCTCAACTTCTGCATGAACACTCTCCTGACTGCTGTTCAACTGTAAAATAGTTGAAAATCAAATCTGAATAAATTGTTATGAAGTTCAGTCAACCAGCAGTAGGTGCATATATCTTGATTTACAAGAAATTTATTTGGCAAAAATACCTATGCAAATTGTAAACAAGGAAGATGATGTATAATTTACAATGATATAATCCTATAAATATCATATCAGGTCTATTTATATTCCTTTATTATCATTTGTATGATAGCGTTGAGTGATAGAGTGAGGTCAAATCAGCAGAAAATAGAGGCTACCATGGGAGGAGGTGTCAATTAAAATCTACATACAAAAACCATCATAGACTCAACCTGAAATGTCTGACCACTCATCTGTCTAGATGGAACACAAAAACTGCCTTTGAGTAACATTCCATGTTCAATGGTATCAATAACAGTGGCACCAGATCATATTGACAGACTTCACAATGTTCAGTACAAATTACATGCAAAATATACACCCACTACTGTTGAAGTAACATATTTTACAATTAGCAAAATTTATTGACTTTCCAAATCCTGGCTTCAGTTTCAAATTCCCTGACTTGAAAATTCCTTTACATAGCAATTTCCTTCACCAAATTTTCCTACAAATTTTCCTTCAGTTAAGGACAATTTTGGAAAAAGGGGCCAGGTCCTAGAAGTTCATCTGTCAGACTGGCAAATTAAAGATGAAAGAATGAAATTAAGGATGATCTGACTAAAATCATACATTCACTATCTTTTCATTTGATAATGTAACTCTTCATACATACATGAACCTGCATTCCATATTCACGTAGTATATCAAGTTTGCACATTGGGCAGCTTCGCTGTTCAAGGAGCCAGGGGTCAACACAAGACTTATGGAATATATGCCTGCAACAAATGAGAAAAATATATGGATTACAAACACTTCCATAAAAAAAAAATACTTGAAGAAAAATGAGCTAGATTACTCTCAATCAGTAAACTTAAATCTCAGGCCAATGGACTAACAATGCATCATGTATGTTTTCCAAACGACTATCCGGTAAAATACATAGTGGTGACAGAAGGTTGTATCATACATACACTCCACCTTACAGTAGTTTCTCAAAAGTTCTACTGGTATGTTTTTAATGTTTTCACTATAAGACTCCATGACAAACACTCAAATGACAAATTCCATTTGTGGAATGTTACAATATATATAAAATTTTAGTTCATTTCTTGAATGTTGCTAAAATTAGATATTCCAGTACTGACACCAAACGGTAAAATTACCATTAGCGTGTGGCAAAATATGCCCGTTATATATACAATAATCCTTTGGACTGCCTAGGCAACCATATAACAACTCCCTGCCTTGTGTGACCATACTAAAGATTACCAAATACTACCACGTGTGTTAAATACAATGTACTTTGTTAACATTGCACAACAACTGTTTAGCACACCTAAATAACAACTACACTCTGTGATATGTTACTGATAAGATACTATCAATTTGTGTGTGACATCATGGATGTACACAAAACAACCACAGAATGAAATTATCATCACTATAATTTTCATTAATGTTTGTAAAAATTATGCAATAAACCTTTCTTGCTTTACATGACATTTATGAGACGCATTAAAGATTCAAATTTGTTAAAATGAAATTTCTTTTGACTTCACTAATATATAATATGAAACAGAAATCTGTGTCTGTGTATCATCTTGATTGTAAGAGGAGAAATGTGATAAACAAATACCTCACCAAGATACATTCTTTTTGTACATGAGACAGGAAAATCATACTTTGTTTGTGTTCTGTACAATCAACACTTGCATTTCTAAAGGTCACTCCAGGAGGTACAATCTAATTAAAATTTTTAAATGTCAAACTCTCACAGCATATGAAAGCTTGAATGTCTCGATATTTTGTAACTAAACTCTTAGGTCCAAATCCTTTTTCTTGTCTCAAGTGTAGTTAAAATCTATTGCTATTCTGCCTTACATTTTGTGGTAAGTTTAACTATAGATCTGCCAACCCCTAGGCTGTAGACAACCAGTACAGTCCCACTATCTAATGTTGGAAAGCATTTCTTTTTATAATCATAAACACTATCAAGCTTTAACACAGTAATTAGCACAATAAAATGTTTTTTTCTGTATCCAATCTGATATAAGTGGTAGAAAATACATGCACAAATTCCCAAGTTTGGAGCACAGATGATGACGAATAGACATTTCGGTCTCAATGAAGTGGCTAGTTCCATGAAGGGGATGTACTTCTGCATGAATTCCTAACTGGAATTTTTTTTCCTTAACTTGCCTTGGGTTATATAAGAGGAAATTACATCATCAGAAAAGACAACTCAATAAATGGTTTTGGACTGGACACAGCAATAAACATATAATAAAAGTCAGTGTACATTCACTATTATCTAACTGTCTAGAAATGAAAATAAAGCTTTGATTTTTTTAATAATGAAAAAATTACAACAAAACGTAGTAAATACACACAGAATAATACCAATTATTCTTCGGATATTTAAACATATTGCCATTGCCTTTCTGCAACAAGAATAACAATTATAGGTCTGTCCTGTCCAAATTTGTTTTAAGCAAAATGCACAAAAAATCCCATGAGATTTAATGCCCCCCTCCCTTCCCTCACATCTCAAACCCCAAAAAAGTAATATAAAATTTCACAATGAGCTAAATTCTTAACTCAAAATATCCATTTTCTCAGCATCTCTAATTAGTAGGTTTGCCTGGCAGTAAATTATGGATGCTGGATGTGTTAGCATGTCCACTGTGTATGGATTAAAATATTATTTCATATTCAAATTTTGATTTGCAATGAACATCTACGCCACCTTGATTCTTATCACACTGTACATTGTTGACATACAGCATAACATATTCAGTTGTACTAATTAAGAAATACACAAATATGCATTACCAGTATATTACATTGTCAGTATCACTGTAACAGGTGGTGATTAAGTTATTATGACTGGATTTCAGAACAAAGTTGTTTTGGTACCAGATCAGATTAAACTCCTAGTCATAGAAGCTACCACAGTTTTACTGACGTCATTGACAGCTTTAGATGTAAGTTCTGAATCAATAACTTTACATCAAGAATCTACGACTAACATTATTATACATACCAAATATAGACGCAAACTTTCCTAGATAGGGATATTGTGGTTTCAAACAATTGTGTTAAAATATATCAGTTTCCTTTTTTTACTCTAGTTCAATTAACACCTATTGTGTGAAACTGATGAATGCTCCTTAGAAATAGCTTTATTGGAGGCATTTTCTGTCAGCAAATTTTGCATTTGGTCATATTAATGATACATTTACAAATCTGTTAAAATGGAGAGTTTGGAATAGGAAAGAATAATGTTACATGTATTCCTGTATGACACATATACATTAAGACCTCCGGCACACTTCCATCCAGGCCAACAAGAGTGATTAATATAAGCTAATAGCTTGTTTCACAATTGTTGTAAAATAAATAAAGATTTATATAAGCATTAAGTATCTAATATGTATGTTTATGAATATTTTGACATTGTAAATTGTGTGAGAAAATTAAGATATCAAAGCTTCGAAACTTTTTTATCAAAAGTGTACTTGCTAATTGCTATAATAAGTAGTGAGTTTCATCCCATCAATTCAAATTATAGTTATGCTCTAGACAAAAAAATTTAATGAAGGGCAATAACTCTGTATTTAACCAGTTGCAGGCAATGAATTTGGTACACTGAACATCATTTTTGTATAACCAAATGTATACACTATGTTTTATAATAAATACAAGCCAAGTTATGCTCCAGACGAAAACTTTTGCGAAAGGGTAATAATACTGTAACAAAGGGCTTGAAGGCCATGAATTGGTACACTGCTCATCATCACAATATGATCAAAGTAAACACCAGCTTCCATTATCCTCTTAAGTTTAAATGCAAGCAAATTAAAGCTCCAGACAAAAGGGCAATAACTCTCTAATAATCCTTGCTTAAGTGTGGGAAATTTATGTTCTAGACACCAAAAGGATGGACAGGAAAGTTAAGATGGTCAGACAAAACAACTACAATTTTTGGGGAGGAATGTGTAATAATATCTATTAGTTTAAATTTCATCATATGTAATTAACAAAACTGGGCATAACTGAATTTGTTTTATAAATAACATACATTTTGTAAGGGTTCAATCAGTTATCGACTTTAAAGTGAACGTCTCTTTTCAGGTTTAATTGTATTATCATTATGTTACCATTATCATAGTCACTGAAATAAAATCCCATTGTCACCTACTTCTAGCCTTCTCATATCTGGTTCAAGCCCTTTAAGATCAATGGTAAAGGGATGTGTTGAACAGTCACCAAGGTAGAAGACCTTAAGAATTCATCTGTATCATGTATTTATACAAGAATTTGTTATGTTTGAAAATTCTTTTGACAATATTAATATACACTGGTTAAATGTACCAACAGGTGATTCTAGTAATTTGCTTGAACTGAGGCGGTCGTGATATGACCTAAATGAAATCAGGTGAGATCAGGCTACACTGAGAATTTTTCATTTGTTTATTACATAGAAAATAAAGCTGTCACAAGCTGCTTTCTATCATTACAAACATTTTTTCAGCAGGCATTTCTGACTCTGAATATGATACTTTTCAATACAAGACCACTTTAGTTGGAGAAATGACATTTAGGACAAAAACAGTGATGTAACAGGTTACTGATAGATCAGGCCATAGATATATAATGCCCATATAAGGATGTGGATGTGACAGTGACACGTGGTTTATATATGGAAGATGTTGCCCCCTTTATAATACCAAAACACCCACAGAAAGACATCACAATCATGGTGCTTATTTCCACTGTGAGTTAATTTCCCTCGATTGATCATATAGCCGAATATCCTTACATCCAATACTGCAAGTGATAATAAATTGGCAAAAAATAAATGATTGAGTGGAAACTGTTTGTCTAACCTAGAAGTAAAGAGCAGATGTTTGGTACAGGAAAACTGGTAATGCAGTCAATACAGGAAAATGTGTAGGCCAGGACCTGCAGGCAGGGAAGGTGATGTGACTGTGAATATTTCTTTGTTTTTGGTGGTAGGGGCAGAGCCATTGATGAAGCTAGTATTGGAATGTTGGTGGATGAGTGCGAGTTGGTGAGTGGGTTGGTAGGTAAGGACAGCATCAGTGTTAGGGCCTGCATCTGTGTTGGAGAGTGAGGACAGGGTTGGTGATAGCGCCTGTGTTTTTTGTGTTGCTATGAGAGGACAGCAACAGTGTTAGGGCCTGCATCTGTGTTAGAGAGTGAGGACAGGGTTGGTGATAGTGTATATGTCTGTTAGTAGGGGAGGACAGGGTTGGTGATAGTGCATATGTCTGTTAGTAGGGGAGGACAGGGTTGGTGATAGAACCTATGTCTGTTAGTAGGGGGGAACAGGGTTGGTGAGAGTGCCTGTGTTTGTGTTGGTGGGGTAAGCATTTGTTTGTTGGTGGATGAGGGCAGGGTCAGCAATGGGGTCTGCATCTTTGCATTTGGCCCCAGTTGTGATGATTATTTGTAATGATAATAATTCGTAATTCTAAATGCAATCCTATAGCTTTAAACAAGAACAGTTCAGATAGGTATTATGTAATCCTTATATTTGTTTGTTTCTTTGTTTATTAAGTTAATTGCCCCATGAACAGTAAATATCATTTTGAGGCAGGGTTTCCATGTGACAGCTGGTGGCTACAGCACTGAATTACATGTGGGAGGCCCGTCACATATTCTGCCTGAAGCAATAAAGCAAAAGCATCTTGTCCAAGGACACAACCACTTCAGCATAGACCAATCTGCTTCTCAGCTTCCTGAGAAACACAAACTGCCATGGGTATTGAGTGTCAAAACACATACGGGACATACCAAATATATTCGAGTACATACAAAATGCTATTTAACAAAATACTGTATAATGATGCTTTTTACCAGCTGATAGAACACTAAGTCTGATGTTTCAGTTCACTGACTTTATATTGCAATTTCTTAAGCAAACAAACCTGTCATACAAAATGATATGTCACATATAGTATTTACCGGTAAGTGATGCAGAGAAATATTTCTCATTTATCAGTTGTAGAGATTTGCCTACCACAAGGTGGGTGTGGCTATATATGTCTATCAGTAATCGCAAGAATTTTGCATTATTATGTCTAAAACAGCTAATAACCAAATAATCAATCTCAGTCGCATGCCGTTTGATATTTTGATACAAATGATCATAAGGTTGAATTTATCATCTATTTCTCCAATTGAGGGATTTAAAGGGTAGGTGTGGGTGATGGCTTGTATTTGTAGACCCCTATTTTAGTCATCATTATTAGCAAATCCATAGAATTGAATACAATGTGAAGAAGGTACTGTTTGTTTATTGTTACTTTCCATCCTATTAACAGCCAGGGTCAATTCAGGACAACCCAGGTTTGCAGGGGTGGAGATTAGTTGGAGTTCCTTGAGAAAACACATTGACCAGTACCTGCCCCACTAAGGCCTCAAACTGGCAACCCAGAGGTGGAGAGCTAGTGAGATGGACAGATGCATTAGCCACTCGGGCCACAATATGTACTATCACTGACCATTATCTGTATGACATTCATAGAAGCATCTCTTATCATCGTGGTTGTTTGAAGCAAACATTCATCCATCCATCATAAAGAACAGTGCCTTCCAAGATTTTTGTTTGTAGCAGCAACTGAACACCAAGTTGAAACCAGAGAAATTTCAGTAGATTCTCATGAGGCACACATATTCTCTGTGATCTATTGTCTGCCAATTGATATGATGCTATGTAATGATAAATGCCTACCTACGGTACACAATGTACAGATACATCACTCCACCCATCAATCAGCCGTGCCTTATTGATTTTCACTGAAGCAAATGTCAGCTGTTATGTAAGATAGGATGGGATTCTAGACATACATTTATTTATACCACAAAACACAACACTGAATATACATACTTTCACATCACTGTATGCATACAGAACAATTCAAAAAGTCTGAAATCCCAATAACAATAAATTGTCACTTGGATACATTTTTAAATATATATATAAATGTACCTTCATAAAAAATATATTAAAGATGACAGGCTGCTGACTTTCACAAAAATGAGTATCACTGTCTGACATATTTCTGTCTAATACGGTGTAATAATGACCACGATTTGAGGTATATTCATCTGATTTAGTATTCTTTTATTTCATGTGAATTAATATGGTAGAAAACTTTCATAGGGCAGCTGTTATAAACACTTCTGAACTGTTTATGTGTTACCGAATGTTAAGCTGTGAAGAAACAAGTATATATCCTCTTGTATTTCAAAACTCATAAAACAGTTTCTATATAAAAATTTATAAATGATTTTTCAACAGAATAAATTTTTTTTATATTTTGATATGGTTTTATCATTTCTACAAATCATGTAAACATTTAATCTACATATATGGTCTCTTGAGCTAATCAGGCCAAGAACAAGGTGACACTGCAATCAGTATGAGTTTCTCTCATGATGTGTTAACATGGTTATGATAATGCACATATTGTACCACACCACTGATTAAACAAGTCAACGTCTCCAGGAAAATGCCCTCCAATGCTTATACAACCCATATTTTAAAATTACCATCCATGTATGTTCCAGAATGAAGACCAGTTCAATGCTGGTTAAGTGACCGACAGCGTTTTAAGATTCAAGTTTACAACAATATTACGGCCCTAAATAAATGTTTATTGATCTTTGCTGTTTCAAGTGCATGAGGAGAGACTTACTTGTTTATGAGTAACCCCAGGTACACCAGCAATAGTGTCGCGAGGAATTGTACAGAATTGAACACTAAGATATCTTGATGTTTTAGCTAACAAAATTCTATTGAATATGAAAAATGCCTCTGTCGACAGTACCAAACGAATATCTGAATACTTGCTGACATTGCTGCTAAAATCACTTAAGCGATGTCACTGAATCTTTGACATTCTATAAAAAGTAATGGTGATTTTAATTTTATAACTATAGCATACAAAATCAGACGAGGTACATATTCTTAAGCTTTATATACAGCCTAATCAAATCCCTTGCCTTATGAAAAAAGTCAGAGAATGAGCTAGATATTTACTTGAATTAACCCTGACATATCCATGAACTCAAAGACGTGGTCCTTACTGTCCAAGATATTACAATGCGCTATAGTTTGGTAAATTAGATTGTGTTAAGTTTGATTGAAATCCTTCAAGAAATAAGCAAATAAGTAAAGCTGAGGACTAAAATCAAAAATAGTTAAGGTTCACAACCACCCTAAAAATGTTTTGGACAACTTGTGCTACATGGCAAAAATACTATCCTTAGCAATATATCTAGCAAAGTACGCCCTTAACAACAGTCACTGTGATTCAATGCCAATAGAATTTTTACAAGGTATATGGTTTGTTTGCTGGGCATATGACTTACTTGCATGGGAGTATCCTGATGACATCAGAGGCTTTGTATCCTTCTATACACACAGCACACTGGTCAAACTCAGACTCCAACTCCTGTCAAAGACAAAATAATATTAACACACTGGTCAGACTCAGACTCCACCTCCTGTCAAAGACAAAGTAATGATAACACACTGGTCAAACTCAGACTCCAACTCCTGTCAAAGACAAAATAATATTAACACACTGGTCAGACTCAGTCACAAAATCACACCTCCTGTCAAAGACAAAGTAATGATAACACACTGGTCAAACTCAGACTCCAACTCCTGTCAAAGACAAAATAATAATAACACACTGGTCAGACTCAGACTCCACCTCCTGTCAAAGACAAAGTAATGATAACACACTGGTCAAACTCAGACTCCAACTCCTGTCAAAGACAAAGTAATAATATTAACACACTGACTCCACCTCCTGTCAAAGACAAAATAATATTAACACACTGGTAATGATAACACACTGGTCAAACTCAGACTCCAACTCCTGTCAAAGACAAAATAATACACTGGTCAGACTCAGACTCCAACTCCTGTCAAAGACAAAATAATAATAACACACTGGTCAGACTCAGACTCCAACTCCTGTCAAAGACAAAATAATATTAACACACTGGTCAGACTCAGACTCCACCTCCTGTCAAAGACAAAATAATAATAACACACTGGTCAGACTCAGACTCCACCTCCTGTCAAAGACAAAGTAATGATAACACACTGGTCAGACTCAGACTCCACCTCCTGTCAAAGACAAAGTAATGATAACACACTGGTCAAACTCAGACTCCAACTCCTGTCAAAGACAAAATAATAATAACACACTGGTCAGACTCAGACTCCACCTCCTGTCAAAGACAAAGTAATGATAACACACTGGTCAGACTCAGACTCCACCTCCTGTCAAAGACAAAGTAATGATAACACACTGGTCAGACTCAGACTCCACCTCCTGTCAAAGACAAAGTAATGATAACACACTGGTCAGACTCAGACTCCACCTCCTGTCAAAGACAAAGTAATGATAACACACTGGTCAGACTCAGACTCCACCTCCTGTCAAAGACAAAATAATAATAACACACTGGTCAAACTCAGACTCCACCTCCTGTCAAAGACAAAGTAATAATAACACACTGGTCAGACTCAGACTCCACCTCCTGTCAAAGACAAAATAATAACACACTGGTCAGACCCAGACTCCACCTCCTGTCAAAGACAAAGTAATGATAACACACTGGTCAAACTCAGACTCCACCTCCTGTCAAAGACAAAGTAATGATAACACACTGGTCAAACTCAGACTCCACCTCCTGTCAAAGACAAAATAATAACACACTGGTCAGACTCAGACTCCACCTCCTGTCAAAGACAAAATAATGATAACACACTGGTCAAACTCAGACTCCACCTCCTGTCAAAGACAAAATAATATTAACACACTGGTCAGACTCAGACTCCACCTCCTGTCAAAGACAAAGTAATGATAACACACTGGTCAGACTCAGACTCCACCTCCTGTCAAAGACAAAGTAATGATAACACACTGGTCAGACTCAGACTCCACCTCCTGTCAAAGACAAAATAATAATAACACACTGGTCAAACTCAGACTCCACCTCCTGTCAAAGACAAAGTAATAATAACACACTGGTCAGACTCAGACTCCACCTCCTGTCAAAGACAAAATAATATTAACACACTGGTCAGACCCAGACTCCACCTCCTGTCAAAGACAAAGTAATAATAACACACTGGTCAGACTCAGACTCCACCTCCTGTCAAAGACAAAATAATGATAACACACTGGTCAAACTCAGACTCCATCTCCTGTCAAAGACAAAATAATATTAACACACTGGTCAGACTCAGACTCCACCTCCTGTCAAAGACAAAGTAATGATAACACACTGGTCAAACTCAGACTCCACCTCCTGTCAAAGACAAAGTAATGATAACACACTGGTCAAACTCAGACTCCAACTCCTGTCAAAGACACAAAACACTGTCATGAGACACACATACATATACAACCTACAAGACAAGGAATTATGGGGCACATACCATGTAAACCATCAACTGACATGGCCACAAAACTCTGTCATAGGGAACACATATAATTGCAAAACAAATAGTTACTGGGGACATATATACAATGTGGTAAATTTTGGCTGATCAATCATCAGATCGATTTACATTTTTCAAATTCAAGCTGATAACAATGGTACTAATAAAGCCTGTTAACCATGTCCTAAACAACAAAATAGCAACCAACATTTGAGTAAAATATTTGACCTTTTCCTGAAGCAATCTCAATCTGCAAGCACTGCATGTTTCTTTGTTAAGAAAACCTAGCTGAAGCAACAGCCAGAACATTAAGCTAATTGTATCTAGTTTTAGATATCTAGATACAGGTACTAATCTAATCACTGGCTGATTCAATCACCAGAAAATCAATACCTGCACATGTGAGACTACGTGTTCTGTTCTCACCCCGGTACAACATACATGGCATTACTTCTAATAATGTCATGCCTGCAAACTCGACATACACTGAAGCCGAAGCGAATGATATTTTTATCATAATCTTTTTCCGCAAGCAAACCTATTACAATAAAGTAGAAAAGCACTTTTGCAAGCGCATCAGCTTGTCTCATTCCTACATGACCTCGTTAATTGATTAATCCATGCCCAGAAAATTTTATGAGAATCTCTTCAACAGTTCTAGAGAAATGATACCTAGAAAACTTCTTAAAAAATTCTTAATACATGCATCTTCTTTGAAAAGTTTGAAAGAATCAAATACAAAAGGGTTCCAAACTTACAGTGTAACTACATTGTAGAAATAAATCAATGATGAAAACCATTTTAATCTGCAGCTGGAGAAAAAGTGGTTGTGAAAAGATCAAATTTATGACAATTGCATAGATCACATTGAACACTGAACTTGTTCGTGTTTACTGAATAAAATCAAATTATAATTTAAGAAATCAAAATAGATAACAGCTGCAGGTATCTTGAATGCTCCACTTTACCTCAAATGGGGACAAGCTCACCACTTTATCACTTTATCTTAAATGGGAGCATGCTCACTACTTGACCTCAACTGGGGGCATGCTGAAGCCTTTATCTCTAATGAGGGTATGAACACCACTTTACCTTACATACCGACATGCACATCACTCATGCTGAAAAATCTGATAAATTTAATCAAGAAAAGATCTCAAATGAATTGCCATTTGAAACAATTGAATATTAAGAACTATAAGAAGTGCTTTGTGAAAAATAGCATTATAACAGACAACCTCAACTCCAAATATTTGCTTGCCAGTAATTTTGACTTTATGATCAGTCGAAAAATTTTAGATTCAAACCTTATTCTAGAAAGAGCCATGAGGGTCAAGAAAAAGTTATGAATATTATAAGGGCAGACTACGAACTTGGGCAATTTGAATTTCAAAGTCAAAGTAAGTAGCCTTAACAGATGATGGGTGGTTAAAAACTTATTGAAACAATAAAAAATTTCAAAATGTACTTTATAATTCATTTGACTTTCTGAAAAAAAGAGGAATTCAAGCTTTAAAAAAAACTGCAGTATTCTTGCAATTGACTTAGAAAGATGTTGCTGCTATAGGTAACTACATTAATGCAACACAAACCTTGTCTCCAGTTTTAACTGTTCTTTGGGGAATTTTAGCTATCGCTTTCTTGGCAGCACTCGCCAATCGTCTCTGAAAATAAAAGAAATAAATAACTGAAAAATCTAATATCAAAAGTTCTGTGATATCGACAATTACCAAATTAGATTTAAGGTCTCATTTCAGTGATTTTGCACAAAAGTCAACTTGTCCAAAATCCAAATGCTGACATTTCTAACAGTCTAAAGTCATTCTGTCCAACACTATTCAAATTTGGGCTGAAGTTTTACGAGTCTCCAGCTAGGTAAAATTGCTGTTGTAACTTTATCTTTCCAAGTTTCACTTGTGATAAATTGACAGGTGCATGTGTGTAATTCCAGTACATTGTAATAGCTATGTATTTCAATGGTCCATAAAACATGCAATACCACAAGTCAACATCACAGCTTTGAGGTAAACAACTGAAACTAGCATGTATTTATTAAGTAGACCAGTTAATACAGGATATAGTATTGAGAGTTTTTCATTTAGGCCACATAAGACAGGGAGTTGTTATATACAGGGAGTTGTTATATACAGGGAGTTGTTATATACAGGGAGTTGTTATATACAGGGAGTTGTTATATACAGGGAGTTGTTATATACAGGGAGTTGTTATATACAGTGAGTTGTTATATACAGGGAGTTGTTATATACAGGGAGTTGTTATATACAGGGAGTTGTTATATACAGGGAGTTGTTATATACAGTGAGTTGTTATATACAGGGAGTTGTTTATATACAGGGAGTTGTTATATACAGGGAGTTGTTTATATACAGGGAGTTGTTATATACAGGGAGTTGTTATATACAGTGAGTTGTTTATATACAGGGAGTTGTTATATACAGGGAGTTGTTATATACAGGGAATTGTTATATACAGGGAGTTGTTATATACAGGGAGTTGTTTATATACAGGGAGTTGTTATATACAGGGAGTTGTTATATACAGGGAGTTGTTTATATACAGGGAGTTGTTTATATACAGGGAGTTGTTATATACAGGGAGTTGTTATATACAGGGAGTTGTTATATACAGTGAGTTGTTATATACAGGGAGTTGTTATATACAGTGAGTTGTTATATACAGGGAGTTGTTATATACAGGGAGTTGTTATATACAGGGAGTTGTTATATACAGGGAGTTGTTATATACAGTTTATATACAGGTTGTTGTTTTATATACAGGGAGTTGTTATATACAGGGAGTTGTTATATACAGGGAGTTGTTTATATACAGGGAGTTGTTATATACAGGGAGTTGTTATATCCAGGGAGTTGTTATATCCAGGGAGTTGTTATATACAGGGAGTTGTTATATACAGGGAGTTGTTATATACAGGGAGTTGTTATATACAGGGAGTTGTTTATATACAGGGAATTGTTTATATACAGGGAGTTGTTTATATACAGGGAGTTGTTTATATACATGGAGTTGTTTATATACAGGGAGTTGTTATATACAGGGAGTTGTTATATACAGTGAGTTGTTTATATACAGGGAGTTGTTATATACAGGGAGTTGTTATATACAGGGAGTTGTTATATACAGGGAATTGTTATATACAGGGAGTTGTTATATACAGGGAATTGTTATATACAGGGAGTTGTTATATACAGGGAGTTGTTATATACAGGGAGTTGATATATCCAGGGAGTTGTTATATCCAGGGAGTTGTTTATATCCAGGGAATTGTTATATACAGGGAGTTGTTATATACAGGGAATTGTTATATACAGGGAGTTGTTATATACAGGGAGTTGTTATATACAGGGAGTTGTTATATACAGGGAGTTGTTATATCCAGGGAGTTGTTATATACAGGGAGTTGTTATATACAGTGAGTTGTTATATACAGGGAGTTGTTTATATACAGGGAGTTGTTATATACAGGGAATTGTTTATATACAGGGAGTTGTTATATACAGGGAGTTGTTATATCCAGGGAGTTGTTTATATCCAGGGAGTTGTTATATACAGGGAGTTGTTATATTCAGTGAGTTGATATATACAGGGAGTTGTTATATACAGGGCCGGGTCACCAACATAGTCTAGACTGTGCATCAAAAAATTGCACCTACATCCATAAAAATTTGCATCTGAAAACACAAGTTTCAAAATGCAATTGCGCTGATCTTTTACAAGCATTTTTAGGTCACCCAAGATTTTCATGGTGACCTATACATTGTGATTGCCTTCTGATGGGCTCCATGGGTCTGTACCTAAGAACTGATTTCAACAAACTTTTGCAGAACCCTCCCAGCCCAATATAAACCAAAGTATCATAATGAATTATATGATCAAAGCAGCCCCCTACCCCCAACCCCCACCCCCACCAAGGGTCTGAGGGGCAGGGTCTAATGCTGTCAAATTGACTCAAATTTCTAAAATCTTCTTTTCCACACCTAGATGGTAGAATCAAATGCTCTTTCTGGTTGGAAAGATATAAAGGTACTTTATCAAAATTATGAATTTCCTGACCCCAGAATTTTTCCCCTGTTGAGGGGTTGAAGTTTAAGTTTCCACAGGTAAATTGCATCTTTTCGCAAAACACTGTAAACTTTCCATTGACAATATCTAAGAAAGAATTATTAGCATAGGATGACAGTTTTGATGGTATGCAATAAACTGCCACTGGCTGACCCCTAACCTTTAAACATATCACTTCAAAATAATTATCATCAATGACACAATCTATATAATCTATAATCTTTATAGTGCTCACCTGAGGTGACTGACATGGCTGCTACGCCTTTTGTAGTTTTATATTCATTACTTGACACCAGCATTATTACATAAAACATTGTGTTCAATAGTGTTGGGCTGATGAGCAATTGTAATTGAAATCAAATATAAAAAAAAATGGGAGAGAGAAAAACTGGCAACAATCAATTATGAGAAACTCGTAATCAATTCAGAACTTCTTCATCAACTTTGTCTGTTTACTGGAAATAAGTTTCCTATAGGCTGTGTTATTATTTGAAGTTGATTCTGGTCTACTTTTTGAAAAAAAAAAGTTGGATGAATTTGCTGGGAACAGAATATTCTGATTTAAACAACTGTTTGACTGCACTGAACCACCATAATGTAATAATCATAAAAATCATTACAAAACTATATTTGTTAAACGATCAATTATCAATCGGTCTGAGTTTTATAAACAATTTGGTGAAATCAGCTGTGATTTCTCAGCAGTTTTCAAACACTGTACAGATTACAAATGTGTGTGAGCCAAGTACAGATTATCAAACACCAACCATGTCAATATTCTCACTCCGACTACCAACTAACAAACATTAATGATGCAATATGCAACAGCTGATTGAAGATACATTTTTATGACCAAATTCACCAGACCTTGTGATTAAGAACATGGAGACCTGTGAGAATGTATGTAACCTTGACACCTCTTCAAGGAGAGGAATCCTCAGATCATCTGTGCTGGCCAGACTGAAGGAAACTGTAAAGGCCTGCTAGCCTGATACACACTTTGTGATATACCAGTACATGTGCATCGGCTGACTGCATTCTTTTCAATCTCTTGATAAAGCCTGGTTTAGGCTTTCATCTCTTCACTTGCTTATTTTTTCAACCATTTTCAGTCCAATGACTTCAGTTTCCATTGTGAAGGAATGTGAAATGAAATACATTGACTCCCACATATGACATTCAGTATAGTTTCAGTTACCCTGTTTTGTAGGGAATATCTGAACTATGGGTAAAGCTAACCAGCATACAGCTTAATGCCAGAGCCCACTGTATGTTTTGCAAGACTTTGTCAGATTGTGTGTACATATGTATGTATACACAATATCTAGGTAGAAAACAAAAGCTTGTAGACTTTCCACAACCTAAATACACATCACACAAACCAAAACACTATAATCTGTACACATGTGTTCCAGGTACTACTCAGGCTGTATTACATAACCTAACAAATGGTCATCAAAACAGAAAATAATACATAAAAATTTCAAATTAGCTTACACATACAGGATATGTTTTCAAAATTCGGGATAATTAATTTTTATCACTTGCCCTGTCGGACAGGTGATTACCCAACTTTTAAACCTGCCCATCATGAATGATGACTTGGCCAGTTCTAAAAACGTTTTTGTTCTTTGTACTTGTATGCTTTAAATGTAAGATATCTTATATAATGAATGTGAATTTCTCATCATGTGCATATATGTCCACAGCATATAAACATTTAACCTTACAAATTCTAACTCAAAGTGATAGGATGTGCTTGTTTGTAATCCTACTGAACTGTAGATGGGTGAGCTTATTAATTATCAAGCATGGGATTTTTTGTCAGATAAATATGGTAATATGTACGACATCAGAGTATTTAAAGGCTCATTTTCTGAATGGTGATTCTCAACCTTTTACAATATGTCTAAAACTAAAATGCCAATTCATAACCATAAGTAAACTGACTAGACAACACTTTTACTTGTATTGCTATTTGTTCCTTAAAAGGTTTACGCCTGGACTTTTCATAATTTGATATATCAGCCTAAGATGATGCAATAATGCAAGTGTCCAATCCTTCTAGGCAAAGACAATCATGAAAGCTTGTCTCTTTTCCTTTAGCTTAGCCCAGTGAATATACAAATTTTGAAAGTAGAAAAAGGTCATGTCACATCAAAGTGTTACTTTCGTGATGGCAAGATTCTATTTACCGCATAAGACATAACTACACAAGTAACACTTTGATTCATTTATTTACATTCAAAGTAATTTTAAAAAGTTGAAAAATAAAAGTATTTAAAAAAAAAATATAAAGGAATTCAATTATCAAAATCATTCAAGTCTATTAGTTTATATGGCTTTACTGCTAAATTGCCACTTAGAGTGATATTTTTGATCAAATAGTCCTAGATATCCAGATACTCTTGTTTATGTTACAATTGTTGACAAACGCATATTATATGGAACTGGGTACATGTCATTGTGTGCAAATACCACTTAACCTGTTACAAAGCAATTTTATATTTCCGACACTGATGAGCCGAAAAAACAAAATATCTTTAACATACCTATATGATATTTGTTGTTCAATAAAAAAAAATATTGTGTAACTGTAATAGCAGTAGCTGACTTCCATGCACATGTAATTGAATATCATAAACACATGATCATTTCCCATGGTGATTTTCCACTAATTTCATTTGATTCCAACAGTTATATTCTGTTCAGGTTTGTATTAAATGATATGTAGGGTTTAATTAAAGAAGAATATTCCACTCTCAATTAGGGAGGTGTCATGAAAAAACAATTATATTAGAAGTGCCTGCTTTCTACTTTACTGTAAGACATGGTCCTTCGAATAAACACATTGACGTCACATGTACCACATGACCATTTACCTCAATATATTTCACACTTGTGCGTAAAGCATACTTTTGACTGCCTAAAAATAACTATCGTGACATTTGAATGACGTAATATTGTTGGTAGTGGTATTTGGATTATATCATGACAGAAATCGATGAAAGTCATCGCCAAAACCCTTAAAGGAGATCTATAGGTCCATTGCCTTTTCTCCCATCTCCTTGTCTTATGACAATAAAAATTTACTGATATATTTGATGTGTATCACATTATATGTACTTGTTTAAATACCACTAAAAACTAAATCTTTAGTAAACAGATCAAGCTATATGGACTTTGCAGTCAGTTTCAAAATCATGCTTTTAAAACCAAAATAAAATTTTTGTAAATGAATTCATGTAACATGTAACCAAATTGGAAAGTTTAAATGTCCATATGTACTATACTCCATGTTTGATTTGAATAGCACTTGTACTTTGTGAGAAACTGAGCTAAATGCAACACTTCCGATTCTCAGCATCCCTAATTAGAAAGCTATACATTTGGTAAATGATCGTTTTGTTGAGGTATCCACAATAGGAAAAACTGAAATGTTGATGTCGACACCGTCACATCCAGAGAAAAAGTAACACCATAGTCATGTATCTGCAATTTTTTGTTACAGAGGAGAAAAAAGGGCTCTGACATTTGATTGCATCTGAGAAATAGTTACAATGAGCAGTTTATTATGAAGAAAGAAAGTAGTTCCAAGATCTATACCATCGATAAAATGTGGGGTTTTTTTTACGACAACCATGGGCTTTTATTAATTAGCACTGATGATATACTGATCTTATGAAGTACATGACATTCCGATATAAAAATGAACACTACCACAAAATTTGGAATGACTCCACACAGCACTCACATCCATGAAGTCCCATAGCTAGAATGTATCAATTATTTAGGTATTTTTCTGTTTTTGTAACGATCATATATGTAGATATGATAAATATTGTTAATGCCATTTCATTTGAGCATTTTTGTTTTGGGAAGGGCCCTCTTGCAAGTGACTAAAGTTTTTAAACCTATTTCTTTGAAATATATTGAAATGGTTTACATGAAATGTTAAAATATCTGTAATAATTTGTAAAATTGTAACAACTTTCTCCAGTCCAAAGACCAGAATCAATGGTAAAACTATCTGGCATCCCTCACAAGAATATTTCTTTAACACAGATGTATTTTCAATGTCTCCTCAACCTTCCCCAATAAGTAAGATTATTCTAGGAAACAGTCATAGAATTCTATCAAGATCTTCATGTACGTATACGCAGCCATGGAAATAAATCAATTTCTCTCCAGATCACAGCGTGCCACAACTTCCAGGCTTCTTCATAACATGTAAAGATTTCGATCAATATCTTGCCAGCTTCATTGTCTAGGTTCTGCTTTTGACATTCCAATGCTCAGCATGCATGCCTAAAGCAAATGCGTTGTTACAGTAGAGTTTCAGTTCTATGACATACCTGTTTCAGGTATAATATCTTTAGTGCCAGATGTGTTTTTCATAGAAATGATTAATGTTTTTGACACAATGTATACTTCAAAGGATCTACAAAATCAAAACCTCTTTAAATGTAACTCTCATTATCTTTATGCATTTCATTATCACAGCACAAAAATATGTTCACCACTTTGATTGACATAATTATCTGTAGTTTATATAAATGTAATTAACAGCTTCATAATATGCCATTGGCAAAAATACCATATACTCGGTAATGAAATAGAAGGTTCTATCAAAAAATATTACCATCTAGTATGAGGTGTCTTCAGAAATATGGTTGAACATGGTGTAATTGGCTTAAAATGCTTTGTTTCTTATAGAAAGAAGAACAAACATACCAGGATTTTTCCAAACTCTTGTGTAAAATTGTAAGACAAAACAACAGGTAACATGGTCCTTGTACAGCTAACATTGATATTAAAACAAAAATTAAAACTTTATGGTATTTCAAAGTGCCTGTACCTGCTAGCCAAATGGCATGATCCTAAAGTCTACTGAATTAGTAGAATCCTTACCTTGATTTTAATGTGTTTAATGCATATTTCCTTGAAATTATGTAAATGTCAGATGCCCCAGTGATAAGTGGACAGACAAAACACTGTTCATTACTTTAGCTCTTCAATTCATGTGAAGTCGGTATTTTATTTCTATATAATTAAATATACATATATATTACAGGAATAATGTTAAAAATTCTTACATTTTTATCTTTGCATATAATTATGAAATAAAAATACTACACATAGAAAAAATAAATGTTCCTTGCAAGCTATATATAATAGTATTCATAACTGCAACTTACCGTTAATCTTTCTTTGGCATGAGCATAACGGAAGCGTTGAATATAGTAGAAGACCAGCCATGCAAGGGAGATAATCATCAGCACAATGAAAGAAATTGAGACAAAGAGGACTGAGGTCTTGCTAATGTTGTGAGGATTGAAGGTAGGGTCTTCTGTCTTGGGTAGCGTTACAGTTCCAACTGTTATATGCATCAACACTTTGTACTTCTTTTCTAAAAGATTCACAATCTGTTGGCCTTCTTCATTTTTTATGTAGATGGTCACCACATCTTCAACTGAAAAGGGAAAAAATAAATTTTAAAGGCTGTGGATGGGCTTATTACCAAACATGGGATTATTTCGAGATATACATCTTTGGTGTAGTATATCAAATGTATTGCTGTACTGATATGGAGCAGTTGTCATTTTTTCAGTAGAAATTGATCATGATTCAAAGCTTAAGTGTTTCATTATACAAAGGGGAAAAAAGCCTTTTTTAAGATTTTACACAAAACAGAAAGAAAATAATTTCAAAGTGTGTCTGAAAATTTTTAACATTCATTACTACTTAAGAGTCAAAAACACGTTTGAAGTCATATAGGGTAGCTGACCGGCCTGTTGGTTTAATTTTGACCTTGAGCTCAAATCTGAAGTAGAATTTCAAGCTTGCCCAGGGAAAACTTCTGAACTTTATCAATGATTACAAATACACTTAACATACATGTATGTTCAGGGAAAACAAGTGACATTATCAGATCTTGGTAAATAGAACATAAAAGAAAAAAAATTGCTGTTTCAATAAAATGTGACATCAATCAAAATTTCACATCAATCAATTTGATTTTCACAGTACTTATACTACAATATATATGTAAACAAAAACATGCAGATTTACATTTATTACATGTTACTGTAGAAGAATAAGGTATTTCAAGTTTTAAAGGATATGCAGTAAAATCATGTTCTTTTTACTGATGCATGTTTTATAATATGCTATCCTGGTATTCACAGTGGATTTCCAAGGTCTAGTCTGACCACATAATTCACTCGAGAAACCCCTCTCAAACTTCGACCTCATAGTATCATGTGACAGTTTTGAAAATGAGGCAGTTCATTTGTATACACATGAACACATGTGATGGTGTAGAAAATTTTAGTGATTGGTATGAAAAGATCAGTTTTTTGGCACTCAAATTTGTTATAAACAAGTAGACATTGCTTGATAGCTCAAATTTAATTAATTTCTGTCTCACTTTAGCTGTACATGCAAAGCTTTGACCTCATTTGACTTGGTCAGTCCATTAGCTAATCCAGCAGAATACATATGCATTATCCCAATTGCTTTCTCATCTGAAAAGTTCCCATCTGCCATCATCAGCTTCCCCAGCAAAGTTCTGAGGTTTTCTTCTGCCCAATTGGCTATACTTTGCTTTATGGACGACATCTTAACATTTTTCTAGTTGCAACCATGGGAAGTAATTCTTGTTTACTGACAGGATGTATTGTAATCATGTGTCATATATATATATATATATATATATATAAAACAAAAAAATTATAAACTGTATACAGACTGTTTTCTTTTTATAATTACTAATTAGCACCTTTATGTGCATAGTCATCAGAAACCAAATCTATCACTGTTCATAAGATGACTTGATATGTATGCAATAATAATAAAAACAACCGATTGTTTTACAAAAAAATAAGTTTGACTGTGACGTCTCTTTAAAGGTAACATTTACTACTTTGGTACATATATATATATCAAATGAACTGAACTGAGATCACTACATGTATCAGTACAACTGAAACTGTAATTAAACTAGAGCTATATCTCTACATGTTGCTGTTTGAAAATAACAGGATTATTTGTTGTTTGCATTTCCTGCCATTTTCAGGTACATACTGGTACCTCTAATTCTAACATCTATTGTATTTCAACCTTTATTGATTTTCCTGGCTAGAAATGTCACTTCTAAGTCCTAACTGTTGTTAGCATTGCCAGACAAAATGTATATATATTCAATGAAAAAGGTTTTACAATTTGTAACATTTTATTCCAGGAAAAATCACAAGCCAATAAAAATGAACTCTTTTCTATCAATAACAATTATGGTGCATCAGGAAGCAAATCTGGGCATTTTCCTTATGGTAGCTTCTGGCACTCATTTGCAAAATTACGTAATACAAAACAGAGGTGCCACCTTGGCAATTACGCCAAAAGTTAATATTGAGTATGTCCTCCATTTGCTGCCACTACTCTGCCATTCCTGGTAAAGAGCATGTGAGAGTTCTACTTTGTCACTCCTGCTGAAGAGCATGTGAGAGTTCTGCTTTGTCACTCCTGCTGAAGAGCATGTGAGAGTTCTACTTTGTCACTCCTGCTGAAGAGCATGCGAGAGTTCTACTTTGTCATTCCTGGTAAAGAGCATGTGAGAGTTCTACTTTGTCATTCATGGTAAAGAGCATGTGAGAGTTCTACTTTGTCACTCCTGCTGAAGAGCATGTGAGAGTTCTAATTTGTCATTCCTGGTAAAGAGCATGTGAGAGTTCTACTTTGTCACTCCTGCTGAATAGCATGTGAGAGTTCTACTTTGTCACTCCTGCTGAATAGCATGTGAGAGTTCTAATTTGTCATTCCTGCTGAAGAGCATGTGAGAGTTCTAATTTGTCATTCCTGGTAAAGAGCATGTGAGAGTTCTACTTTGTCACTCCTGCTGAAGAGCATGTCAGAGTTCTAATTTGTCATTCCTGGTAAAGAGCATGTGAGAGTTCTACTTTGTCACTCCTGCTGAAGAACATGTCAGAGTTCTAATTTGTCATTCCTGGTAAATTGCATGTGAGAGTTCTACTTTGCCATTCCTGCTGAAGAACATGTCAGAGTTCTAATTTGTCATTCCTGGTAAATTGCATGTGAGAGTTCTACTTTGTCATTCCTGGTAAATTGCATGTGAGAGTTCTACTTTGTCATTCCTGGTAAAGAGCATGTGAGAGTTCTACTTTGTCACTCCTGCTGAAGAACATGTCAGAGTTCTAATTTGTCATTCCTGGTAAATTGCATGTGAGAGTTCTACTTTGTCATTCATGGTAAAGAGCATGTGAGAGTTCTAATTTGTCATTCCTGGTAAATTGCATGTGAGAGTTCTACTTTGTCATTCCTGGTAAAGAGCATGTGAGAGTTCTACTTTGTCACTCCTGCTGAAGAGCATGTGAGAGTTCTACTTTGTCATTCCAGCTGAAGAGCATGTGAGAGTTCTACTTTGTCACTCCTGCTGAAGAGCATGTGAGAGTTCTAATTTGTCATTCCTGGTAAAGAGCATGTGAGAGTTCTACTGTGAGAGTTCTACTTTGCCATTCCTGGTGAAGAGCATGTGAGAGTTTTACAATGAAACTAACATCATGATGCTGAAGACATTCCACATGTGTTTGTCATTGGAAGAACATGATAATTTGTCATTCCTGGTAAATTGCATGTGAGAGTTCTACTGTCAGTCCAGACAAGTGTATGGACATTATCCTGATAAAAAAACAGTTTGACATAAGGCGTGATGTACGTGGACAAACATTAACTTGCTGGAATGCTTGACGTATTAACTGTACAACTAGCTGGAGAAACAATTTCAACACAGAACCGCTGTGCAGTTAGTGTTCCTTGGACTGCCATCACCAAGTCAGTCTTTCCTCTCCAGATGATCTCTCCCCACACCATTACACTACCAGCTCCATACCCATCGCGCTGGGTAATGTTGTAGCATCATAACACTTGTGGCGTTGTCTCCATACACGCCTTCAGCTTACTGGACACAAAAGCACGACTCTTCAGTGAAAACAACTTTGTTCCATTGGCATTAAATCCACTGATGATGTGTTGCTGCCCAACTGAAAACATTCTAATTGATTTCATCATGGCAACAGAACAGCGATTACTGGATATCTACTGTGTAAACTTACTACCTGGAGACTACTCCGCACGGTTTGACAAGAAACACAAACTCTAGCAGCCTTGTGAATTTCATTAGCAACTTTCTGCGCAAAAAGGAAATGTTGACATCTTTACGTTATTACAATAAAAAGGCCCTGTAACTTGTAACTTGAAAGAAGTTGTGATATTGTTGAAGGGTGAACATGGAAGTGAAAAGCAACATCTCAAATGCACCTACCAGCATCCAACATCCCTATCATTATATGATATCTGTTTTCTGCCAAGTCTAGACATTCACCCATTTGACGTTTAGTTTTCGTGATTTTTGTTGCGAACACCTCTAATAACTTCGCATTCACCTATACACATGTCAAAGCTGTATGCAATCATGTGCTATGCAGCAGAAATGACAGAATGCATGTGTGTATGATCCCTGTGCATGGCTTTATCGAACTTATCAATTTACAATAGGCTATCACTAAAACACACCGATCTTACATCATATAAGCAAAAACATATCTGACGAAATGAAAATTAAATACAAAAACCCCATGCAGTGTATAAATATCTTTGCAGACACTTATGTCTACTATGTACCTGCATTACCATGCATTTAAGAAATTGTTAAAAAATATACTTCATATACAGCAGCTACAGCAAGTCTGAGGCTACACCTGGACCTGAGAAGTAGCTAGCTATATAGTTATATGTACAATCCAGGTGAATTTTGAAATTAAGTTATCTCACTTTAAAGCATTATACACTAGATGCATGTATCATACATATTAAATACACGTTTTCATTAAGACTTCATCATAGTTAGGCATATATCAAGCTCTCTTAAGATGCTTTCATTATGACCCATAATTCCTGCTTGTAATAAAGCCAAGTTTCATAATTAAGCAGATTTAAATTTGACATATACTACTGCACTGGTTTCCAGCCAGCTGGATATAGTGCTATTTAAACTAGCAATCTTCCCTCAGAAAATCACACATTTGCTTTATTTTGTTGTTGCTTCAGTCCTATTATGCGAGGTATTTCGGGATATACCAGGTTAATGTGGTGGAGGAGACCTGGAAAACCAGGAGAAAAACCACCAACCTGCAGCCAGTACATGGTGTGGAAAGTTAGTGAAAAAGATGATATAAGATGCCTTAACTACTCAGCCCCTGTGCCCCCCCCCCCTCCCCTCAATCACCTATGTACAATACCAATCATCACTGATCAATTACAATACCTACAATACCTAAATCCTTTTCATAGATGTACATTTCTCAGTGATTTCTGGGATTAAGATATTGGAGTCTTGGACTCATGTTTTCCTGTGGGACTCTCTTAAAATTTGGATTTGGTATATTGAACTCACCTAAAAAATCCTACAAAAATTACCATTTCTTCAGTATATATATATATTAAGACAATATCTAATATCTTAGTGGACTGTATTTTCAAACATTGAATTCTTTTATTTGGAATTTATTATGACAATATGGACATAAATGTGAGCTATTCTCTCAATCATGACAGACTAGTTATAAGGTAAAATCATTAAAGTGTAAAAGAACAGAGAAAATACACATTGCTGTCAAGTGCCCTGACCAGGAATCGAACCTGGGTCTCTGGCGATATACCAACCAGCTCTTCCAACTGAGCCAAAGAAGCATGCCTTGACATGAGTGACAGAGGTCGTATTTAACACTATAGACAAGCCACATCTACCCGCTCCTATTACAAAAGTAATAAGACACATAAACCCTGGTGTACCTTTTTATCACATTAATTATCATCATACTCATGCAAAGATTTAGGACATCATATTCATGCAGATATTTAGGACATCATTATTATATTTATGCAGAGATCTACAGCCCTACATGAATACAGTAGTAAGTTCCAGGTGTAAACACGTGCATATCACACTGTTCTCTAATGATTTCCAACTAACGATTGTGGTGCCATTGAAGTGTATACTTATATACTAAAATATATTTCTATGCAGAATGACCTAAATTGTGATACAACAAGTGACAAGATGTTGCCTGCAGTATTTATAATCAACAACATTTTATTTACTGATGAGTCTTGTAAATGCTCTGTAGTTTTCAATTTATGCATGTAAAGTTTTGAAAAAATCCTTCTAAGTACTATCCTTAATGCCATCCAGTAATATAAGAGCATTTTATTATATGCTGTTCAACCCACACATATGTATGTAGCATATCCTTATCAACAATCATGTCACTGAACTTCATAATTTTGCTCCTGGCTCTACACATGTACCCAAGTAATTTTTAATAGTATGCCCGTCTAATCATATAACATTAAATATTTGCACAAGATATGTATCAAACATGTGTAACAGCTCCATGCATTTTTCATGTTATCTCCGTGTAGACTACAAATGACCTATAAAATATCACCAGTGACAAGAGACGTATACATGCAATACACATGTAGACTATGATTGTATGGAGCGGTTGGTCTATTTTTAGACTATTTTCTTCCATCTTTGATGGCAAACACCTAAGTTATTATACAAGCAAGTGTAGCCACATGCATTTTCATTCAATGTACAAACAAGAAATATTTTTTTACAAATATCCAAGGCTACTTACCTCCTGTGGGTAACTCAACTTCATTATTGTTGACGGGCTCTTTTTCCTCTTTGGAGTTGTAAATGACCACGGCGGATGCATTGTATGTTTTAGCTGCTATTTCGATCTTTTTATTAAAAGAACAATTTCCCCTTTGGATTAAAGCAATCCAATTCCTTGAGGGTATATGATTAATCAGATCATTACATCCATCAGTATTATTTTCAATCGTCATCACTCTTACTACTTCTCCAGATTCCGGAGCAATTTTGCTGTTAACACTGAAATGGCCAAGTTCTTTGGCTTTTTGGAATAAAACATGAGTCATTCCATTATCTATATAAGTAATATTAACATTAGCTGCTGTTCGTTTCTTATTTACTGTCGAACGATTGGAATCTCTGGCACATCTTCCAGGCGGCGCAATCAAAACAACAAATAAAAGTACATGATAAACTAATCGCCATGACCTCCATTTTGGAAACGTACAAGTAACCAAAATCCTTGAAGAATTTGTTCGTTTCTCTTCATGTCCATCATCCACTTTGACTCTATTTTCGCTCAATCTGCTAGCAGTCATCTTCTTTGATAAATATTCAACCTTCGTCACCTTTGAATTTGTCTCTATAATGTCACTGACGCAGAAACATCGACACTCATCTTGCCCGTATGGGTCTGGTGCATTACATTAACATTGTTTTCATTCATGACGTCACGTGACATGTGATTTTGTGTTATTCTGCAGCGCCATCTATAAACAAGTGTGCTTTTATGAATGACGTTCACCTTATCGGGACAACGAGCAAACGCTTTTCTTTTGCAGTTCACGCTTTTTGTCCACATACTTTCACTTGATGAATGTAAACGTGTTTACGTAAGTCTGAAAAAGGACACATGACTGATTTTATCACAGGCGAGCTTAGATCAGATGAATGTTCGTTACATTTTTCACAACTTATTTCTTATACAACTAAAGCGGGACGACTAGGCTGTTGTATGGCCTACTAACCCAATTACTCAGAAGAGGACTTACACGACTGCTGATTTTTAATTCATATATGTGACGAAACTGATTTTTTCACCCCTAGAATAAATTTATTTGTTGCCCACATGCTGTTATTATGATTTTAAATTCCATAAGGTACATGTACATTTTGTGACCCTCACTTGTACATGTACATATATTTAGATATTTTTTTCTGTTGTAGATGTTCTTGATAAGATAACTTCGTTTAAACAAAGACATATATAAATGGGTCACTGATAATTGTTAATACACAAACGTATATAAGATAATTAACATTATAGCGTACTAGCGGAAATCGATTATCTTTCACGGGAAATTCAAACTCGACTTTTCGCCGGGATAAAGTACACTTTAAGTTGTTGCATGCTAATTATATTAGGAACTAGCCCCATTTTCACTTTCATGGCAAGGGATCACTACGTGACGTAGCAAGAGTCACCGGAGACGAAAAACGTGTTACTAACCATTCGGCTTTGCTATTGCACGTCACTGGTTTTCCTTAAATGAAACGACCCACGAGTTTTTATAGTTATAGGGTAAAACCGAAACACTTCATACAGTATATATATATATATATAATCTTTGTCTCATTTCTTGTATTTGTAACTTTAATTTTCCGAATGATGACGTCATATTACAAATGACACATTACAACCATGGTATCTATACTGCATATTGACAAATATTATCAAAAGGGCTTGATGTTGTTACTGGCAGCTTGAATCATACATGCCTACCCTCATACTCAATACCGTAATCTCGTTGCTATTGACTTGAAACAAGTACATGTATATTTTATGAAAAGCGTAGCCCTATTGTCTACAGTACATTCTCAACATTTCATATAATCTGTTTCTCGTCACACTTTTCCACCTTAGCGTACATAGGATAATAGTACAGCAGAAAAGGTTGGTCGATTCCTAACCATCTCTTTGACTACGCACGTCAGTTATAGTACGCTCCACTCTGGTCATTTGTCTGATGAAGGTGACTGTTTAGTCATCGTAACACAATAATTTTCTACTGGTTGTGCTATAAGAACTTCTATTAGATATTCGATGAATCTTTATGCTGGTGGTAATACAGACTGTAATATAGAAAACCTGCTAATTAATCCGTTTGATAATAACCTAACGTCAACAGTGCATTATCGTGTACGCGATTTCCCATGGCTACATATGATGTGACCGACCTGTTATCACAGGGGCCCTACCCTTCACGAGAAAAACACAATCGTTTTAAAGACTGATATAAATCTATGCAGGACACATATAACACACAAATGTCACTGAACTCAAGGTATCAGCTAGAACTAAAACACACAAATCCTTTCCAGAAGTCAGGCTTTAGGAACATCCAGATTTATTTTAAAATGATACTGGTGAGGGTCGCTGATCGATTAATACTGTACGTTTGTTACATATGACAAGTAAATCAATCATTATGTTGACGAAACAGAACAGATATATTAATCAGTCGTGGAACATTTCTTAATATGAATCTCATATTATTGACGTATATTTTTAGTTGCTATAGAAACTTAATTTGTACATATCAAGCACCAAGGCCATAGCGTTGTTTTATTTTGAAAGCTCATTTCAGAGGCGAAATTTTATTTTCCTTTCTCTAAATCTACTGTATATTAGAAATGGAACATTGATAAGTCATATGTCAATTAAATAGTAATTAAAACTTAAATACATAAAAGGCGGATAAAATGTGAATGAAGGAATTTCAGTCTAGTTGAGGCACTCTTTAAATGTTTCTGAAAAAAATAAGGTAATTAGCTTCGTCGACGACACTCGCCATAAAAAATTAGACTTGAGAATGAAAACCGGAACTGAATATATTTCCAAGACCAGCTGAAACAGCCTTTACAACGTTTTTTTTTTCTCTCATATATCCATTTGTGCTTATATTTATTTATTTATCTACCTTTCTCAAAATCAGTCTAAATATCGGTTATCAATTAGATCATGAGAGTGAAACACAAAACTTCCCCTAGCCTTTTGAAATGACGTATTGTAAGTCTTACCATCATCCATCACGAAATTTGATCGTAATGAATATCGAAATTCTTATGTTTATTATACGACTTGGTGGAAGGCTAACTGGAGAGATATAACCAATGGCGAAATACACAAAAGTGACATTCCTGATTAAACAAGGTAGACATGTTTATCTTTCACAAGAGGGCCCTATCAAATTGTACTATGTAAGCAAACACGCTTGTGTACTAGTGTATTGAAACATAGTTTAATCCTCTCATTCATTCAAATTTTTGGCTTTCGACTTAGAACTGAACATCCTACGAACAACTTACGTTACTCCTTTGCAGGGCATCACGTCTTTCTCTTCCTTCCATGTCTACTTATTTTCACTGTCTGTTTTTAATCGTTTTACACGTACAATTATGTCATGCCTCACACAAATGCACGTGTTTCTTAAATTGAGGCAAATATTAAACAAGTGTGTAATTCTTTCCTAATCTAATTCGTCTTTTTGAAGTATCCTTTTTTTATATATTGAATGTATTGTGTATACGTATGAAATAATGTTTATATTTCAGCAAACATACAAAGCCATAAAATTTATGAAAAGGTCAAATATATTCCAAATTCCGTGGCTAATTGGGTCTGTATCTAAGTACACTTGTGAGATGGTGTGAGACAAACCAGATGCTACCCTAAAAGGTAGTTTTAATTGGATACCTTAATTTTATATACTGACATCCTTATAGCGTTTTGTTTATTGAGTTACGATGTTAGAATTATCTCCCTTGTATTTGTATTGTAACAGAACAGTTCAGCTGTTTTCTACCATTCAAATCGGGTATCACAAGAACTATTCACAGGGCAGTTTGAAACCGGATTTTGTTTAAGAAGTATCACAGGAAGTTTTCAATATATATAAATATATATACATATGAGTTAAAGTTTGTCAACTTTTTTTTTGTCTGGAGAGAAAAAGTTTTTCTATGTTGATGATGCACCTAATTATAAATACATTATGGAACACGACTATATCAATAATTATGAACGTTTCATGTGACAATGCAGAGTTGATATCATCTGAAATTTCTCTGCATACGTCTTGTGACTTGCACAATGTTTAAGACATAGTACTCTAGATACGAGAAGCCCTAAGCAGAGCCAGAGAACCAAGGACTAACTGAAGACAAATAAGACATATTACACGAAGATTTACATTTTATTTTTTAAATCACACTCTTGACTCCATTTATATACTGCTTTTGTATTTTCCACAGAGCACGAAAACAGTAAGTGTATTCTTCCAAACTTGTATAAACCAACTTCGACCCTGGAAATGAGAAGAAAAACTGAAGACTAAGGATTGAGCATTGCAAAGAATGATTAAATTATCTGTAACAAGGATTACTGGGCAGCTTAAAGGATTTGTCTTGTTTCAGAAGAGTTGAATGGTTTCACGGTACTATATGAGTGGGACGTGTTCCCTTCATCGGGAACGATCGGAACTTGAAGTACGCAAGAGACAAATCATTTAGAATGTCAGCACGTGACCTGGAGATCGAAAGAGGCAATTATAGAAATATTGATATAAATAACAGGCAATATGTATTATGTAATAATCATGAGATTAAGGACTAGTAACATTTGGTAATAAAGTTACTATTTTATGCAGACGTTTGCTCGAAATTTGATAAGTCATTCTATGTCAATCGTCCGAGTATGTTTAAATTTATATAACTTATGAACTTTGAAAACGGTAAAGAATTAAACCATACACAAGGTTAGCTTCTAAGAAAAGAAAGGACTAGATTGGTTAGGATATATATCTGCTCTACAGGTAAAATACTTATAGAGGGTAATATAGTGTCGCCATTCAGGTGTCTTTGTATCCTTAACCATCTTATGAATATTTAATCTAAGTCGAGCAATGTTAAATTGGACAGCAATATTTTTTGGAAATAGTCGAAATTCCAGAACACCATTGCCGACCTAAACACTCCTATATTTACTACAATCGGTTATTTATTCAGTGTTACTGATAAGTAACTACACCGGTACAAAGTTGACCAGAAGGGGGCGGGGTTTAAAAAAAAAAGTTTGTCTATTTACCTGATGTTACATCACACTTGTGTAGTATAGACAGCAGTTCCATTTTGTCATATGACAAGAGAGTACAAATAATAGGTGATAACTGGACCGATACCAGTAGCATTTCAAAACAGACACATGTGTCCTTTTGAAGGCCGCCGCACATAGGCTATCTTTTACGTCTATCGTGTACAGAAAGCTGGTAAATGTAAGTATTGATACAACTATACTTTTGATTTAGCTTTAGTAAACATTAATACAAGATGGGTATACAAGATGAATACAAGACGGGTATCGTGTGTTTGACATGATTTAGATTTGGTGATCAGTATGTATATATATGCCAGGTGTGTCTGGTAGACCTTTCGGCGGTACCTGGAATTAATATCATCACAAATGTTTCCTGATATCGATGATAAAACAATCAAGAACATGTATTTTTATAAGTAATTGATACATTTTTATATTGGGGACCAGAATAATCGTTAAAATCAAGATTAACATATATTGCATAGTAAAGCTACCTAAATCGAAAGTTGACCGCCTGTAGCCGCCATTTGCAAAATTTGAATAATTTCTGATGACACTACACGTTGCATTAAACATCACAATGAAAACACTAAAAAAGTCAATTAAAAAAAAAATAATTGTCATGCAGATTTTGGCTCATTGATTTTTTTTATTCAATTTTTATTTATTTTGCTATGTTGGTAAGTGTTCGTTAAACTATCTCCGGTCCCGCCTTCAGATATTATTTTTAACCTATGTAAATGTTTTGAGGTAAAATCCATTGAAAACTACAATTAAGAACCGCGTCACGTGCAAAGTTGCGTCATCTTATTTAATGTGTTCCTATCACTATGTAACCCTGGTAAAATACTAGCCGCAATATACCACTCGGCTAGTGAGAACTTCTCTTTAGCTCGATTGGTTGAGCGTCAGACTAGTAAGCCAGGGGTCCCGGCATTGAAATGAAAAATGACCTCTGTTACAACTATACAGTTTGAAGGTACTACATCAAGAAAAGCATTGATTGATCAAGATTTCGGTAATCTTGAACTGCTAAGACCTGGATCATGATGATCAATACGAGAGATATACTGTTATAATACACACAAACGGTGTTTTAGTTCAGATGATTACATACTAATTCAGACCAATGACAAACACTGTGTGTATAGGATCGCCTAATGATGACCTGTCTGACTACCTGATATGTTGTTTATGTCAAAGACGACATAATAAACGTAGGGCTGTATTAAATGCACTGTTGAGGTATTACACCATACTCTATAATATGCGTTAAGCCGTTGTGGTTCAGGGTATCTGATACCGCCGAGGTAAAGTCCTTTATGTTAGATGGGGATGTTTCGAACGATTCTCATGTTTCATGTCTCGTCATTTGAATCACTAAAATAATAGCACATTTCTTTATCAAATACCAGAGCAGATATAAAGAGCCCTTATCTACTACACAAGTAACCAGTGAAAGGACTATTTATTTTTCTATGAGGGTTTGTCTTGTTTTAAAACTCGCAATACTCTCTGAATCGTTTGATTTTCCTCTTTTTGCAGGATTTGCAAAATTCTAAAAGTTCCATAAGACAATTAAACAATTTCAGGAACTGACGAAAATTACATTTGGAACTCGCCGAAATGAAATAAAATTACAACTGAGTTCAATGCCCAAGCAAAAGTGTCTGTGATGATGCAAATAAATATGGTATGAATGTCAACAGAATAAATCTGTGTACACACGTATTACATACTACTTACACTTGGCTAGAGATCACTTATATTTATATGTATGTAAGGATATTTCGTTTTCCTTTCGCTCTATTTTCGCAGAATATGTTGACCTCCCAAATCGTCCTGTGTTCGTGTGTTCAGTCAACCATAACCGAGCATGCAGGCTTCTCCCTATGTACACTGATCACCTCTTTCAAAAGCTAAGCTATGCGAAGTAAGGCATTGTTCAGGAAATCAATTACATACGAATCTTCGCGTGTTTTTGTTTCGATATGACACAAAGACGAACTAACAATGGTTAAATGACAGACAAATTGCAAGGGACATTGGAATTCTACACGCGGAAACCCTTCCAGACGTTACACTGAAGTTCATTCAGTGGCTGGAATACAGTGCCAAGACCGATCACTTATATTTATATGTATGTAAGGATATTTCGTTTTCCTTTCGCTCTATTTTCGCAGAATATGTTGACCTCCCAAATCGTCCTGTGTTCGTGTGTTCAGTCAACCATAACCGAGCATGCAGGCTTCTCCCTATGTACACTGATCACCTCTTTCAAAAGCTAAGCTATGCGAAGTAAGGCATTGTTCAGGAAATCAATTACATACGAATCTTCGCGTGTTTTTGTTTCGATATGACACAAAGACGAACTAACAATGGTTAAATGACAGACAAATTGCAAGGGACATTGGAATTCTACACGCGGAAACCCTTCCAGACGTTACACTGAAGTTCATTCAGTGGCTGGAATACAGTGCCAAGACCGATTTTTGCTCATAAAGGCACGACGTCACAAGTTACAGTCTGCCACAGCTTCAAGAAACGACCTTTTAGATGCTTCTGGTTACTGGGTAGCTACTCAGACAGCTAGGTTTAAAGTTACGTACACCGTTAATGCGAGGTCCCTTAACTGCCCGTAATAATGAAGACCAATCAAATTGGGCCCAAGCTCACAACACATGTCCTCTTGAAGAGAGGTAACCGGTTTTCACGAAAAGTCCAGATTCTTTCTCGATTTCACGAAACGCACTTTAGAGTATGGAGTTAACCTGTGGAGAGGTTCCAGAGAGATAACGATGTTGAACAGGTGTGTCTGGTAGACCTTTCGGCGGTACCTGGAATTAATATCATCACAAATGTTTCCTGATATCGATGATAAAACAATCAAGAACATGTATTTTTATAAGTAATTGATACATTTTTATATTGGGGACCAGAATAATCGTTAAAATCAAGATTAACATATATTGCATAGTAAAGCTACCTAAATCGAAAGTTGACCGCCTGTAGCCGCCATTTGCAAAATTTGAATAATTTCTGATGACACTACACGTTGCATTAAACATCACAATGAAAACACTAAAAAAAGTCAATTAAAAAAAAATAATTGTCATGCAGATTTTGGCTCATTGATTTTTTTATTCAATTTTTATTTATTTTGATATGTTGGTAAGTGTTCGTTAAACTATCTCCGGTCCCGCCTTCAGATATTATTTTTAACCTATGTAAATGTTTTGAGGTAAAATCCACTGAAAACTACAATTAAGAACCGCGTCACGTGCAAAGTTGCGTCATCTTATTTAATGTGTTCCTATCACTATGTAACCCTGGTAAAATACTAGCCGCAATATACCACTCGGCTAGTGAGAACTTCTCTTTAGCTCGATTGGTTGAGCGTCAGACATGGTCGATACAGCGCAAGGTCAGTGGTGGTGTGAGGAGGCATAAGCTGACCTCCAAGTTTTTAGATATATACCTTTGCTGCGATGAAATTCAATGACGCTACTTGAGCTATGAACAAGTTTGGTAGCTGACTGGAACGATGTCTTACAAAACCGGATACGTAATCTCATTCGAGACAATTAAGGCATTATGTAGCTGTATTTGATGTTAATGGACATCACACTCGATACTAAAACAATACATTTAGGACGAATTTTGTTCATTTTAAGTGTTTTAAAATAAATACCTCGGTTTTATCAATTTAAAGAGTATCTCATTTCCTGTGGCCCTGTTTTCGACTGTAATTACCATTTTTGAATTATTTGCATGCTAATGAGTTAAAATTACAATAGATTTTTCAAGAAATAATCGTAGCACAGGAAAAAATGAAAAAATGTGTTCAGACTGATGTCCAAGAATAAAAATGACCCTTAGAAAAATGTAATATATACTAAAAGGATAAAGAAACGCAGGGTGAACTTTAAAGCGGAAATTAAGTATGATATCGGGCTTCATTTAAAACGAAATTTTGTATACTTACAGATAAATGAAAGCTTAAAAAATTCCAAAGTCTGTATTTTGCATCTGACAATTGGTTTAGAGGTACTAACGATTAAATTGAATGGACCCATAGGATTTTGAAATTGAAATTGAACTGAGTCATCAATATCTTGTGTGTCCGCCGTTTGCTGTGGTCACGGCCCTTATTCTTCTGGTCATAGAGTTCATGAGAGCGTTAATCCGTCTTATGGGGATGTTGTCCCACTCTTCAATCAGAGCTCTGGTCAACTGCTCTCGAGTAGCTGGGGGTGGCTGGCGCTTTCGAACCTGTCTATCCGACTTGTCCCAAAGATGCTCGATCAGGGACAAATCAGGGCTATATGGCGGCCAATCTACTGGTTGAATGTTGTTGTTGGCCAGAAAGACTTGGCAAATCCTTGCTACGTGGGGCCTAGCATTATCCTGCTGGAGGGTTAGATTATGCTGCTGTAAGAAAGGGATAACATGGGGTCGGAGGATCTCATCTCTATACTTAGCTGCTATTAAATTGCCATCAATAACAACCAATTGTGATTTTAACCCGTGTGAGATTCCTCCCCACACCATTACTGAACCGCCCCATAACCTATCCCTCTCTACAACGCAAGCGTCCATAAAACGTTCGCCACGACGTCGGTAGACACGTTGACGGCCGTCAGGTCGATAAAGACAGAATCGAGACTCGTCCGTGAAGAAAACTTGTCTCCACTGCCTCAGTGGAAACCGTCGTGGAGCATGTGCAGCGACCCAGGGCATACGACGCTGACGTCGAGCAGGGGTAAGGTGTGGACGTACGTAGGGGCGACGTGCTCTTACACCAACTTCTCGTAATTGATTCCTTACAGTTTTTGAACTTGTAGGACGCCCATGATTTCCACGAACATTAAGTGCACTCTCAACGGCAGTAAAGCGCCGATTACGCACATGAGAGACGACGATATAGCGATCCTGACGTCGTGATGTTACGCGCGGACGTCCTGACCTAGGTCGATCGGCTAATCGCCCAGTTTCCCGAAGACGTCTTACAAGACATTCTATGGTGGAAATATTAACACCAAAGTGCCAAGCAACCTGATTTTGCAGCTGTCCTTGCATCAGCATCTGAATGGCCTGACCCCTCTGAACTTCTGTGAGTCGTGCAATTCTTAAAACGAATCAAATTCTCAATTAATTTTAGGGAAGCAGTTGGTCTGTATAAAGACTAACGAAGAGTGACTTGACCAACGCTGCATGAGACCAGAACAACACGGTGCACGAAATTCTTGTTTTTTCCTTCCTCCATATACCAGAGCTGCCCACTGTACCGTGACTAAATTTTCGATACATGACAAGATGTAACATGACCTAATTACTCAATCCACAAAGTTTCACTTTATTTGGAGAACGCGTTTTCAAAATATCGGAATAAATATTACCCTGCGTTTCTTTATCCTTTCAGTATATATCTACCTATGTAGATGAGAAACATCTTTGAAATAACTTGGCCTTATGTTTGTAGATTCTGTTCACATATATCTTATATCAATGTGCTTTTGACATACGATGAAAAAGATGAAAAAGGAATACACATGTATAATTTTCACAAATTTCAATTGGAACATATTATAAAATGCACTCATTTCGTTTACACAGACGATGGAAGCTCCTCGAAGAGACAGAATATTGGTAGCTGCCATTGATTTCGGGACAACCTTTTCCGGCTATGCATTCTCCTTTCGTGAAGATTATGAAAATGACCCAAGAAAGATACAAGTCAATCCGACGTGGATTGGAGGGACAGCAGCTCTTGTATCCGAGAAAACGGCGAGCTGTATCCTACTGGACCAGGACAAGAAGTTTGTTGCCTTTGGTTATCAGGCGGAGGAAACGTACAGTCAACTTGTTGAAGAATCTGAAGATGATGACGTCGATGACAGAACGTTCGAGAGGTATTACTGCTTTAGAAGATTTAAGATGTCACTGTACAACTGCAATGGGGTAAGTTGGAATACTGTTCTGAATTATTTGACCATGTGTTTTAAGCATCAATGTATTTATATTGCTTTTACTGGGGCAGCTCTTACTGTTTGTGTGACATATGAACGTTATTGCATTTTTCTAAAACTTTTAACTCATTTGAAGCAGATGTGATTTGATTATAACGGAGATTCATGCAAATTAAACCATTTGTCTCTGTTGACGTATTTGTTTAATCGAAATCACGGTCAAACAGACGCTTTATCACAAACATTTGATCTTAGGCGCATATTTGTTGCACAATTTTCTTGTGAAACGGTCGAAAATACTTGATATGAGAGATTCGAGTAACGATATATATTGTCATATATATGCGGATATATGCGGTATAAATCTTTGAACTTAAACAAATGCATGATGGAAAAGAGAAGGTTAAAACCCATCATTGTTCTGCCCTTGCCAGTTTTTAGTAGTGTTCCACCTACTTTTTAGTAAGTGCAGTAGAGTTATCTCCCCCTGAATACCTCGCGTTCCGCCCGACGTTAAGACGAATGTTGATATGTTTGTCCGAGACAATTAAATGTGGCCCATACTGTGTATTTGTTCAGATCATGCGATCGTATTATTTTTCATATTTCCCAACCTTCTGTTGAATTAATGCATACGTAGTTTACGCATCTCCATGCAGTTATTTTCAATTTTGAGTTTGTTTATGTGACGCTCGTTAAGCAGTGTACCAGTTGACCTAGTTATTCACTGTAGCATAATGCAAAGTTTCATATGCTCGTATTTTAAAAATTGTGCTAATTGACTCATACCGCTTTCAATCTTTCTAAGTAACTAAACGTGTGGTTTTAAGTGCATCATATTTCTTTCATATTTCTGATATTTTTCAATGTTTACATTTTACTCAGAATCAAATAGTAATTTCCAATTTTCTAGAATCTTATTAACTTTAATTAAGTGTCAATCAAATTAAAACATATGTTAAATGAACTGTTTGTATCTCTTCCAGCTTTTACTATATATATATATAGATATACAAATATCAGCAGTATCCGGTACGACAATAAAGCCTGACAACTCTACAAATTTGTTGGTTATCATGTCGGGGTCAGCACAATCATGCAATGTGAATATCAAAATTGAATAGACCATCCTCTCTTCTCCTTATCAGTAAAACAAGAAAACACTGATATACTGACACAATCTAAAATAAAACATAAAATGAATAATACAAGGGAAAAGCATTAAAACGATCACATGCCTTTATCAGCGCTAAATTTTAAAGAGGTTTTCCGAACCAAAGAAGTGGTTCAGTTGGACATGGGAGATCGACTGTGAATATCGAGATAAGATAGATGGAAGTGCATACAACACGTACAACTAAATTAATGATTTTACTGTGATGTCACATTAAGGTCTTGTTCATGCACACAAATAGTCATTAGCACCTTTTCTTTCTTCCTGAAGGGCCTTACCAGGAAAACGATGATAGAGGATGAATCTGGGAAGAAGCTTCCGGCACTGCTGGTCATATCTTTATGTATCGGCTACCTGAAAGGTCAGCTACTAGCTCTCGTCAGAAAGAGGACTATTGGTATGGAAGAAAACGATATCCATTGGGTCATCACCATTCCTGCGATCTGGGACGATTCCGCGAAGCAGTTCATGCGCGAAGCTGCAGTCGATGTAAGCTTTGGTGTAAGAAAACTATTGGTGAAACTGTTATCTGACCTATAGGTTTCCTCATATAATCTGAAAGGTTAACCAATTTGCCCAAAATGACCCTGATTTTTGACGGACTGTAAAACATCCATCAATGAGTGTTTACCGCTTAACAATCGAGGCCGTTCAGTGTATCCTAAAAAATACCACAGGTTTTGATATTTCAAGGTGAACAAAACGTGTTAACAAGAATAAATTGCTAGATACAAATTGCATCTTTTCCTATTCATAGCAAGAACGTGATGTTGACGTTTTTTGAGCTATCCGAAAGTCATACTCAGAAACGTTATGATATAAAAAGTACCGAAGAATGTTTTAAAAAGAATTAAATAAGGAACTGTGTGAGGATATGTTTATGTGTATTTTCGAATTATTTTATTAGCGGAAAAATAGTCTGAAGATGTGGTAACACATTTTATGACGTACTGACCTATGTATTTTCTCCACAGGCGGGAATTAAATCAGATCAACTGTCTTTTGCGTTGGAACCAGAAGCGGCGTCACTTTATTGCCGATTAGTGAACGTAGTGGTGGAGGCAAATGATGAAAGTACAGATGCAGGTGTGAAGAAGAAAGAATTTAGGTCTTCAAAATCAGGCGAGAGGTTCATGGTACTGGATATTGGAGGTAAGCATTGTGCTGTTAAATATCGAAAACCACAGAAGTTCCAGTCCGTAAACTGATCACATTTCAAAGTCAACTTAGTCTGGCAGAGTACTAGACGATTGTTTTTTCCAAAACTGTGTGCGCTAAACCTACCTTGAATAGGCATGATTTATACGTTCTTTGATGTAACCCTTAATTGAAAAGGTCGAAATTTATTGAAGTTTGGATAAAGTGCATCTTCCTCTGTCGCCTCCTAGATCATAAAATGTTAGATTAATGTTACTGGGTAAAAGGATAAAATAGATGTATGGTGCAGTTTCATTAATATTTTTGCTCTGCTGTGTCTAATTTGAAAATTGTATCGAAATTTTAATGTTTAATATTTATTCAGGAGGGACGGCGGATATTTCCGTGCACGAACGACAGATGGATGAGAGGCTGAAAGAGATACACGAGCCTTCGGGAGGTCCCTGGGGAGGAACGGCTGTCGACAGGGAACTCTTCAAATTTTTGACAAGAATATTTGGAGAAAAATCAATAGAGAGTTTCAAGAGAAAATATATGGCTGATTACGTCGAATTATGTAGAAATTTTGAAATAAAAAAAAGAACAATTACAGAAGAAACCACAGGAAAGGTAATTCTTAAACTCCCCCCGTCATTTAAGGAGTCCGTCGATTCCAATTCAAACATCTCTTTCGATGTTGCCCTTAGTAACTCCGAATTTTCAGAAAAAGTGAAGTGGTATAGTGGAAAATTGAAAATAGATGCGGATGTTGTGAAAGGCTTTTTTGAAGTACCAATACAGAAAATTGTCAGCCATGTAGAAAAACTCTTGAAAAAGGTCGGAAAGATTGAAATGATTATGATGGTAGGGGGATTCTCAGATTGTCAACTTCTCGACAAAGCCATTCGTGACAACTTTCCTGATATTTCTATTTTGAATCCAAACGACTCCGTTCTTGCAGTTTTGAAGGGTGCCGTCATATTTGGTCACAAACCTAGGGCGATTGTGTCTAGAGTGGCCAGGTACACATACGGCTACGAAGCTTGGCCAAAGTTTGACCCAAAAATTCACTCACAGGTTCATAAGGTTAGACTGGGCGGAGTCGATTGTTGTACAGGGGTATTCCAGCCGTACATTCGAATCGGTACTGAATTAAGTTGCGATGACCACATCACTTCAACACATTGTCCGGTATCTGACGAGCAAGAGGACATGGCTATCAACATCTATATATCTGAGAAGAAGGAACCAAAATACATCACAGATCCGGATGTACGACACCTCGGAACTCTGCGACTCCCGCTTCCAGCTTTCAAGCCTGGATTGAGAAGAAAGGTACAAGGATGTCTCTATTTCGGAGCTACTGAAGTTACAATTGAGGCGAAAGATTTGGAAACTGGAAACATCCATAAGGTGGTATTTGACTGTTTGTGAAGTAACCAACTTGGATCTATATTTCGCTTTATAGACAACCAAGAAATGCTTGATCAAGAGGTAATCATTGTATCCCAATTGACAGCTCTTGTAAACAACAATTACTGCATTTAGAGACTCTGCAAGAAGTTACTTTATTTTATAAAAGAATAAAATACTTTGTTTCTTGAAGACCGCAACCAAAGTATACCTGTGAAAGACGACCCAGAGAGGAATTGTTGAGGGTAAATGAGAAATGGTTTGTTGTGCTCATTGAATGCTTTCCTCTTTTGTCCATCACTACCCTCTCTTTCTTGCTACATATACATTTTTGTTTTAAGATAAGTAACTTCAAAAGAAGTTGATTCAGCTAGGTTTGGCATTAAATTGCATTATACCATCAAAAAAACTGACATTTCATGATGGAATTGATTTTGACATTTTAGATTTGATCGCATAAACTTGTTGACAAAGCCATCCGTGACAACTTCCCTGGTATTTCTATTTTGAATCCAAAAGATGGCGATCTGGCAGTGTTGAAGGACACCGTATTATTTGGTCACGAATCCAGGGTGATTGTGTCTTGAGTGACTAGGTACACGGTTATGAAGCTTGGTCAAAGTTTGACCCAAAAATTCACCCAAAAGATAGGAAGGTGAGACTGGGTGGAATCGAATGTTACAAAGGGGTGTTCCAGCCATACAGTCGAATCAGTACTTAAGTAAATTACGATGATCATATCACTTCTACACATCTGACGAGTAACAGGACATGACCAACGACATTTACATCACTCAGAACGAGGCTGCGAAATAAATTACAGACCCGGATATGCGACACCTCGGAACCATTAAGCTTCCGTTTCCAATTTGTAAACCGGAATTGAGTAGAAAAGTGCAACCAAGTCTTGATTGTGGACTAACTGAAGTGGTCATCCAGGCAAAAGACGTTGGAACTGGAAACATGCATAAAGGGACATTTGACTGTTTGAAGACTAAATGCAATTCCAAATAATGTATTCGTATTTAGTCTGAATGCCGATCAGATTTTACATTAAATTAAGAGCCTTACGTCACACCAGTATATACATCTGATTTGGCTTGTAAATAGAGTGACTCCATTTGATAGTTACACACTTGTTAATGCTTAAGGTGTTTATGCAGCACAATATCATTTGAGAGAATGTCGATTTGTTTAAAAGCAATTTGAAAATATAGCATTTAGATATCGATGCATGCTAATCATAACTATAAAATGCATTAACAGATTGTTAAATACTATTTTGTTTCATTTAGAAAGTAATTTTTCTATACTAAAATTCTAGACTTCTAGAATCTCGAAACGCTTTGATTCTTCTTTTATTTCCTAACCTTAATTATTCAAATAAAAAAGCGTCATTTATCACTGAGTTTTGCCTTTTATTTGTTAAGTTTCTTTGTGGCTTTCAGTAAAGATCTTGAGAAAAACATGCTTGATGCAAACTGTGTACAGCCAAATACGATGCTGCTCATGAAAAAGCAGCTGGACATAAAATTGTACCCCTAATCAGTTTTAAAATGGCAATATTACAAGGATGGAAATGTCTGGAGACATGTCATATATTCAAACAATGTCAGTTTTATTATTTGTTTGCTTGTGTGGGTATTCTTATTCCTTTTTGTTTTTAAACAAATATTTACAGGAAAATTATTGAATATTTTTGTCAACAATAGCACCCCGAACGCTTTTCTTGTGATGATCCTACAATTTGATGGGTAAAAATAAATTAACATTGACCTCATAGCAGTAACATGTCAAACAAATGATGTGTCGTGTACGAGCAACACGTTTGTCGCGACGAGTTGGACGTAAAGACAATTTTATATTTTCATTTCATAGGCTTGCGTTTGTGCAAAATGAAAAACAGAACGTCCAGATGTATCTTAAATTATTTAAAAAGGGTACATACAACTTTAAATTAAAACGAAATGATTCAACGGACAACAACAGGAAAGGCAATGACGAGATTCGGATAAGGCTATGCAGACCATGACAATAGTCTTCAGACTATTGATTGTGGTCCATTCGAAAAATGGATTTGTTATTATTATATTTTTAGTACAAATTGATTTCTTGAAGTTAGCCAAACACGAAGAGTTTATTATCAAAGCAATAATCAGAAGGTAATAGAATACAAAAGAAATTTATGTGTATAATTTGATAGCTCGTAGTTTAAAAGGTTTCGGAGATCTGGTCATTCCCATGATTCCTTGTAAAGATGGTAGACATTTTGGATCATCCGGGATCAACCGGAAATTCTGAATCAGAGAAGTCAGGAATAAAAAGAGCTCCATTTTTGCCAAAGCCTCACCTGGACACAGTCTTCGCCCTGAAATTTAAACCGAAGTAAAAACTGTATGTTTAACGTACTTGTATAATTCTAATTCTTTAAAAGTACTCCATTGAAAAGTATGATAAATCATGTTTGGCCTATATAGAAGATACAATGTAATTAGTTAAGTGGAATATGTGTGTATACTTTAATGCTATCATTCAAATTCTGACGTAGGATCTGGGAAATTCTGTTAAATTTTAAGTTCGCAAAATAAAACACGCTAGCGTCGTGTGGGAAAATGTGATACAATAATCACTTAAAGTATTCAGGATTTTCACTTACCAACAGAAAAGGCCGTGACCTTGTCACATCCTGTGACTTTTCCGTCGTCTCCAATATACCGTGATGGGCAGAAAGTATCCGGGTGCTGAAAAAGCTTCGGGTCATTCACTACAGAGTCAAGATTAGGGACTAGGATAGAGCCACCTGGAATGAAGAAGCCCCTGAACATCGTGTCACGGGCAGATCCATGCGCCACGGAAAGTGGGACTATGTTGGCATGGCGCAAGACTTCAACAATGAAAGCTTCGAAAAAAGGCATGTTTTCTTTATCGGAGATAGATGGCACCCGAGATCTTCCGATAACTTGATCGATTTCCTGTCGAAGTCTGTCCTGTATGTCTCTGTAATGTATAAGGTACAGCACAGCCCATCTGATGGTTGTTGCTGTCGTTTCCGTTCCGGCAGAAAACAAGTTTCCAATTAATGTTGTGAGGTTATCGTCTAAAACAATAAAAAAGAATTGAAAAAAGTAAATAGAAAAATATTTATCTTAATAAGATATTGTTTTTCTTCATTTATTTATCACTGTGATCCATTTTAAAATTAACCAAAAGAATTGTAACAGTTTCATTTTGCATTCTAAAATTGTACAAACATTCTATCAGTTAAAGCATTTGCAGACTAAACATTATATATATACATATATATATATATATATATATATATATATATATATATATATATATATAATTTTCTATTATAAAATCAAAATATAAACTAGTCACCTACCTGTAAAAATAGCTCCGGTCTCATCCGTGTGTTTTCTCTGCTCTTTCAGAAAAGCATCTGTGAAGTCGTTGATGTTTGTTTCATCGAAAATTTTCCGATGAGACTCTACCTGGTCAACGAAGAACTTTTTGATTTCGACCGTATTCTTTATCAGGCGTTTTGCCCCAAATAGGTCTCCTGGCAAATATCTTAAAAATGGAACTATACCAAGGATACCCGTGTGTCCAATAAGTTTAAAGTTCTGGTCTAATAAATCAAGAAGGGTTTCGAATGTCTTGTCGCCATGGTCAAACCTGTGACCAAATATCAGACTGCAAATCACATTCGATACGCTTGTGTAACTGGTATTCTTTATGTCAAATGGTTCACCGTTTGTATTGTGGATTGCAGCTAAAAAGGCATCAACCTCTTCCATAAGTTTCGTTTCCATCGACTTTTTTCCAAATCCGAACTCTCTTAGAGCAGTGATGGTGAACGATCTCGTCTCTTTCCATGTCGTTCCCGAGCTTCCGGATATGCCTGCGATCACAAAAAATACATGTCGACTAATTTCAGTGAATACATCTCTCTATAAAAAAAGTGGTTTGTTTTTAATTTTGGAAGCAGCATATGAAATCTTCATATCTTCAACTGTTCTTTTTGTTGAATGGTGCCAGAACTAAACATACAATATATAAGAAAAGATGAAATCAGAGAGTTAATTCGTCAGAAGTATAGATGATCAGTAAATAAAAACACTTAATAATAAAATATTTGCTCTATCAGTTCAAACTCACATTTCAACCTCAATGTTAAATATTTAATTAAAGTAGCACCATTGATATGGCTCTCAATTACCTCTGCCTCGGGACATTAGATCCATAAGGTACGTTTTTGGTCTATCCGAGAAAACATCGCCATTTCTAATAAAAGCTTCTTTCAAGGTATCGTATCCATTGAAAATGACAAACAAATTATTGCCAAAACGAAGACTGAATACGTCACCAAAAAGCTTTCTAAGTCTCCTAAACGTTTGTAGCTGATCTTTGGATCTGAGGTAACCAATGTTTCCCAGGAAGGGCAGTGGCTGTGGTCCCGGTGGCACATTTGACCAGCGTCGCCATCCAATGTAATATCGACCCAGAACGAAGACAGTTGAAACCAACACTATTTGATACAAATAGTCCGACACCGTGTGTTGTATCCACATATTGACAATCTCTGTTCACAGTTTTAAAATTATGGACACCGATGAACACATCAGATGACAATATTATTGTGACAATATTACTGAGGCGTAACTGGTCACGTAGTTAATAGAACACGCATTTATATATATACATGTATATAGACTATTGCAGACACGTCGTTGACGACCGGAAGTTTACGGCTGGATACCGGAAGAAATTTTCCTGTTTGTTTTATCACTACAAGAACACACAATGCAGATATATTTACCACAAAACACTTCTCGGGACACGAGGAAGTTTATACGTGTTTGTGACACTGACGAATACTTGCTCTATTTACATAAATGAAAGACGCACGTGACATTGGTCATGTGGACGCATGTTGCGGTTGAGGACATAACAAGAAAGCTGTCCTGTCTTTCAGGTAGCACGTAGTGATTTTTACAATTAGGTCGGCTTACATCAATTTTATCTTACATATACATCAGCAAACTTACTTGCATCACTAAGCCATGTCTTTTTCGATAAGTGAAATCCAACTTAAACATTTTTTTCATTTATCGATTTTTTACATAAAATGAATAGTTTAGAAATAGTGTCTTTCTAAAACTGTTCTTTATAGTCTTAGTTCATACGGAAATTAGGCATGAACTTATATTTTGATATCTTTTATCCGTTGTCCCATTTTTGTCAATAGATTTTCCTTATTTACTTGTGTAGAATTGTCAGATTCCATCAGTCACCCAGAAACTTTTCTGAGTAAGTATTAAAGGGACATTACGTAGTTGAAGTGAAAGGTATTGATTTTACACCAATATGGCAGGTAAAGTTGAAAGGTAACACAATGTTCTTAGATTACAAACGTTTGAAACTTCGATCAGAGGCTTAAACGCGAGCACGCGCAGTCGAGTTGTTAAAGTGGGGAGTGGGGAGGGGAGGGGGGTTGATATAAAGGGGCGAAAAAGGAAAGTTTTTGAATGAAAACACAAGCCATTTGATATCTATACAAAATGCTTGGTGTTCAGTACGTATCATGATATCTAAATCTTAAGTTATTTCCACGTACATTGGCAATTTTAGAAAAAGTGATTATCTGCTCTTTTCATGTAAAATGCAATCCAATAAATAATAGACAGCAATTTCAACTGGATTGGAACAACTACATACTGCAATTTGGACTAAATTAATTTTTAAAAGATCTGAATTTAGAGCAGTACACCCGCGTCTGAGTTTAGTATGAAAAATGTTTACTTTCCTATTGTCTATTGAATAATAATGAGGAACTCTTTCTACATTTCTTGTAATTCTACCTTTTAGATAAATTCAGAGACTCTGAATTCCTAACAAAAATATCTAGCGAATTCCTTCTTTTGATCTTGTCCGGAATAAAAAACTTTTCATAGGGCACTAAACGATAGCGAGTTATACCATCATCGTGATTATTTCTTAGGTTATATAGACTTACGTCATAGAAAAGACTTACATCATAAAAAAGACTTACGTCATAAAAAGACTAACAAGTAGAGGATTTATTAGTAATCATCTAACTGTGCGAACTTTATCGTCATTAAAAATATATCCCAAACACAAAATATGACACATTTTAATGAGTTATTCGTTGAGAGACATTATTTCGCAGTTGCCGCTGTTGAAATGTATGACGTTCATGAAGCCACATCTAACCCAGTGATTATTGGAGGCATAAGGGGCCGTGTCGGTGCCACACCCAATCATGTGTATATCGTGTTCCCAGTTGTCATTGATTAAGGCTTTGACCTCGAACCAGCCATCCTCTGTCTTTGAACAGTCCATGTCCATATCTACTAACCAGTAGTGCTCACCATACCTACAGCAGTCAACGAGGTATTAAACGAAGTGAAATGATAGTGTATCTCAATTGTAAAGAAATCGTTGCATGCTTTTCGGATATGATAAACGTAATAGTGCATATGACCACGAAGACCGTCAGCTGTCATTAACGTGTCCAGTGTCTACCAACTGACCATCCTCGATACTCCAGGGGTTACGATCACTTTCGTTCACTGCATCCCTTGAACATTTCATGGTAAAATTGAGACACCTGTGGACAAGGCGAAAATACTAATTTGATCCTTCAAGATACATTAAACGAATCTTGAGGTCGCATAACCATATACTGTAATGGCTTTGAAATTGGGTGTCGCTCCTTTGTAATCTTTAAAAGAGACGTCGACCAGTCTGTGATGGGTCAGTCTGTTTCTACTGGAACCAATCAAACTACTTCGCTTGTGCCTTCATTTTGCCATGACAGGTACCAGGCGTACAGAGAGCGAAGGGTGATAGTAACGTCTAGACTATTGAGGGTGCCAACTGACAGGAATATACATCGCGGAAAGCAAAGAAATGGTTTTATTGAAATATCCTCAAATCAGACCTTAAGTGAAACGAAACCAGGAAATAATCAAAGGATCAATCCAATACTTGGTGAGGACATAATTACAATGACGACAGATTTAAACGTTGATATAGAAAATGACTAATGAATACATGATACCAACGGCTTCCGCAATGAAATAATTTAATAGACATATCGTGCGATAATTACTGTTAAGTATTTGAATGGACACTGCTCTTATGTTATGAAACACGTCCTAGATTCTAACCGGCATCGTCCGCATTGTAGACCAACACTCTCTCAACGAAAAATTTCCTGATTACTAATCGGGATGGTCCAAAGGGATTTCTAGATTCTAACCCGGAGCAACCTAACTGTAGACAAAAACTCTCATCGCGTAATAAGTCCCAGATTTTTAACTGAGAATATACATAACAAGTCCTAGATCCTGTCCGGGATCTAACCAAAAGGGAACATCCGCTATGTTCATAGTCCTACATTGTAATAGGTGATAGCCGACCTGTAGAGGAACACTAGCAATATTGGGACAGCCCCGGATTTGAACAGCGAACGATGCAATTTTAAACAGTCACTTCAACTGTTAAAGCCCGAACTATATACATTGTACCACTAAACAGGAAACAGGCCTGACTGTAAACCTTGCCTCTACCCAGATAATGTGTCAATGTCAAATTTTCGGAGGAATAAAGAGGAGGTAATATATTAAGAAAGTTGTAACCAAACTCATCATTTTCCGTCCAGATATACTTCCTTGGTTAGATGTGTTTGACACAACTTTGATTTTATTCCTAGCGAACATGGACTGATGACAGTTCGATTCTGTACAGCATGGCTATAAGTTACCTTCTAAAGACAGAATGAACAAATGCAGTTAGTACACTGGAAAACAGATGTAATGTTACAAGATTATGATACATGTCTCTGTAGTGAGAGGGTATACAATTCATAAATTATTGGTTCAATATATATACATACGTATTCAAGGCTGTGTATCCATGACCACCAGGTTGGTTGGTTGTCCACACGGCAGGCGTGCCCTTAGCTTGAGTCCCGTGAAATGTGCCCTGACCTGGCTCGGGCCCATACCAGTCCAAAAAGTGATCACCCTGTCGCCAAGCATTATATCCCGCGTAATGATCACCTGTACCAATCTCCCGACTTTTGATTGGAATGGCGCATGCGCTGGATGAAGCCTGATTGGTACAACCTACATGAAGTTAAATGTGTTGTTTAACACCAATGGTTTATGTACTGGAACAAAGATATTTTATTTCCAAACAGGTATGCATGTTACCGTCAACCCAATCACGCGTTATTGAAACCGCTTATTAATTTCCCACCTCTGTCGAATAAATTTTATGGTTAAAATTGAATATTATAATATATACCATTTCGGTGGCCATGGTCAATTCCTCCTCTAAGGAACAAATTCTGTCCATTGACGGTTTGAGCCTGAATCATGATTACTGTTCTCGCCCATCCTTCCGGAGAAGGTCCGGAAGTTACCGATGCGGAAGTACCAACAGGACCAGAAGTGACAACGGGACCCGATGTGATACCGGATGTGCCGCCTGATGATCCATGCGTGTTTGTAGGTCCAGTTGGTCCATCTTTAAATGCATTGTCAAACCAATATTCCAATATCATTATATATACAACGTATTTGAGGATGTGAATATACAAAAGATGTACTTGCAGTACCTTGAGCCAATCGAGCTTAAACAATTACTGTCATGTCGGAAGTGTCAAACATAACTTTCCGATAGTTCTTTGTTTGGATTGTTTTTCATTTCTGAAGGTCAAAGGTCAAAGGTCAAAATTGTTCGTTACTGGAACGTCACTGATTCCATGAAATAAGATGAACTGCCTAATCTCTTGCACTAGACAAGCACACGAAGCTTCCCGACTGAAAGTGCCTAAACGTCAGGTCTAATCGTTTGCTTTCATAGTTCATAAGTTATAGCCACGGTTGCAGTAAATAATTTTTTTATTATTTCGTTTGGACGGAGTTAAAAAGTCGTGTAGTGTGTTCTTAATCAAATGGACTATTTCGAATTGTACTCAAGTTCAGAGATCCATTTCCTTTTAAAGCAAAGGATCAAAGCATATATATTGAATAAATCGTGCTACATTGGCTTAGAATATTTACTCATTCGCAGCTGAAATGAGGTGCTTTTCATTAATAAATAACATTGAATATCTATTTCAGAGACATTAACAACTTACCAACGATGAATGCCAGTATTGGATTTTCATTGTCACTAATGACGATATGGGCGTTTCCGCTTCCGTCGACCGTGACCTTGGTCTTACAGTCGGTGATGAGATCACAATACTGTCCGGCCGGAAGTCCTGTTTGTAGCGTCTCGTCCATATGACCTTGTTTGGCCATGGCGAAGAATCCCTTATTTCCTCTGCTGAAGGACACCTGGTCGTTTTCGTTGCGCCAGTGATTAAGGTCGGTACCTGCAACAGCATTACGAAACCCAACCATATTTGCAATTGCAGGCCATCTATGCTCACATACCCATCCATTTCCACAAGAACCATCACCTTCGATTGAGACATCTTTAATGGAGAAATCACCATTATGAGGTGGTCCCTGGTTTGTGCTCTGGAAAAAGTAACTACTCATGACGCGTGGAAATCCGTAGTTATAAGCCAACGTAAAAGCCTGAGCCAGTTTGTAGCTCCGTGGTTGTTTGTGTGTGATTAGGTTTCCTCCGCCGCCATGACCTCTTTGGTTGTCATGGTTATCTACAAATATGAAAGCATGAGCAGAGTCGGTCATTCCCCATCCGTAATCGACGACATTGTTAAGTTGACCAAAATTATTGATACCCCAAGCAATCTTCTGGCAATATCTCATTTCGGTGACGTAACCGTACGGCTCATATTCCGTAACTTTGATCGCGCCATCATTCTGGTCTATGACCTCGTGGTAGAAGAATGGTTTCCCTCCTTCCGGTAGGTCGTTGGTTCTCTCCTGGATCGCTTTTATGTCCACGGGCCACATGTGCTTGGCTGCATCCACTCTAAAACCCGCGACGCCCATCGTGATGAGTTTATTAAAGTAACCTGATATCTTATCACGGACGTATTCTAAATTCTGGTTTAGATCAGTCAAACCTACCAGAAAGCAGTTCCGGACGTTGTTCGGATCACCGTAGTTGTTGACATTTCCATCACCGGAAGGACATTTACTTCTGGGATTGAAATGTTCTCGCCGGTAGGGTACGCCGGGGAAGTCAAAATTATCCGAGTCAAAATGAGAACCACCACTTCCGGTTCCGATCCTACCGAGTCCCGCCATGTGGTTAATGACGACATCCACGTAGATCCTTACAAATAACAAAAATAAAACTAGGGATATGGATACCATCTTGGAGCACAGTTTTTGAACTTAAAAAAAAAAAATGACTGAGAGTATGATCTAAATGCGAGCTGGTATCTGCACAGTAAATGTAAGACATCACGTGTCTACCAACCTGACTCCAACGTTCCTACACCGGGTGACCATGTCTTTAAACTGAGCCTCGTTTCCACTGCGAGTATTAATCTTGTAACTGACCGGTTGGTAGCGCTCCCACCAGGGGCGTTGGTCAATCACGGCATATTCATTGGCCGGGGATACCTTGATAATAAAAGAATGCCGAATGATGAATCCTGAGGTTGACATTGTCATTACACCGTCAGACCAGTTAAAAGATTTATAAAACGACATAGAAAAATAATATGAGTGCAATACCAGGTATTTAAACTAAACTTTAAAGCATCGCCATCATTAAGAATGTTTAAGAAATCTAATTTATGTGATATGTATTGTGGTGACATTCTTGCAACACCAACAGGAATCCAATTAAGTCACTGTAAAATCCAACTGGAAATTCGGACTCTTCGTTTTTAACAACAGATATAAACGTTGGAAGATCGCATTTATGCTCTCCCTTCACCTTCATTTGAAGTAGCAACGTGCTAGATACTGACTCCATGTTTCGAAGTGCATAACGTGAAACTGGTCAAATTGTACTATGAATCAATAGAAGACTCTTTCAATATGCATCACAGAAATAACTTTTACTTTGTAAGAGAATGTGGTAAGTGCCCCGACACTCAAATCGAAGGTCGATTGATCTAGAGTGAAATGTTTCGAGTTGTCGATATTCCAGAAGACGCTGACACTTCCAGAACACCTGGTTTAATTTACTTTTACATCGTCATCGGCGAAACTTTTCCCTTGATAGTATTTTGCTCTCGTTTACAATTTTGCAGACGTGTCAATATGGTGTTACATTTTTTTCTCAAACATAAAATATGTTCGAAAATTATCAAGATCGGCTTCATTTCTGCTTCAACATGCTTGCTATTTCGTTCATTGCACAAACAACGGTGTGGTCACCATGACGTCACACATTAATTTCGTTTTGAAGGAGTTATTTTACTGACATATATAGTAATTAATCAAAACTAGAAAGGGGGATGTTTCATAAAATTCTGTAAATTAGTCCTCATATATACCGCCTGGATATTTCGAGTACTCATTAAACACAGAACCCAAAGTTTATGAATAATTTACGTATGGTATTTAGATAATGAAGGACCGAAACATGTTATTTCTCAGTATGCGGTGGCCAATATCCTAATTAGTATTTCTACGTTATGGCGATTTTATCTTTAGACATGGACCAATCTTCAGCAGAAGTGTGTCATCATAGTTTGTCAGTTCTCATCTGTATACCGTATTGGATACAATGAAAGCAATTCTATGTCAACAGTCATTATCACTCATCTTATACGTCTGTCCTGTCGTCCTTACACACACTTAAATACACCACTGGTTATTTCCGCTAGTAACCACTCATATATGTCCGCCCTTTCGTACTTACACAAACATGTACAATATTAGTGTCACTCGTGCACGCGCCACACCATCAGTGTCACTCAAGCACTCTTCGCTGTTGGGAACAGTTCACGCTTGTCCAACCTGTCTGTCTTGTACGTATACAAATATTTACACCAAAGTAATCATTCTTTCACATAGACCATTCTATGTCCAATATGTCCGTCCTGTCGTACGTATACAAACCTGTACACCACAGTAACCCTTCTTTGACAAGAAGCGTTCGCACTCGTCTGCAATGTCCGTCCATTTCCACTCAAACAAGTGAACAATGGCCTGCTTCCCCGAACAATGAGGATCCGTGTATTCAGCTTTCACTGTAATAGTAATGAAAATTCATTTATATAGTATTTACGACTTTCAAAAGCAAATTGCAAAATCCCTTGTCTTGATCGTCTAGCTAATACTTTGATAGTAAGCACATTATAACCGAGTTATGAAATCAGCCTGTCCACACCACACTGTCCGAGATTGGATTATTTTCTGACAGGAACAACTATAACCCTTAGAACTCTTTTTCTCTGGATAGGATACTTACGGACATATAAAAAGCTTTACCGATCGAAACGTTGGTGCTTGTAAATACGGCATTGTATAGCTTCTCTGTACCAACAACAGGTTAAAAGGAATTTCTTAAATACTGAAAATCTCTCTCCACTCTCTCTCTCTCTCTCTCCCCCCCCCTCTCTCTCTCTCTCTCTCTCTCTCTCTCTCTCTCTCTCTCTCAGCGTATATCAACAGTTTTTTATAATAGCGATCTGTATGAAATATCTTCAACTTTTCTCCATTCACAGAAACTGAGAAATCCTGGACTAGCTCATCTCAACATAACATACCACTTAACGCGCTGATGGCGAAGACGAGGACAGCCCGGAAAAACATCATCGCGTTTACAAGGACAATGACAGGAACGTACAGGTAAGATAAGACGGGAAAGTCACTAATCTACTGATAACCTTTTATCAACAGACCCACGTGGTCTGTTTCATAGTCGTTCTAAACAAGTTCAATTCTGGTGAGTGTTTTTGTAAAGCAAAGTTTTACTTAAAAAAACTTATGTGATAATTATAAAATAAATATATTGAAGATATAGTTACATGTTTGAATGCCATAAGTTTGATTTACATACAAATAGTTTTTTATCTGCTCTTTTGTGTTGTATTTCTGTATAGATAAGTTATAGGGGATTTTTTGTATATCTAAAAATAAGTCTCGGTTCCATCACACGAACCTTTTTTATTCAGATTTTTTTTATTTTGTAGAGAATATGTTGCAGTATCTATTTTTAAAATCATGCTTGTTTATGATGTTATGAACCTACCTGATACGAATATAATTGACACTGTGATTTTTGCGAATAAAAAACAAAATAGGACTTTTAGTACCATTCATTGCTATTTAATTCACAGTAAAATTTATTTTCCTGAATATTAATACGGTATAAGTGATCAACTTAGTCAAAAATTACTTCCACCGACTTATCATATTTCACAATCAATAGAGCGAACAGAATGATTGATAACTTAAATGTTCAAATTGACAGTCATTAGAAACATTGCCGACGATCTGTTGTGATAGAACTGCCCTCCTTGTTTTATAAAATGCACATTGCGTATAAAGTACACCAGCCAAGCCCACTCACTGGAAACCTTTGTGACACCGTTGCCCTAGAACAATCCTTATCGGCCTAAACACACACATATATATATTATGTTTTGGTGCACGTGTTCCAAATGGAAGGTCATATCATATATTTCATGCTAAACTATAGCGAGTAGGAGATATATATGCGAGAAAGTAATTTCTGTCTTGGTGAGGTAAAATGTATTTATTAACATATTCTTTTCGTTGTTTCTAAAGTGACTGTTAGCTTCTGTTTGCATTGCGTCTAGCAGACAAAAATATAATTCGGTAGAAATATTGACCTTGAATCAGAGACAATTTTCAGATTTTTTTTTTTCAAAATTCTGACACCCATCGTTAACTTTGAACAACAAATTTGTTTTTAAGTCTGCCCGAAGCCGCAGAGAATACCTTTAAATATCTGGGTGCATTGATACCTAGTGCCGATACACCTGTATTGACCGTTGATTGGTTGGCGACAATTGTTTGTTATATTCCAACAAGGAAGTTTATTACATTGGATTAAGACGAGGAAACACAACATGGTCAACCACTATTTACTTGTATTTACAGTTCTAATCACTCACTTCTCAGGTAAATATTGTTTTTAAAAGAAATATTTTATATTTACAATTTATAATCATCAGTAGCAGATATGCACATACCCATAACATCAGATCTAAATACAATGGTAGTGTGTAGTATGACACAATCGATTGTGTTGTTTAATGCCAGTATATTAAAAAAAGGGACACGTTTTAGCCTAAATATGCCTGAATTCGATCTTTATATATGACAGTTGACGGAGAATGTAAAAATTGGATCAGAAAGATATATACTACTTTGTTATATTAATGTGTACGTGAAAATTTCCTTCGGAAGGTCTCTGAATTTATTTGTGCTTAAAATAATCCCCGTAATGTACAATAATGGAACTCAGTAACCCTTTTGGTAAATTTAATTCACTTCTTTTCCAGGAAAGTACATAAAAGATCAGCCTGGATATTCTAATAGCCTATTAACCGTTATATACATATGTATATCGATCAGATATACAGTAATTCAAAATACATGTCTGTAATTTGGTGCATCGGAGTGTAGGGTTAGGTCGTCTCTCACAACTATTGTCACATACCAATTATTTATCTCTGTGTGGTGATCTCTGCGTTGAGGTAGCAATATCCCTGTTTTATTGTAGTCGTGTTTTTTTTTTACATTATCATGTGACAAAAGGTCCATATTATCTAATTACCTGAATATCGTGTAATTGTTCCTCCGTAATGTTCGAGTTTTCTCCCTTAGTATACATATTCATATTGGATACACACACTTATCAATAGTTCAAATGGAATTAAACATTTAACCAACCAATCAATCAATCAATCAATCAATCAATCAATCAATCAATCAATCAATCAATCAATCAATCAATCAATCAATCAATCAATCAATCAGTCAGTCAGTCAGTCAATCAGTCAGTCAGTCAATCAGTCAGTCAGTCAATCAATCAGTCAGTCAGTCAGTAATATTTCTAATTGTTGGTGCGTTTGGTATTGAGATTTTATAAACGACATTGTTAATTAGCCGAAATACTTGTTTAGTATTTGCAGTGAAGGTCAACTTCATCATATACCTTAATATCTATACGCGAAATGTTGTCATTAGTTTATGAGATTAAAAAGATAACCTTTGGTCTGGCTGTAGTTTTTCTACTGTGAAAGTGAACTGGACTGAAAACCATATATGACGGTAAGATGTATATATTTATCCCGCAACTGGCGCCTACATTGTAGGGATGCACCTGAGGAAAATAGTTTTGCCGTATTCGGCGGTGACGGAAAACAGCTGTAATTTAGCAAGTGCGGTAATTCGACAGAATTACTCTCTAAATTTACTCACATATATCGTTTAGAAATATGAGTAGTTGTTGAAATAAGCGATTTTACATGATGTAATGAACATGTTGATTTATGAAAATTCCTAAAATCGTTGTTATATCCTATGAAGTTTGGAACTATGTTTCTGCGCGGAGCAATTATTTTGGCGTCCGCCATCACGCAAAATTCAGCGTAACGTCAATGTCAGGTAAACACAGATTGAAAAACAACACTGTTTAAGTTTCAATAGTCTGATTTTCAATCAATGTTGCAGGATAAATAGAATACATGGCCCGTGTCTTGAAATATAAACTGCTTTTTTTTTTTTTTTTTTAACCAAAATACAGCTGATATTTTCTCTCTACATAGATGAAAATGGACGGATGTGTTGTTCTGGGGCGATTACGTATAGTAAGAAATATGACACTGTTAGGTGATTAATAGAGCATCTCCTTGTTGGTTCTGTTTGAAATAATGCTCTCCTCTAAACCATGGCTAGAAAGAACATACTATTGCCGATCAAATAAATCTAAATGTTGACAAAACAAAATACATGAAAGATCTTGTTTACCCGGTGACATAATGTTACATCGCCTTCACATAAACAACAATAAAGAAAATGACGTTAAATCTTTTATTTTAATTATATAATATACTGTATTATAGATATTTCAATATTTGCGGGTAGTTTCATGAATATAATTCATAAATGTTGACAATTATACAAGACTCTGCGTGTGTTACGATTTCCCGATTCTTTTCACAGAGGTATTCACTGGGGAATACTGTACCATCTGTAGTGGTCAAGTTTACTGTGACTCGGGATGTTGCAGCACATACGGCACTGCCCACTGTTGTCCGAATACGTAAGTTGTACAGAGATCGATTCATTGACATCAAAATAGAATGTTTATTTCAAAGATTAAAAAAAATGTTAGTACATTGTTCCAAAAGTGTAGGAAGTCGTTCCTTTGTAAGCATTGATGGGTTTTATAAAACAAGCGTCACTCATTTGTAAGTGTTTTACGGATTTAAAAAGGCCACACATTCTTGTGTTATAATTGTTTTTTATACAATACTTGTTTGATGACCTAAAAATATTAATTTCTGACTGAAATATCTACCACAAATACTTTTCAGTAACCATAAATCACAAGTTCATCATACTCTATAATTATGAGTTCTTTAGAATATAAGTTCTTATAAGACAACCAGTAGAAGATTAGAGTGTGACGTGTGACTGCAAATCGTCAATTCGGCCTACGCTTTGTTCAACACTTGGTCATAGATGCGCGAGAGTCAGTGGTCCCCATCGTCTCTGTTTAGTGCTAGTCCACTGAGGGGTTCGATTCCTGAAACGGACTTGAAAAGGTAAGGGGTCACCTGCCTACAATAAGACCCCTCGCGCGCTTACATCGGGGCCAACAAGAGTGATTAGTTTAAGTTGAAATAACTTGTTTAGCAATTGTTGCAATATTTTGGAATTTTCCCATTCATAGATATGGTTTTGCTGTGTGAAATGATCTGTAAGTGTAGATTCATTGATCTAGGACTGTGGATGTTTTCGCAGTGATCTAGTGATTTTTTTGCATTCTTGGGATTCCGCGTCCTTCTGATGTTCATTGACCTAGACCCGAATCTCCTGTCTGTTTCTCCGCTCCGCTATATGATGCATCGCAGTTCTTGCATCCGATTTTGTATGCGCGTTCTGCGACTTTCGCTTTGGGTGTTTTATACTTAGGATGTTAGGACATTTCGGAGAGCCTTGTGAAGTTAAGGTATTGGTGCGTATGCGTCTTTTCACTGTAGAACAATACTTTAATAGCAACTTCATCTTTCTTTACTGGGAGGGTGTCAAGGAATGGAATAGCGCCATTGATTTCTTCCACACATGGGAATTCGATGCTGTTGGTGGTACCTAAATCTTTCTTTGACACATTCTAGGTGTGTTCCCTGCAGTGGGATACAGGTTACAGTACATTCTAGGTGTGTTCTCTGCAGTGGGATACAGGTTGCAGCTCATTCTAGGTGTGTTCCCTGTAGTGGGATACAGATTGTAGTACATTCCAGGTGTGTTCTCTGTAGTGGGATACAGGTTGTAGTACATTCTAGGTGTGTTCTCTGTAGTGGGATACAGGTTGCAGTTCATTCTAGGTGTGTTCTCTGCAGTGGAATACAGGTTGCAGTACATTCTAAGTGCGTTCTCTGCAGTGAGATACAGGTTGTAGTACATTCTAGGTGTGTTCCCTGCAGTGGGAAACAGGTTGTAGTACATACAGGTTGCAGCTCATTCCAGGTGTGTTCTCTGTAGTGGGATACAGGTTGTAGTACATTCTAGGTGTGTTCTCTGTTGTGGGATACAGGTTGTAGTACATTCTAGGTGTGTTCTCTGTTGTGAGATAAAGGTTGTTGTACATTCTAGGTGTGTTCTCTGCAGTGGGATACATTCTAGGTGTGTTCTCTGTAGTACATTCTAGGTGTGTTCTCTGTTGTGTAATACAGGTTGCAGCTCATTCTAGGTGTGTTCTCTGCAGTGGGAAACAGGTTGTAGTACATTCTAGGTGTGTTCTCTGTAGTGTAATACAGGTTGCAGCTCATTCTAGGTGTGTTCTCTGTTGTGTAATACAGGTTGCAGCTCATTCTAGGTGTGTTCTCTGTAGTGGGATACAGGTTGTAGTACATTCTAGGTGTGTTCTCTGTAGTGGGATACAGGTTGTAGTACATTCTAGGTGTGTTCTCTGTAGTGGGATACAGGTTGCAGCTCATTCTAGGTGTGTTCTCTGTAGTGGGATACAGGTTGTAGTACATTCTAGGTGTGTTCTCTGTAGTGGGATACAGGTTGTAGTACATTCTAGGTGTGTTCTCTGTAGTGGGATGCAGGTTGCAGCTAATTCTAGGGGTGTTCTCTGTAGTTGGAAACAGGTTGTAGTACATTCTAGGTGTGACCTCTGTTGTGAGATAAAGGTTGTTGTACATTCTAGGTGTGTTCTCAGTAGTGGGATATAGGTTGTAGTACATTCTAGGTGTGTTCTCTGTAGTGGGATCAAATTGTAGTACATTCTAGGTGTGACCTCTGTTGTGAGATAAATGTTGTTGTACATTCTAGGTGTGTTCTCTGTAGTGTAATACAGGTTGCAGCTCATTCTAGGTTTGTTCTCTGTAGTGTAATAGAGGTTGCAGCTCATTCTAGGTGTGTTCTCTGTAGTGGGATACAGGTTGTAGTACATTCTAGGTGTGTTCTCTGTAGTGGGTGTGTTCTCTGTATACAGGTTGCAGTTGGTAGTGTTCAGTGTCTTGCAGGTGTGTTCTCTGTAGTGGGATACAGGTTGTAGTACATTCTAGGTGTGTTCTCTGTAGTGGGATACAAGTTGTAGTACATTCTAGGTGTGTTCTCTGTAGTGGGATACAAGTTGTAGTACATTCTAGGTGTGTTCTCTGTAGTGGGATACAAGTTGTAGTACATTTCTATACTATATGTGTTCTTGTTTAAGTTTTTCTAGGTGTGTTCTCTGTAGTGGGATACAAGTTGTAGTACATTCTAGGTGTGTTCTCTGTAGTGGGATACAGGTTGTAGTACATTCTAGGTGTGTTCTCTGTTGTGGGATACAGGTTGCAATACATAGGTGTGTTCCCTGCAGTGGGAAACAGATTTCTATACTATTTTATTTTCTTGTTTAAGTTTTGATAAGATAGATACCAGGCGCTTTTTGAACTTTAAGATAGGAATGTTCTGAAGTTTTTCCTGTTTTTTTTTCTTTATGAGCATAGCATTTGATTTCTTTTTAAAATTCGTCGGTGTCCATGACAGCTATCTCCCCTTGTTTGCTGGTAAAATAATGATAGATCTGTCCTTACTCAATTGTTAAGGTGCAACAGACTCTCGCACATCTATGACCAAGTCCTACAAAGTGTAGCCGAATTGACTACAATAAATTGTTACTGATTCATTTAACTTCTCGCAACACTATTTTTGACCTTAGTGTGAATAGAATTATAGAAAGCCGAAAATGTTGGTCTATTCCTTACCATCTCGTACAATAAGCACGTCAGTGCTAGTACGCGCCTCACTGGTCATTTGTCTGATGAAGGTGACTGTGTAGTCATCGAAACGTCACACTCTAATCTGATACTGGTTGTGTTATAAGAACTTTTCTATTAACATTACCAACTTTAACAACATGTTTTAAAAAATGAATTTAATTAAAAGCAATGACCTGTAATATAACGAGCTGTTATATGTCATGATATGAAAAAATATATTGTAACAGGTTCCTTTAGACTTAGTATGAACAGATCTTCAGTAACATCACCTCGGCTTATATAAAAACAATAAAATAAAATTGACATGTCAACAAGTTAATAATGTAAATTATCAAAACGAAGATATATTAAAAACAATGGAAAGATTTACAAAAATACCCGTGAGAAGTTCAAATAAAATAAAACCAGGTGTTCCAGAAGGGTAAGCGTCTGTTAGTTTTACAAAACTAGCGCAATCATACTTACGAGCATTGAACACACTTGACGTCCATACTACAAGGAAAAAAGGGGGAAAATTCCAGTAAAACTTTTCATAAAAAAAACAAAAAATGATAATAATAATAATGATGATAAAAATAAAACAACCCTACAAATATAGCAAAACCAAATTGCTAATAAGTATTTTTTTGCGTATTCACCCTTAGAAAATATGACATCAATTTGCATTTTCTCAAGGTACGTAGAATTTGACCTGTAGAACGATGTAATTTTTTTCTTCCTCAGGACTGCCATTGTAATTGGTTCCGTGTTTGGGACGTTTGTTGTCATGGTGATATTGGCGTCAGTTTTCATTTGCTACCTACAGCACAGACGGAACCGATTAGACGCCATTCATCAATACATTGTGGCACAGACACAATATTACACTGAGGACTTCACGGGGAACAATGACGACGACAGAAGTTTGATACTGAACACTGAAGGACCTCCTGTTCCTGTCAACAAACCCACACTACCTGATCAGTGTAAGTAGGAACTATAACGTAAACAAACCCACACTACCTGATCAGTGTAAGTAGGAACTATAACGTAAACAAACCCACACTACCTGATCAGTGTAAGTAGGAACTATAACGTAAACAAACCCACACTACCTGATCAGTGTAAGTAGGAACTATAATGTAAACAAACACACACTACCTGATCAGTGTAAGTAGGAACTATAATGTAAACAAACCCACACTACCTGGTCAGTGTAAGTAGGAACTATAATGTAAACAAACCCACACTACCTGATCAGTGTAAGTAGGAACTATAATGTAAACAAACCCACACTACCTGATCAGTGTAAGTAGGAACTATAACGTAAACAAACCCACACTACCTGATCAGTGTAAGTATGTATAACGTAAACAAACACACACTACCTGATCAGTGTAAGTAGGAACTATAATGTAAACAAACACACACTACCTGGTCAGTGTAAGTAGGAACTATAACGTAAACAAACCCACACTACCTGGTCAGTGTAAGTAGGAACTATAACGTAAACAAACCCACACTACCTGGTCAGTGTAAGTAGGAACTATAACGTAAACAAACACACTTTACCCGATCAGTGTAAGTATGTACCCGATCAGTGTATGGGTACCCGATCAGTGTAAGTATGTATCCGATCAGTGTATGGGTACCCGATCAGTGTAAGTATGTACCCGATCAGTGTATGGGTACCCGATCAGTGTAAGTATGTACCCGATCAGTGTAAGTATGTACCCGATCAGTGTAAGTATCTGAAATATTATACTATGAGACAACTGTCAAGAAGTGTAACACGGAATCCTGACATCAAATTAAGATCGGATATGTTTAGAAACCGAAGCATGCTACTATTGTGTGAAATATTTCGGTCTCGGCAATGACTGAAAATTGTGAAGAAAATTGGTTTAAAATGTACATTAAGGTTACATATGTTTCTGTATATTACAGCTTTATTCCAAGCTCTTGACGGTCTGTAATACGTCCATGAAAAATACCGGTGCTACATCAATGACTAGTTATCAGGAATCCACGAAACACTTCTCATTGTGTGATGCGGCTTGAACAGAAGTACCCGGATGTTGTTTGGGCATGTAATGCTGTTGGTGTATTTACGCTTTCCGAGATTTTCCCGAAAATGAGATTTCTTTAATATATCTCTTTTTTTTTATGAAAGTTTGCACCTACGCTGAAGTAAATGTGTAGATATAGTTTCAGCAGAGCCTATGTGTAATAGAACAAAAACGGGGACATATAAACTGAAGAGTAGTTTTCATGACGTTAATTACAATTTCACATCGAATCTCAATTTAGAAAGGAAAACTTGTAATGTTTTGTCATCATCGTAAGAAGAACAGGGAGAGAGAGAGAGAGAGAGAGAGAGAGAGAGAGAGAGAGAGAGAGAGAGAGAGAGAGAGAGAGAGAGAGAGAGAGAGAGAGAGAGAGAGAGAGAGAGAGAGAGAGAGAGAGAGAGAGAGAGAGAGAGAGAGAGAGAGAGAGAGAGAGAGAGAGAGAGAGAGAGAGAGAGAGAGAACATGAATTCTTTGATATAATATTTGTCTTTTTCTTTAAATTCTGCCAGGTCCCGGTGATAGGTGGTGAAGTTTATTGTGGGTTGAAAAAAAATATGATTGTGATATTATAATCCGTCCGTTATGTAGTTCTATGTTTTTATTATTGTTTGTGCTGTAAGATTTATACAATATCGGGCTTGTGTTTTAATACAATTCAAAGTTTTGTTTAGAATTAGAAGGGTGTCAATTTCCTCGCATAAAAAAAGTTTATTGTTTACTCTATATACATTATATGTCTCGACAAACACTGTGATTTAGTCAGTAAATATCATTTTATTTCATTTAATATTTTTTTAATTAATAAATCAGATTAATCTTACAGATGGTACATTGTGTAACCTAGGTAGCGTTACTTGTAGTAAGGGTTGATTTCTTACTCCACATTGTCTTTGAAATGTGGATTATTTATGTTTAAGATTTATCAATAGTATTTACATATTAGTCTATTACAACCTAATTGAAAATAATTTGTATTAACTGAATGTGAAATAATCCTTAACTACAACACGTTTGTAAGTAAAAACAGTACAAATAAACTGATTAACTTAAAATGACTAATTTATCTATGTAAGGTAGATTGTTCATTAACTAAAGTTGCTCTGATCATTTGAATCCCCGCGACACAATTAGAATGGATAATGATAAAGTACCCGACCTGGTGTGTCGTTATTTGTTGTAGTAAAATAACAGTCCCGGTGAAAATTCACGATCCTTTGTCGAATATAATACCTACAGCACAGTCTGACCAGCAGAATTATCCATTCAGAGATTAATTCAAAGTAGATATTTGAAAACGCACAACAAACAACGACAACGCGCAAATCTATGAAGTTGTCGTTATGTTGTATTTGTTACGATAAATGTATGATAAACAAATCACGTGTTGGTGTGTTAACGTTTTATAGAAGATCCAGAATGATAAAGTTCTATTTAAGAATTAAGGTCTAACATTTTAGAACTAACTTGATAGGGTCCATATTATAAAGTTTAGAGGTGGTCATGATTATCAATTGTATTTTTAGAAGATGCCATGTAATTTTGAGAAAGTGGTCTTGACCATATAATTTTGAGATGTCCTGACTATGTAATTTTGAGAAGATGCCCTGACCATCTATATTTTTAAGCAAGATATTTCTACACGAAATCTCACTCATTCAATCATTCTACAAAAACACATAATTGAAGAGCACCTTTCCATATCAATTCGAAAAAAAAATACTGGTGATTTATATATAGTAGATTCGATTTAATTTCTTGTGATATAGGACATATCTGGAGGTTTATATACAATACAGGGACGTGTACGTCTGGGTAGTTATACAACACAGGGACGTTTACGTCTGGGTAGTTATACAACACAGGGACATGTACGACTGGGTAGTTATACAACACAGGGACGTGTACGTCTGGGTAGTTATACAACACAGGGACATGTACGTCTGGGTAGCTATACAACACAGGGACGTGTACGTCTGGGTAGTTATACAACACAGGGACGTGTACGTCTTGGTAGCTATACAACACAGAGACGTGTACGTCTGGGTAGTTATACAACACAGGGACGTGTACGTCTAGGTAGTTATACAACACAGGGACATGTACGTCTGGGTAGCTATACAACACAGGGACGTGTACGTCTGGGTAGTTATACAACACAGGGACGTGTACGTCTGGGTAGTTATACAACACAGGGACGTGTACGTCAATACAGGGACGTGTACGTCTGGGTAGCTATACAACACAAGGACATGTACATCTGGGTTAGCTATACAACACAGAGACATGTACGTCTGGGTAGCTTTACAACACAGGGACGTATACGTCTGGGTAGCTATACAACACAGGGACATGTACTTCTGGGTAGTTATACAATACAGGGACGTGTACGTCTGGGTAGCTATACAACACAAGGACATGTACATCTGGGTTAGCTATACAACACAGGGACATGTACGTCTGGGTAGCTATACAACACAGAGACATGTACGTCTGGGTAGTTATACAACACAGGGACATGTACGTCTGGGTGGTCATACAACACAGAGACATATACGTCTGGGTAGCTATACAACACAGAGACATATACGTCTGGGTAGCTATACAACACAGGGACATGTACGTCTGGGTAGCTATACAACACAGGGACATGTACGTCTGGGTAGTTATACAACACAGAGACATGTACGTCTGGGTAGTTATACAACACAGAGACATGTACGTCTGGGTAGTTATACAACACAGAGACATGTACGTCTGGGTAGTTATATAACACAGAGACATGTACGTCTGAGTAGTTATACAACACAGAGACATGTACGTCTGGGTGGTTATACAACACAGAGACATGTACGTTTGGGTAGTTATACAACACAGGGACATGTACGTCTGGGTAGTTACAACACAGGTATTACGTGGGTAGCTATACACACAGAGACATGTACGTCTGGGTAGCAACACACAGGGACATGTACGTCTGGGTAGTTATACAACACAGAGACATGTACGTCTGGGTAGCTATACAACACAGGGACATGTACGTCTGGGTAGTTATACAACACAGGGACATGTACGTCTGGGTAGTATACAACACAGGGACATGACAACACAGGGACGTGTACGTCTGGGTAGTTATACAACACAGGGACATGTACGTCTGGGTAGCTATACAACACAGAGACATGTACGTCTGGGTAGTTATACAACACAGGGACATGTACGTCTGGGTAGTTATACAACACAGAGACATGTACGTCTGGGTAGTTATACAACACAGAGACATGTACGTCTGGGTAGTTATACAACACAGAGACATGTACGTCTGGGTAGTTATACAACACAGAGACATGTACGTCTGGGTAGCTATACAACACAGGGACATGTAAGTCTGGGTAGGTATACAACACAGGGACATGTACATCTGGGTTAGCTATACAACACAGGGACATGTACGTCTGGGTAGTTATACAACACAGAGACATGTACGTCTGGGTAGTTATACAACACAGGGACATGTACGTCTGGGTAGTTATACAACACAGAGACATGTACGTCTGGGTAGTTATACAACACAGAGACATGTACGTCTGGGTAGTTATACAACACAGAGACATGTACGTCTGGGTAGCTATACAACACAGGGACATGTACGTCTGGGTAGGTATACAACACAGGGACATGTACATCTGGGTAGCTATACAACACAGGGACGTGTACGTCTGGGTAGCTATACAACACAGAGACATGTACGTCTGGGTAGCTATACAACACAGAGACATGTACGTCTGGGTAGTTATACAACACAGAGACATGTACGTCTGGGTAGCACAGAGACATGTATACAACACAGGGACATGTACGTCTGGGTAGTTATACAACACAGGGACATGTACGTCTGGGTAGCTATACAACACAGGGACATGTACGTCTGGGTAGCTATACAACACAGGGACATGTACGTCTGGGTAGTTATACAACACAGAGACATGTACGTCTGGGTAATTATACAACACAGAGACATGTACGTCTGGGTAGTTGTACGTCTGGGTAGTTATACAACACAGAGACATGTACGTCTGGGTAGTTATACAACACAGAGACATGTACGTCTGGGTAGCTATACAACACAGAGACATGTACGTCTGGGTAGTTATACAACACAGGGACGTGTACGTCTGGGTAGCTATACAACACAGGGACGTGTACGTCTGGGTAGCTATACAACACAGGGACATGTACGTCTGGGTAGTTATACAACACAGGGACATGTACGTCTGGGTAGGTATACAACACAGGGTCATGTACGTCTGGGTGGTCATACAACACAGAGACATATACGTCTGGGTAGCTATACAACACAGGGACTTGTACGTCTGGGTAGCTATACAACACAGAGACATGTACGTCTGGGTAGTTATACAACACAGAGACATGTACGTCTGGGTAGTTATACAACACAGAGACATGTACGTCTGGGTAGTTATACAACACAGTGACATGTACGTCTGGGTAGTTATACAACACAGGGACATGTACTTCTGGGTAGTTATACAATACAGGGACGTGTACGTCTGGGTAGTTATACAACACAGGGACGTGTACGTCTGGGTAGCTATACAACACAGAAACATGTACGTGTGGGTAGTCATACAACACAGAGACATGTACGTCTGGGTAGTTATACAACACAGAGACATGTACGTCTGGGTAGTTATACAACACAGAGACATGTACGTCTGGGTAGTTATACAACACAGAGACATGTACGTCTGGGTAGTTATACAACACAGAGACATGTACGTCTGGGTAGCTATACAACACAGGGACATGTACGTCTGGGTAGTTATACAACACAGGGACATGTACGTCTGGGTAGCTATACAACACAGGGACATGTACGTCTGGGTAGTTATACAACACAGAGACATGTACGTCTGGGTAGTTATACAACACAGAGACATGTACGTCTGGGTAGTTATACAACACAGAGACATGTACGTCTGGGTAGTTATACAACACAGAGACATGTACGTCTGGGTAGTTATACAACACAGGGACATGTACGTCTGGGTAGGTATACAACACAGGGACATGTACGTCTGGGTAGCTATACAACACAGAGACGTGTACGTCTGGGTAGTTATACAACACAGGGACGTGTACGTCTGGGTAGCTATACAACACAGGGACATGTACGTCTGGGTAGTTATACAACACAGAGACATGTACGTCTGGGTAGTTATACAACACAGAGACATGTACGTCTGGGTAGTTATACAACACAGAGACATGTACGTCTGAGTAGTTATACAACACAGAGACATGTACGTCTGGGTAGCTATACAACACAGGGACATGTAAGTCTGGGTAGGTATATAACACAGGGACATGTACATCTGGGTTAGCTATACAACACAGGGACATGTACGTCTGGGTAGTTATACAACACAGAGACATGTACGTCTGGGTAGTTATACAACACAGAGACATGTACGTCTGGGTAGTTATACAACACAGAGAGACATGTACGTCTGGGTAGCTATACAACACAGAGACATGTACGTCTGGGTAGCTATACAACACAGGGACATGTACGTCTGGGTAGCTATACAACACAGGGACATGTACGTCTGGGTAGTTATATAACACAGAGACATGTACGTCTGGGTAGTTATACAACACAGAGACATGTACGTCTGGGTAGTTATACAACACAGAGACATGTACGTCTGGGTAGCGGGACATAGTTATACAACACAGAGACATGTACGTCTGGGTAGTTATACAACACAGAGACATGTACGTCTGGGTAGTTATACAACACAGAGACATGTACGTCTGGGTAGTTATACAACACAGAGACATGTACGTCTGGGTAGCTATACAACACAGGGACATGTACGTCTGGGTAGCTATACAACACAGGGACATGTACGTCTGGGTAGTTATACAACACAGAGACATGTACGTCTGGGTAGTTATACAACACAGACAGATGTACGTCTGGGTAGCTATACAACACAGAGACATGTACGTCTGAGTAGTTATACAACACAGAGACATGTACGTCTGGGTAGCTATACAACACAGGGACATGTACGTCTGGGTAGGTACTGTCTATACAACACAGGGACATAGCTATACAACACAGGACATGTACGTCTGGGTAGTTATACAACACAGAGACATGTACGTCTGGGTAGCTATACAACACAGAGACATGTACGTCTGGGTAGCTATACAACACAGGGACGTGTACGTCTGGGTAGCTATACAACACAGGGACATGTACGTCTGGGTAGTTATACAACACAGAGACATGTACGTCTGGGTAGTTATACAACACAGGGACATGTACGTCTGGGTAGTTATACAACACAGGGTCATGTACGTCTGGGTGGTCATACAACACAGAGACATATACGTCTGGGTAGCTATACAACACAGAGACATATACGTCTGGGTAGCTATACAACACACGGACGTGTACGTCTGGGTAGCTATACAACACAGGGACATGTACGTCTGGGTAGTTATACAACACAGAGACATGTACGTCTGGGTAGTTATACAACACAGAGACATGTACGTCTATAACACAGAGACATGCTACGTCTGGGTAGTTATACAACACAGAGACATGTACGTCTGGGTAGCTATACAACACAGAGACATGTACGTCTGGGTAGTATACAACACAGGGACATGTACGTCTGGGTAGTTATACAACACAGAGACATGTAGTTATACAACACAGAGACATGTACGTCTGGGTAGTTATACAACACAGAGACATGTACGTCTGGGTAGCTATACAACACAGAGACATGTACGTCTGGGTAGCTATACAACACAGGGACATGTACGTCTGGGTAGTTATACAACACAGAGACATGTACGTCTGGGTAGCTATACAACACAGAGACATGTACACAGTCTGGGTAGACATGTACAACACAGTCTGGGTAGTTATACAACACAGAGACATGTACGTCTGGGTAGCTATACAACACAGGGACATGTACGTCTGGGTAGCTATACAACACAGGGACATGTACAGTTATACAACACAGGACATGTACGTCTGGGTAGTTATACAACACAGAGACATGTACGTCTGGGTAGTTATACAACACAGAGACATGTACGTCTGGGTAGTTATACAACACAGAGACATGTACGTCTGGGTAGCTATACAACACAGGGACATGTACGTCTGGGTAGTTATACAACACAGGGACATGTACGTCTGGGTAGTTATACAACACAGAGACATGTACGTCTGGGTAGTTATACAACACAGAGACATGTACGTCTGGGTAGCTATACAACACACGGACGTGTACGTCTGGGTAGCTATACAACACAGGGACATGTACGTCTGGGTAGTTATACAACACAGAGACATGTACGTCTGGGTAGTTATACAACACAGAGACATGTACGTCTGGGTAGTTATACAACACAGAGACATGTACGTCTGGGTAGTTATACAACACAGGGACATGTACGTCTGGGTAGTTATACAACACAGACAGATGTACGTCTGGGTAGCTATACAACACAGAGACATGTACGTCTGGGTAGCTTTACAACACAGGGACGTATACGTCTGGGTAGCTATACAACACAGGGACATGTACGTCTGGGTAGCTATACAACACAGGGACATGTACGTCTGGGTAGTTATACAACACAGAGACATGTACGTCTGGGTAGTTATACAACACAGAGACATGTACGTCTGGGTAGTTATACAACACAGAGACATGTACGTCTGGGTAGTTATACAACACAGAGACATGTACGTCTGGGTACAACACACAGAGACATGTACGTCTGGGTAGTATACAACACAGAGACATGTACGTCTGGGTAGTTATACAACACAGAGACATGTACGTCTGGGTAGCTATACAACACAGGGACATGTACGTCTGGGTAGGTATACAACACAGGGACATGTACTTCTGGGTAGTTATACAATACAGGGACGTGTACGTCTGGGTAGTTATACAACACAGGGACGTGTACGTCTGGGTAGCTATACAACACAGAAACATGTACGTCTGGGTAGCTATACAACACAGAGACATGTACGTCTGGGTAGTTATACAACACAGAGACATGTACGTCTGGGTAGCTATACAACACACGGACGTGTACGTCTGGGTAGCTATACAACACAGGGACATGTACGTCTGGGTTAGTTATGGGTAGTTATACAACACAGAGACATGTACGTCTGGGTAGTTATACAACACAGAGACATGTACGTCTGGGTAGTTATACAACACAGAGACATGTACGTCTGGGTAGTTATACAACACAGAGACATGTACGTCTGGGTAGCTATACAACACAGAGACATGTACGTCTGGGTAGCTATACAACACAGAGACATGTACGTCTGGGTAGTTATACAACACAGGGACATGTACGTCTGGGTAGTTATACAACACAAGGACATGTACGTCTGGGTAGGTATACAACACAGGGTCATGTACGTCTGGGTAGCTATACAACACAGAGACATGTACGTCTGGGTAGCTATACAACACAGAGACATGTACGTCTGAGTAGTTATACAACACAGAGACATGTACGTCTGGGTAGCTATACAACACAGGGACATGTACGTCTGGGTAGGTATACAACACAGGGACATGTACGTCTGGGTAGTTA